>NW_026067927.1:6386744-6442104 GCF_014885135.2 Alexandromys fortis | reverse complement strand
CCCCCCCTCTGTCTCTGTCTCTCTTATGTACTCGTGCACACACACACACACACACACACACACACACACCACATATGAGTACCTTAATGTTACAATAATGCTATTAAAGAGAGTCATAAAATAACTGTTCCAAAATTTTCTGGTTGATATTCAGGATGCTGTCTTTCTCAGTGGATATTCAGTCTTTATCAGAATCTTAAAGACAGGCTCTAATAACATGGAGGGAATCCCTCAGCAACAGAATATGTGATCTTGGCATTGAGAGTGAGGGCAAGCAAGCAAAAGCAAAACCTTCTTTGTTTTCCATATTCTTTGTATATGCTGTCCCTAAAGGTGTGGCCCAAATCTGGGCTGAATCAACCTCAAATGACTCAGTTATGAAAAGTATCTCACAAGCATGCCCAGGTTCTTGGAGATGTCAGTACAATGGGATATCCAACAAGAACAATGTAAAATAAAGGTCCTTGGACTTCCCACAGGGCAGAGAACCCTGATTGCTTTTTGGGCTGACGAGGGAGGGGAACTTGATTGGGGGAGGGGGAGGGAAAGGGGAGGCGGCGGTGGGGAAGAGACAGAAATCTTTAATAAATAAATAAATAAATTAAAAAAACTCAAAAAAAAAAATAAAGGTTTGACTTGTAAGCTTCTGGGGAACATTTGAGAGTCATAGATTCTCATAGGGCCAGTCAGAACACAATTTAAGTGAAGAATCTGTGGTTTGGGGCAGCTGAGGCTGAAGAATAAGTTGTGATTACAGTGTGCCGGAAAAGGTAAGAGAAACCTTTGCTCTGCTGGGATAATTGATACTGGTCAGCTGGAGCTAAGATGTTAGCAGTGATTAAGAAGATATCAGCAGCATTGAGTTGAAGTCTTCTGGGAATTGTTTCCTGAGAGTCAGAATGCAGAAGCTGCATTCCAAAAGTGGGCAAAGTTGTGCCTCATGCTGACACACCAGAATTTGTAGTGTAGGGATCACCCAGGTGGTAATAATGGTTTGAAGGCTTGCAGGAGTCGTAGAGAGCAGCTGAGGCTTGACACGGTGTGACAGGGCTTGAATGGCTGAAAAGAACCCAGAAGAGGCTATTGGTGAAAGTGCAACCCAGTTGCAACAGAAGATTCCAGATACTGGCACTGGTAGGTGCCAGTACCATGGGATGACCACCAAAACCAATAGATTATGGAGGCCTGGTACATGAGGTTTCAGAAATTGATATCAGAAGAATGGTGCATTGCTATGACATGCCTGACCTGTGGTTCTGGGAGGTTTGTGGAAGGAATTACAAAAATTTCAATAGAAACGCGATTGAGAATTTTCTTTCTCTTCCTCTGTACCTGTTCTCTGCTGTGGAATAGTCCTTCTGTACACTGTGTGAATACATGTTAATAGGATTAATTTAATAAACAACTGATTTACTAATAGTTGAACAAGACAAAGTTAGAAAGGAAAGCCAAATTAAAAATGATGGATTGAAGGTTAGTCAGAGGAGTCACCAGCCAGGTGGAGAATGACTAAGAGACACAAAGTGATATAGAGGTAAAAGTCATGGGAAGCACATATATTAATAGAAATGGGTTAGGTTGAAAGAGTTATTAGTAATAAGCCTGAGCTTATTTATAATTTATAAATCAAATCTCTCAGTCAGTTATTTGGGAAGCAGCTGTGGGTTATTTGGGGGCAGGCGGTTGAGACAATACTTGTTTCTTCCTCCTCTTTTTACTCTTCATCCTCATCTTTCTCCTCCTCTTTTACTTGTTTTTGACTTTTTATTTTCAAAGTGTCCATAAATGTTTCAAGAAATGTTTATGGCAGATAAATTGCTGAGAGTGGGTTTAATGTGGATGCTCACATCATGATAGGGTTGGACTTTGAAAAACTGTTAAATGGCAACCAGGAAAGTATGCCCTCAACATTCTTTGGAGTTAGATTCAAGCAGCACACAAATAGTCTCATTGCACTGTTCATCCAAGATCGTGGGAGCAAGATTTCATACGCATTCACCTCATTTATCTAGAGGGGAAGGAGAATGACCACCACAATGAGTGAGGGCAGGAGGGGAGGAGGGAGCGAGATTCTTCATGTTACAGACATAAATAAGTGGCATTTTCTCAGTGTGTGGTTCATGAAACACCTATATATAAGTGACAAATGATGGTTTAAAATGAATATTTCTGGGCTGGAATCCAAGAGCATTGAATCAGAATATCTGGACAGGAGCTTGGAAATGTTCATTTTAAAAGTGCTCAAGATGAGTTTGAAGCAGAGAAAAATTAAAAGCAGAATTGAAGAATACTTGAACACCCCTTATTGGACCAGCATCCCTTATTATTCTAGCTTGTCTATTGTTGTGTCTGCTTTTCCTTATGACCAGTCCACTGAGACTCAAGCTTTTGAAGAAAAAATTCCTAGAAGCCAAGAAATGGGTGGTATTTGTCACCTCCTCTTCCTATAGGAGTCAGTTACCCACAATGAACCAACAAGGGATCTATAAAGGGGTGATTCTGGAAATCCAAACTACAAATACTATGATAGAAGATAAAAATTACATGCAACATAATGGACCTATCCCTGGTACACAACTAGCATGTTGGAGCCCATTCCTTATGGATGGATGCCATGCTCAGCCTTAATACAAGGGGGAGTGTCTTGGTCCTCCCTCAACTTAATGTACCAGATTTTGTTGACTTCCCTTAAGAGCCCTTACCCCTTTGCAAGGAGTGGTTTGTGGATGGGCTGGGAGTGAGGTGACAGGTGGGGGGGGAAGGGTAAGAGATTGGAAAGAGAACCATAGTTGCAATGCAAAATGAAATTTAAAAAATATATAACTATTACTGCATTTGGTTGTAGAAAAGGTAATGTTGAATTGAGTCACCTAATCTCTCTTCATAGGTAGTTCATTAATTATCCTGCAGAGCCACCAAAAATATATTCTGTATTTCCTGATCATAAGCCCTCAAATTTGTATTAATTAACTGTCATTTAATATATTGCATTCCAGGCATTCAAAGTGTGTCCAGTAGTAATTTTTTTTAATTTTTAAAAAATTAATCACTAACTCAGTTGAATGAATTAGCACACAAAGGTAATAATCATTTTTTGTAAATTAAATGTAATCTGCCTATTGAGGAAATAAAGACAGTTAAAACTGGGTTCCTGTTTCATGGACCACAGCCTAAGACATCAGGCAGATATATAAACAAATCTGAAATTAATAAATCATGTGCCCCAATTTTGAATCATGTGCATGTGTGTTTGCCCCATTTATATGTCAGATAGTGATTTCAGACTGACTAAAACAGAGGAGCTTACTCCACATAGCATAGTTCTCCATAAGATATTTGGAGAGGGAGCACACATTTAAACCTAACCCCAAATTTAAGTAGCTGACAGATACCACTGGGAACCTTATTTTAGCAATGGAGTGGTATAGGGCCCATAATGATCTGCTCTGCAAAAAGACTGTGCTCCTTAAATAGTCACTATGTGACATGCTTTTCCCATTCAATAACCAGATTAACTGTGACACGGTAGGATTCAGGGCATGGGTGAGAGGGAAAGTGGAGCTCTCCATTCAGAACAGAAATAAGGCTTGAGGGAGGTCACAGTTGGCTGGCCCCACCCACTGGAGAGGAGTCACCTGTGAATGAAAGCACCCACCAAAGCACTTTCAGAGTGGGATGCCAGATGTCATCTGTCAGCACTCCTTCCCCTAGCTGTGGCAGGAGTCTCAGAAACTAATTGCCACCATGGATTCCTAGATTTACACACACAGAGCAATATGACTTAATGCCGGGGGAAACACAGAGATGGGGAAGACAGTCTCTCCCATGCGGCTCTGATGGGAAAGATAAGCAGAACCAAAATGAAGCTGACATCTTTCCCTTTAATTGTTTTAAATTAAGAATTCCTCCCGCTTCCAAACTGTTTTCTAATTAGGTTCCATATGAATGATGCCCAGTTTTGTAGGTCCTTGAAATGTGGGTTTTCTAAAATAATAAAGAGTAAGAATGTGATCTAGTTTTGTGGGGGAGTAAGCCATACTATCCAGGTAACATCTGCAATGTTTTCACGGCAGTGACGTTAACTATTTCTATTTTGGGTTTTAATATAAAGATAATCCACCTCCAAATGGTCTTCAAGACAGTAGGTTGCTTTCAAAGTTAATTTTAATGGGATTTATGTTTTACCCTGTGAGAATTAATAAAGGCCGATGAGAAAATATTTAGGAGATAGAAAATATCAGAAATAAAAGTCAGTTATAGCGATTAATAAGAATTGCATTTCATGTTTGTTTTATTTATATATAATATGATATCACAATAAATGGACAAGTATACATCATTCAATGAATATGAAAGCTTAACGAAACATTGGCCTTGTTTTCCTCAACAATATTCCTCCTTACAAACTCTCAGTTCAGGGAGATCCAGCCAGCCCTTCTGCTGATTGATGAAGGAAATAATAGCAACGCTTTATAAACAGGTATGGATAGTAGGAAGAATAGCGAACGGCATTTGATGTCATGTCAAGGAAATAAAGACACTGAGGAAAATGCAGGGGGAGCCCCTCAAATCAAGCCTTTGTTGATGCCTGTGACTCTAGGCCTTTCGGAAGCTGTTCAGCTAATAACCTAAACTGTTTAGACCTTGAACCTTAGCTCCTTTCACTTCATACCAAAGGCTGCATTATGTCCCCTTTACTATTTGCTTTCTCTGTTTCAAAGATAAGTTCACATGCGGATTTCTATTAGTGAAAAACACAAGGCAGGTGTTTGACGTTTTCCACACCTTTCTTTCAAATTTTGTTAACAGTTTTCCTCCTAGTAGATTGTCTCTGCCTTCTTACTTTTTACATGGCATTGGGAATTACATCCACGCTAGGTGCCTTCAACATTGGTGGGATGAAATGGAGGTGAAGGAAAGTCGTATACATGGTCATTCTGTGGATAATGGTGAAATTGCTGAAATAGTTGAACTATTTAGAAATACTTTGTTTTTAAATGTGGTATATTATCTTATACAATATTTATTATTCTAGGATAGGCAATGAAATGTTTTATACTCTTTAGACAGATAAAAGTAAAATTACTTAATCAGTACATATAGCTAGCATGATTATAAACCCTGTCTTTTTTGGGGGGAATGATGACTGTGAGACAGCTTTGGAAAGCTTTGTAATATTTGTAATATAGTTATGATTTTTACTTCCTTGTGATGTATGGGTACATAGAAACTCAGGATAATAACTAACCTAAGTCTATATAGCTAAGTAAGTTATCTAAGTTTCTTTGAACACAGATGCACTAGCTGGTAAGCATGACATGAGTCTGTAATCTCAGCCCTTGCTAACTGTAGGCAGAAAAAATCCATTAGCTATGAACAGATGAATTACCAAGCATTCAAAGACAGTTTAGATCTACATGAGACTACATAAGATGTTGTAAAAAAAAAAACCTACTAATTTGTGCAAATATACCATATAGTCCTTGACTTTATAATTCTTATAGCTTGGAATTTGATCCCTACTAAGTATTAAAAGCAATATAAAACTTGTTTTCCACCTTTGATGTACCCAACGCCTTTATATAATCTCAGGCTTTAATAATGCCTGAGAGAGGTTGGTAAGAGTCAACAGATACAAACAACAGAAAACTCTGGAGTGAAGAAAAGAGATGCATTTGAGGTGATAAAATGAGAAGATACAACTCCAGTCTCTCTTTAGAAGATGGGTGCTATCAAACATGGAATTAATGTCAGAGAATCAACCGTACAGAATATTCTAGAAGAATAATGCTCTTGATTAAACCCAGTGCCACAATAAAAATGGTTAGATGTAAAGTTGCTTATTGAAATGTTTATGAAATTCTGATTAGTACTCTTCTAAAATTTACTTCAAAAATACAAAAAAATGTTTATTAAAAGTTAGCATGAAAACAAAAAATTTGATACTTTTAATTATTTGGTGGAATGTTTCAAATAAGATGCATCTATTCCCTTCAATATGGAAACTGCATTTAAAGAAATGTTAATTATATAATTGTAGGTCTAGAGTGTCATTGTTTTACCAGATTTTAACATGATGATTTTCCTCTCCTGAATTAACTCACTCATGCTTTGAAAATAAAAATATCTTGGAGATTTGTCCCAACCTATTTAAAATGTATATTTCTTCCATCAACTTAATTTCTAACTTTCTGAAACTATTTTGGGGGATCCAATTATATTTTAATATTTTTGTTCTTCATTCTTTTAGGTTATTAGTAATTTAAAACATCTATAGTATATTACTTAAAGTCATAAATACTCATATATTTGGAAGTGATTTAAATAATCTAAACAACATATGAACTTCATTTATATTTTTCATATCATTTGTTTTGCAAATATCTGTACCAACCCTGTTATCTCTTTATAAGTTACTGTCTTATATTATCAGTCTCTTGTGTCACTTCTCCATCAATACAATTTCACGTAAAATTTCCCAGAAATTTAGCAACATAACAAACTACAAAATCACACAAAAATAAGTAGTGTTTCTGTATATTAACAATATTCTGTTTGAAAGAGAAGTCAAAAACAAAATCTCAGTTACAATACTTGATTCATTTCTTCATTTGCTAAAAGTTGTTTTGACAATCTTAGGATCTGTGGGTTAAATAAAATATGGTCAGTACAGTCATCTTTCTAAAATCTGGCTGAGAGTTATAGGATGTCAGTTCCTACAGTTCATGTTATCTTATGTGCCCAGTGAGTACTGCATGTATTCAAAACTCCTAATCCACTCCAATGTTCTCTAAATTAATGGAACATGGGTCAGTCTCTTGATTTCCAGGGGTTGAAACACTGACTCTCCCTGTTCTTCATTCTTATTATGCAATCTTGTAGCATCAAAGGCAATTTGGAATGTTTACCTCACTGGGTAAGCTACAAACTAGAAGAACTGCACTTTGCAAATAATGGAAGGCATCACAGTAATTAAGACTGTCTTATACGCCAAAGGCATTGTGTTTAAGTTTAACAAATAAATGAGAGACTCTGTTAATATTTAACTTTAATTTTCTGGCAAGCAGAATATTGGAAGTTGCTTTGAAAGGTTTGTTGGAGAAGAGTAAATTTTAAACATCTTTATCTTTGTAAAGGAAAGGTTAAGACAGGCCATGATGGCACACGCTTTTAATCCCAGCACTTGGGAGGCAGAGGCAGGTAGATCTCTGTGAGTTTGAGGTGAGCCTGGTCTACAAGAGCTAGTTCCAGGACAGGCTCCAAAACCACAGATAAACCCTGTCGTGAAACACACACAAACAAACAAAAAAAGTTTAAAAAACTGAAAAAAGGAAACAAAATTTATTATGATGAATAGATGGCCTTGTGATGAACACACATACATCAAACATAACAGTGACCTAGAAGCCTACTAGTATTGTGAAGAACCTATACTGAAGAGTTTAAAAATGAACATACTTTTTTCCATATTATTTTTGATATGCAATGCTATTTGTGTATTTCGGCATGTTGTGATAGCAGAGAATCATGTAGTTTTCCAAATGCAATGTAAATTTTTTATGTAAATGTGCTGGAACAAATTAGACAAGAAGCCACAGCCATATACGGTGCAACTGCATAGATCCAGCCCTTCACATCCAAGATTGTTAATACTGTAGATACAGATAAGAGAACTGAGATTGGGAGATATCTGACAGACTTCTCAGTGTAGCAGAGAAAATGGATACAGTGTCAGATATAGTAGAAGGTATATACCCATGTTTTCCTCATTACATTTATTTGATAAAAACAAGATTCAGTCTTATGTTTCTAGCCACTCACCGTCTCTGCTCCTCCCTTATAATGACAAAAGTGACTACACCACTGTCATCAGGCATTAGCAAACACCTAACGAGCAAACACACCTATCTTTAATAAGCAATCAATAAATGTACCAAGCACCTAGGATTCTGCTGAGACACAGTGGAGAAAGGTAGGCAGGGTTGATTCAAACGCTTTCCCTGAAATTCGAAAAAAGATGGAATTGACAGGCATGTGTTAAATTTTCACTTTGTGGCCGAAAGTGCCACTTCAAAAATCTGATTCTCTTTCTTATTTGGGTCTTATAACAAGCCTGTTAGCTGAATAATAAAGCACATATCTACACAATCGCTCGTATTCTTCATGAGACAAATGATGAAAGTCACATTTAATACTCAAGGTCAAACACATTTGGGTGTTTTCATTTCCATATAAATGGGGGAGCATTTTTGTAAAAGGTAACAGTTCAGGTAATAATCTATATTGTGTTATGGGTAAAATAAAGTTTCTAGACATAAAAAGTAGAGTATTTTTATTTACTTTTTATTTACTTTATGGAAGTTCAGTCCCTTTTATAAGTCCACAAAATTGGACTGACCAGCTAGAATTCCCTCAGTATCTTCAAGTCAATTCATTTGGGATCGTATTTGCATCTGCAAAATGACTTCATAATGATGCCCGGATTAGTGTTTGATGGAATACCTGAGAAAAGATGTCTGGACATCAGAGAAAAGGACTGTTGGTATCACTCTTGACCATCTCTGCAAGAGACGCACAGGTCTCCAGGGTACCATAGAGGCTGGGTTCTCATACAGACTAAGGAAGAATTACTTCCAAGCTCTCATAGTATAACACCAGAAACTATTTCTTGTTGTGGAATTGTAGGTATTGTTTTTTGGTGGCTAATGGATGGAAAACTCTCACCTGTCCCTGCTAGGTAACTCCCCTCATAATTTAATTTAATTAATTATTAATTAGTTAATTAATGGAAAACAAACAAAGAACAACAACAAAAAGAAGTTTTTCACAATGTGCTTACCTGGCTCTGGAGGCCAGCAAGAGAATCCTCTAAATCCAGCATCTGCTAAGATTGGATCTTACCTGGTGTCATCTAATCTTAAGAGTATGAGACTCCCATTTTCCATACTCTTCGGGATCAAGGGAAGGAAACAATTTTCTATGTAAATATGTCTTATATCCTTAATAGGTAAAAATGCTAATGATAACCCTCCTAGTTAGAAGAATTTAAAGGATTTTATTTTCATATGTCTGTGGCAATATCAAGACAACAGAGACGATGCACTAAAAGGCTATGTAGTGGATTTCATACACATAGTGTGGCCAATTTATTTAAATCAAAGTACACCGTTTTATCTTAAAAATCACTGCTTTACACAAAATCAGTGCCTCTCTCAGATGCAGGTGTGTGGGAGATGGCATTAAATATAATTCATAGATAATTTGCAGGGTTGCAGTTAGTGACGCAGAACAATTGGAAATAACAAACCCTACAGCTGCTCCCATGTGTCTGTCTGCTTCCGGATGTTTTTCTTTCAAGTTAGTAGCAGAGTTGCAAAATCTGTAGTTGTCTGTCATATGCAAATAGGAACATATACCATCAATATCACCATAGTGTTGGTTGGTTGATTTTTTTTCCAGGAATAGAAACAAATGGCAATGGTAGATTAATTTCAATAGGAATCAATGGCTCCTCAGTTCAATTCTTGTTGGCAAGCAACACTTTCTGAGCCATGTGTTTTCAGTTTGGTCTTAGTAACTACTAGTAATATATATTACTATTATAATATATATTAACTCCCACATACTTTATTTAAATAGCAATTTCTATCAATTGGAGATTTATTTTTTAAAAGATCCCATTGAATGGTTCTATAGGCGAGCCTTGTACTAGATGCATAACACTTTTCAATTAAAAATTTTAATGTCATTGTGGAAGAGTAATTATTCCCCTTAGTTTGTGTTAGAAAAAATGAAATTTTTCAAAGGCTTTAAGAATCTCTGTAGGATGCATGGATGTGGTGAGTGAGCGAGCACTGGAAAGAATCTTTCCAAAGTAACTATTATTTATTGTTTATCATTCATATGCCAGGTGTTTCATAAGGGGCTAATCATTTCATCTCTCCAAACCTGCATAGAGAGATATGCTTTTAATTAAGTGGAATTTACCTCCATTCTTCTTTATACATACAAAATTCATCAGATAATTATCAGCATATGATATTGTGTTTTGCTATGATAATTCAGAAGCCTAGTGTGGGAGGGAACGGATGCCACTTAGTCTTTTATTTTTTTACAGAGATATTAGCATTCATAGCTTTTATAGCTGATCACAACTCAGCATTTGAAAACTTCTTATGCTCGGAGTAGTTTATCATAAGCACACATTTTGGAAGGTCCCTGTAGGCACACAAGAGTGTTTCTGGTGAATCAGACCAACTCTATTTGCATGATGCCTAAATCTTTTCTGATTTAAGTGACAGAAAAATTGTCAAGGCATATATAAGCCAACTCCTTGCTGATCTCTATCGAAAATATTCTCCTAATTCAGTCACCTTGTGGAAGGGTTATTTTTGTTATTATTTTGTTTTATTCAGCTTCACCGAATTTCAGATTTCAGGTAAGCTCCCAACCAAGAAAATAAACATGCTTTGTTTATACACACATGGTCAGTTCACTGTGGGTAGGCTTGGACATGGTCTCTACCAGGGTCCCAGGACAACATTCAAGTATGACTTTAAATGTGAATGACAGTTCCTCGGAAAGGTCAAAGCTTCCCCTTTTAACACTCAGTCTTTTCTGTTGTATTTATTCAACTCCACTGCACACAGTGAGTTCCATTTCTTTGACCCCTTTCTTCCTTTTCTTGGTACCAGCCACCCTATACTAGCATGTGTATAGGACTTTCGAGCACTGTGCACTCCAATCTATAATCATTCTCTTCTGAGACAGGATCTGACAATGTAAGCCAGGCCAGTCATAAATATCAAACACCTAGTCCTTAGCCCCTTGTGCCACCATATGCCTCCCTTATGCCTCTCACATTTTCTTTTCAGATATTCTAATGAATGAAGGTCTTTTCTTGGGCTCTTACACAGGCAGAGGGCTTAGATAGTTCTGAAAGAAGCTTTCCAAGGAAATTGATTTTCAAGCGAATGTTTTATGAGCAACATGTAGTAAATCTAGTGATTATTCCTTGGATAATGTGGTATATGTATTTCAAAATTAAGTCTGAGTGTGATATTAATCGTGCTTCTTGACAAAGAATGATTCATCTTCTTGTAGTAGCTAAGTGAGTTAGATAACCACCCCACGCTGCACGACATTGGATCTGTGATTTGAATGCAATCCAAGTTATTTTTTTTTAAATCATTTTCTAGTTCATCTAGCAAACTAGCAAAATAGCAATCATTTAAAAGGTAAATGAAATTTAAAAATAGTAAAAGACAAGAAGGTGCTTTAATTCTCAGAGTTTAAATGTTCCTCTACGAAGTAGGTAACAGTATATACATATATACCATAATCTCCAAACAGGTTACACACACACACACACACATACACACACACACCCTCTTCTGCCTTTGCAGTTACTGAATTGGAAAGAACTTTCCAAGGAAATTGATTTTCAAGCAAATGTTTTATGAATTGGAGTGTCTCTTTTACTATCAGCTTCTTGTCTAAAGAAATTGAATTATCTGACGGATGATGGTTAGTCTTTTGTTAGACAACTATTGTTTCTTATGCAAGCTCAGTTCACTAACCTTCATGAGTCCTCCAGGTGCCTCAAAATCCTGATCTACTAGAGTGGAATCAACAAGGTCTCCCTGCCCCCTACAAATCCACTAAATTCACCCAGTGGATAGATGGAATGTGGAAAAATAACTAAGATCACATAATTTCCACTTAGAACCTAGGTTGGGACTGTGGGTATGATCTTAATTCAAAGTCTTCTTCTTCTAATTGAGTTCTTATGCTGTAATTGTAACCCTTCTCACGTTTTTCTAAATCGTTTTGCTCATACTTATAAATGATAATGCCTGTTCTATTATTTCTGATTATGGAATAATTATCTATATGCTGTTTATTTCTTTAACCCTAAGGCACTTTTAAAAATAGGCACTTCATTAAATTCTTCACTTAGTTTGGGTAGCTGTTTTCTAAAGGTAATCTTGGTCCTAGGGGAGGCAGAAATCTTGATAAACGAGGATGTATGAGAGCTGCTAAGTCATGGAAGCTTACTCAGGAAATGGACTGTAGAGTCCTTGTTCTCTCTCTGCTTCCTGTCTCATCTTGTGATCCACACGCTCTGCCATTTCTCCTGATGTGAGATATTTGGCCCTTGCCAAATGACCAAAGCAAGAGAGCATTTAATCTTTAACTAGACACTCAAGAAATAACAGCAATCTGAAGTAACTTTCTATGATATATGTTAATCTGCTCAGATATTCTGTTACACTTAATATGATGTTGATTAATAAATATATCTTAAACTATCCCTTTTAGATATATCCTTTTTTGCATTTTGATTTCTTAATACAATCAGATAAAACTTAGAGGTTATTGATGATGACCTGTGTTTGTGTACTATTTTTTATAAAGAACATAAAACAACAAAAAAATGAGATAGAGGAGGTGATCAACACTAAAGGAATTCCACTGAAAATCATGCTACACTTTATTATACTCTAAATAAATGTAATTGATATGTGTAGTACTATCATTTCCAACTAATAATGCAGGTTTTTCAATCTTAATAAAAATCTCTGTAGATCTTTCTCCAGATAAATATTTGTAACTCTAATAAATCTTATTTGTGTCCTAACACAGTCCATGTTTTCTTTCTTTTAAAGATAAACTGGCAAATGAACATAATAATAGAAATATTCCAAAAATAGCTAGTATCTTGTAAAGAAAATTAATGAGACCTTATAGTATATCAAAGGAAACTTTTTATCACATACTCTATTTGCTTTCAAATTATTGCTCAGCCCAAGAGTACTCATGCATTTATCATTAAAATTTTCCCCTGAATTCCCACCTCAGACGGTATCATTATCTACTGCTTTCTGTTTCTTCCCATTTCTCTGTTCTTGTCTTTTCCATCATAAATTTCATATCATTACACATCTTTCTCAAAAATCATACTAAAAGGTGCACAACAAAGAAACATGGCAAAAATACTTTTTTTGTCTCACTATTGTAATATGAAACCTGGAAGTTTCATATCACTCTAAACAAATGCTCCATGAGGGACCTATGACCTTCCCATCTTACTAGTTTTAATTATAAAACATCATTTCATTAGATTACCTAGGCTTATCTGAAGTCACACTGGACTCTAGTGTGGTTCTGGTGGCAGACAGAAGAAAAGTAACAAGCCCTTAAAGTTAGTCACGTTAAATTCACTTTACATTTTTTTTTTACTATAAAAAGCAATATGTGAAATCCTGAAAAAAAATTGACAAAGCTCCAGGATTTTCACCATTCAAAAGTCTAGTAATAGTATAGTAATAGTAATGAAGAAAATGTGACCTTGGTATCAGGACTGATCTACATGAGAGAGAATATATTGAATAATGTTAAGATTCTATAAATAAACATGCATGGATTTATGGATGAATAACTAGATAACATAGATAGATAGATAGATAGATAGATAGATAGATAGATAGATAGATAGATAGATAGGGAAAGAGAGAGACATGATTTTAGAGATACACAACCCCTTAAAATATAGAGAATAAATGTCCATGGAGTGACTAACCCTAATTCATACTTGTAAGGTGCAACCTTTGTATCTTCAGAAAACCGATCAAAAAATGGTTGAACTGTACATAAGAGATGAAGAACCATGATACCTGTTGCTAGTTAGTGTCTTTAAGATATAATAAAGATGCTACACACATGAAATCTCAGCAATAGTATTGCCTAACGAGATCTGAATAATGAATACACACATTGACTAGCTAAAGTGGATATGGGAAATTTCAAAGGCCCTAAGTCCAGATAAAGGTATGCAAGCAATTAATAGCTAAAAGTAGAGGGATCATCAGTTTATTACAGGGATAATCTACTGAACAAACACACTCTCACACACAACAGCAACAACACTCAGCTATTATTAATGTATAATATATGATAGTAATTACAGAAGAGGTCCTGGATTTGAAAAAATGCTGGGAGAATGGAAGGAGTTCAAGCAGGGCACGGAGGTAAGAGGAATAGCAAATAGCTTGATGTTGGGGGAGTGAATATGTCTCCTTGGCATAATCACCGATTCAGAGAACTTTTTAGCAACGACAATTCAATGAAAATCAAGTGACTTAGGGATGAATTCAAATAACCCCAAGTTTGGGAACAAAGAAAGGATCCTTAATTTTGTGGATATTGGAGGCATTAATCTAGTAGAATGTTACATGGATAAATATTTTTGATATCGTATTTCTAGCAATTTCTTCTAACATGGAAGAAACAGAGACACACTGTGCCCAAGGTGATAGTTTATATTAAGGACAGAGCAATCGCAGAAGCATCCATCTCATTTTCAGATGAAAGGACCTGCACCCCTAGAGAACCTATCATCTTTGCTGAACATTATTCTAGTTTTTTTCTGAACTCATGTCAAGTATTATCTTTACTCACTCTTGATACTGCCTGATGTCTTCCCTGAAGCTGCTGATTAATTACCAAGAACCCTCAATCTTTACAGGGTCATACCCTAGGCAAAATCTCTCTTCTGGACTGAAATGACAATCCGGGTGAAGGTCTGGGACACTCCATGTTCTCTGACATTGTTGACTGCAGGGCTCCTCTGCCTGGAGTTGCTTCTGAGGAGGCAGGTTGATTTGAACAAACAAGACACTGCTCCCTACCAGCGTGCCTGCTGTTGCTGTGGTTCCCAATTCTCCCAAGGCAGGATCCTCCATATGTTCACCTACCATGGTCCAGGACAGAACTGAAAGACAGAACAAGCCAAAGGGAGAATCTGGGACCAAGGGAAGTTAAGAAGAAAGCTGGCATTGAGCCTAATCAGGCAACAGAAAAGAAGACATACCGAGAAATTGAATTTGTATCTCTGAATGCTACTGTGCTGGTTACCAAATTTCTTGTTTTGCTCTATCAAGTCAGTGACAAAAGTCATAATAGAAACACAGATTTACCATGAAATAGTTACTTAATAATGTGGTCCTTAAATCCATGACAGCTGCAATTAATATCAGTATTAGCCTGCAAAGTTAGAAGTATATAATGAGCATTTAAGCCGTGTATCTATGAATATCTTCTGAATTTCCTCTTTTAAAATATGATGCCATTTGGAAACATTCATGATGGTTCTTAAAACTATATGATTTATATGGTAATTGTGAAATTACATTTTGGGATTGAACATGGCAAGTACAAAAAGAGATAAATAAAATGCAAAGAGAAATGAGAGTGCATCCCGACTATCACTTCTGAAATAGATGGGGAGGCATTCCCTGCTTTACCTTAGAACTTTGGCCACGTGTGCATTGGGCTGAAGCTTCTCTTGGAGATTCGAACCCAAAGTCAGCAGGCCATGGTACCCATCAGGTGAGTTGACAAAGTGTAGAAACATCTTAGGTTTTTTCACTCACCTTTGATCTCTAGAGAACAAGATCACAATTGCACTGCAATCTGAGCCATACAACAAAAACCCAAAGCAAACAAACAACCAACCAAACAAAAAACTCCAACCTGAAGCACTACAGGCAAGCCTTCATTTGACTTTTAAGACTCACCAGCCTTCTCCCGGCTCCTCTCCCAACAACTGTAACACGAGTGTGGACTTGTATCTTGCTGTCTGCTTCCTATGGACAGAAATATTTTAGAATATTTAACAATTGGTCATTATAAAAAATATAAATACATATTCCATTGCCTAATTATCATGTCAGTGATTCTAGTGTTACAAGTCACTGATGTAATACTTTAAATAAATAAAATATTGCACTTATTATGCAAAATACATTCATGAGCAGTCATTGGGAAGATGGTAATTGAGACTCCTTATGTTTATCACACAGATAACACTACTCTACGGTCCACGCACTGAGAGGAGGTGGGATGTAAAAAGAAAAACTGGCTTTCTTCTGGGAGCCCTCAGAAGGGAAATTGTTGCTACTAATGGTAGTTTGCATCCTATCTCAAAGACTGAAATTGATACATCCTCTTGTGATTTAAACACGGAAGCTTTTTTAAACTCTAAACTCATAAGGACAAAGACAATTTGTAGTCATCATTACCGGCGCTTATAATGGTGCTAGATGTACTGTTGTGTGTCATTTGGATAAATTCAAAAGGATTAGCGCTGCTTGCAGAGTATCCTACTTCACACACATTTTTGTATTGTGGCTTTATGCTACATGAAGCAACTATAAGTTACCAATTAGGAACAAAATGAAGAAAAAGCAAGTCGATGAAATGCAGACATAAATCATTGGAATAAAACAATAAATCATCCATATCCATTTAGTAGATCCATTTTGTTAAAAGTCATTTTGTAAGTTGTTCATTGTATTCTCGATCTCATCAACTAATTAAAGATGTGTGTATTGTTTACATGTTATTTAGTGCTTACTGGGCTGTGTATTGAGTTCACAGAGGAAAATGACAACTATTTACAGGCTCAAGTGTACTATAATTCAGCCAAGTATGGTATTTAACTAATGTTAGGGGAGAGAGAATCAGTTTTCTTTATATTTACGGCATTTCCAGTACACAGTCCCACATCTCTGTGCTTACAGACAATGCCAATTAGACTGAGTGACTTATAAAAATTAAAGAAAAGGGGCATGAAGTTGGGTATATGAATACATAGAGGGAGACCCAGGAGGAGTTGAAGAAGGTAAAGCCAGGTGCATTAATTAAATCATTGTATCCATGCTATATATATATGTATACATATATATATATATATATATATATATATATATATATATATATATATATGCAAGCCACAGATTTAGTTGCTCAGTAGCAGTGGATTAATTTATAGAAAGCTGTTGAGGTTACTATGAGAAAAATATGTTTAAGAACAGCCTAAAAAATATTTTATTTAACATTTGCAACCACAGTATGTGGTTAAAGCTGGAAGGAGTAGACTGGGTTTCTGTTCATTATTATTGAAGGAAATTCTAGCACTGAGTGGGATACATTGTAAAGGTTCAGTAAAACTCACTTCTTTCAATTCTCACACACTACCAAATGAACTAAACCACTTGCTTTTTAAACAAAATATATTTTTTAACTCATGCAAACTAATGAAATTCTCTTAATTTAATTTGATGATAAAACATATTATAGGTTTCCCTTGATATTACCAGCTGTATTAGTATAATCTGGGGCTTTATACATTGACTATAAGATACATTAGGAATCAACTCTTTCTCAGTCTTATGTACATGGCTCATCTACCTTTTTATATTTCAGTAATTATCCTCTATCTTAAGGGTAAACACCAGGCCATTCAACATCATGTAAAAAAATACTCGTTAAGCCCTATTCTCCAGTCACAGCTCACTATAGAACCAGCACCTGACATTCCATCTTTCCCTAGCTCCCCTTTCTCTCCTGTGTTCTACTTCTGATCCTAAAAGATGGTACACTTCATGGAAAGTCTCTTTTCTTCTCTTCTTGCTTCCATTTGAGTATACTAAAACAGTTTAAAATAATCTCTCTGTATAGCAAATAGTATTTGGCCTACATATATCTAAAGATGCTTCAACTGCCTGGCCGCTAAGAGAGCAGGCATGGGCCTCAAGACTGATGCAGTTTTCTGGGGACAGGGCCTAGTTGGGATCTTCCTAGCAGGCAGAACAAAGTCATTTGGGCTCCCGGGCCTGGTCTAGCCTGAGGATAGCAACACCTGCCTCAAGCCCAACTATAAATAATGTTATTTTCTGTTAGCTTTATAAGCCATGCTGTTCTATTACTTTCTTTATTTTTTAGTCCCCATGTATGAATAAATAAATACTAATTGAATAAACTCTTGGGCCTTTATAAAATTAATAAAAAGCTATAGGTCATAGAGGAGAAAAATTGTAAATATTTTTCTTACAGGTCCTTTTTCTTTTTTAAACTTCTTTATTGAATCTTTGGGGTTTCACATCATGTAACCCAATTCTGTTCAATTCCAAGTCCCCCCATACTCCCCCTCATCCCTGTTGCATCCTCCCTATGGAAGTAAACAAAACAAAGTCAGTAAGCAAGCAAACAAAAGCAACAACAGCAACAAGGAACTGGAAAAGAAAGAAACCATAAAGCCAAAACAGAACAAAAAACACAATGAGAACAGCAAAATTTCTGCTTCTCCTTCTCTCCTGACTCTCTGTCACCTCTTCATCCATCCTGATAGCATCAGAGGCTTGAGTGTATCATATAATACACCTCTCTGTCCCATCAGCATGACTGGCAACTGTATATTGCAATGACTCATTGGTCTAGGCTGCTGGGTTTTGATATACGATCCACACTGGATCTTCTGTAGTATTCTTTGTCTTAGATATCTTGCTTGTTCCGCAGGACCATTCTGTTTAAAGTCTCCATCAGTACCTAGCTGGGGTAGAGTTACTGGAGCCACCCAATTGGGTGTGGTGGCAGAATCAGCACACCTATATGCAGGCTCTTAAGGTAGACTTATCCTAGACTGTGGTAAGAGGTGAGGGCCCTATCTTCTGAGTGAAGGGACCAGCTTTCTTGTTTTCATGGGTAACAAGAGGTAAGGTCAGCTTTCCCAGAGCAGTGAAGGGAAAGAGTGGCTAAATTTAACCCTTAGTCCATTATCATAAGTGATAGAAGCATGATACTGTGCAGGGAGACACGCTGAGGAGACCTGTAATAGGAGTTCTATATCTGGTTCCACTGACAGCAGAAACAAAGTGAGGCATTGCGTCTCCCTTGAGCTCTGAAACTCAAAGCCCAACCAACCCCGTAACACTTGCTCCAATAAAACCACACCTACTTCAACAAGGCCACACCTCCTAACAATGCCATTTTATGGGCCTATGGGGGCCATAATTGTTTAAATCAACATGTTCCACTCTATGGTCCCTACAGGATTGTAACCATATCACAATGCAAAAGGCATTTAGTCCAGCATCAAAAGTCCCCATAGTGTATCACAATATCAGCTAAATTCAAAGTCTCCTCTGAGATTCAAGCACTCTATTAACGGTAATCTCCTGTAAAATCAAAAAGAGAATGCCGATTGCATATTTCCAACATATAATGGCTTTACATCACCTTTCCAAAAGAAAAAAAATGGGGCATAATGAGGAAATATTGAACTAAGTAAGACTGAAAACCAGCTGGACGAACTCCAAATTTTGTATCTTCATGTCTTTTGTCAAGACACTCTTCAGAACTCCAACTCTTTTCAACTTTATTGAGTGCAACAAATTTATTTTTCTTGGGCTGGTTCCAATCCCTCTTAGCAGCTATCTTCAGTGAATATCAGACTGTGGCATCTCCAATATCTTGGAGTCTACACAGCAAGCCAGGATTATCCTTCACAGCTTCATGCGATAGCTTCTATGAGTCTCCATGCAGAGACACCCTGACACATACTTGGCCTCAGTACCTTTCCTTAGACATATAGGGAGATTCCACACCCCTCTCTTCTGTCCTTGACTCTAAAGTTAGAACCACGTGACAAAAAAATCGTACCCATTTTTCTCAAAGTGTACATTTTGTAATTTTCCTTGCTCAACTTGCTACCTTTCTCTATATATATATATATGAAAATGCATGGCCATCAATAACCAAGCAACACTACTAGTACTACTATCTTTGAATATCTCTTCTTCCAAAGCTATTAACCCATAACTCTTTAAAACTCAGGAAGATTTTTTTGGACAAGGGCAGAAAGCAGTCTTATTGTTTACCAAACTATCACAAGATCAGAATCTATGCCATATATTAATGTTATTCTTCTCTGGAAACTCTTGAACTAAGCCCCCACAGTTCAAATCACTCCCAGAAACCCTGTCTTCCATGCTCCTACGAGCATGGATCATTAAGCACCAAATTAGTACATCCATCTGCTTTTCTAGTCCAAAGTCCCAAAGTGTTTTGTCATCCTCCAAAGGCATGATCTAGCCTATTAAAATACTTCAGCGAGACCGGTTTTGACCCAGGCTTTTTCAGGTCTCGCTGAACATAGCGGACAAGGAGGACTACTGAGACCTCAAGAACAATGGCAACGGGTTTTTGATCCTACTGGACCTATTGGTTTCGTGGGAGCCTAGGCAGTTTCGTGGATGCTCACCTTACTAGACCTGGATGGAGGTGGGTGGTCCTTGGACTTCCCACAGGGCAGAGAACCCTGATTGCTTTTTGGGCTGACGAGGGAGGGGGATTTGATTGGGGGAGGGTGAGGGAAAGGGGAGGCTGCTGTGGGGAAGAGACAGAAATCTTTAATAAATAAATAAATAAATAAAAGAAAAAAAATAAAATAAAATACTTCAGTCCCCGGTACCAAATTCTGTCTCAGAGTTTCTATTACTGAGAACAGACACCATGATTATGCCAATTCTTATAAAGTAAATTTAATTAGACAATCTTACAGTTCAGAGGTTAGTCTATTGTTGTCAAAGTTTGGAAGCATGGCAACACACATGCAGACATGGTGATGGCGAGGTAGCTCAGAGTTCTACACCTAAACTGACAATCAGCAGAGAATGAGAGAGTGGATCTAACTCTGAGACCTCAACCCCAGTGATAAGGTTCCTCCAACAAAGCTATGCCTCATCCAACCAGGCCACATCTCCTGATAGTGCCACTTCCTATAAGCCTATGTGAGCCGTTTTCATTCAACCCACCACACCCAGAATGCAAATCTCAAAAAAAATGTTGTATAAGTTAAGATTGCAAAATGCCAACATTGGTTTCAAACCATTTATATGATAAAAAATGGACTTTGCTATATGCTAATGGACTTTCAGGTCAACCTGAATACTACATTCTTTGTTATCTATTTGTTTCATCCAACACTCAACCAATACTTCACATGTAGTGAGAGTTCATGAAATAATTATTTTTATGGATTTGCCACAATTTAAGTTCTAAGTCAAGTAAAGTTATTGTTGTAAAGTCAAAACCTAGCCACTAAGGTAAAAGTTAACAACTTAACTATAATTTATACCTGATGGGAGAGGGAAATGAGATTTATCTGGAACACTTGGTGTATCAACCACTACAAGGCAGGCCTCACATACAGGTGTTGTTGATCAAAATATAATGGACTCCGCAGTTTTTTTCTTGTTTTAGTTTTAGGCTTTGGTTTTTCTTTGATGTGTGAGTATGTGCAAGTGTGCATTTATTTGATTACAGGTTGGTGGGTTTTTGTTTGTTTGCTTGTTTGTTCTTTGTGGGTGTTGTTTTTCTTTTTTTTTTCTTTTTTTGAGAAGGAAACTAGAGCTGAGTGGGTAGGAAGGAGGAGACGATCAGGAAGGGCTTTGAGGAAGAGAATATGATGAAAATATACTTATATTTAAAAATTGTTTTTAAAAGAATATAATTAAATATGAAAAAAATGAAATACTAAAATAACTTAACATTATTAAGAAACTATTCCTGTTGACTCTCTAAGCTGGTTCTTGTATACAAAATGGGTAGTAAGCGTGGAAGTCTGGCATGCCATTTGGAGATGTATATACTCTACTGGCACTAATGGTACCACAAAAAATTATCTAAAAATCATTTGGCTACCGTTTGCATATTTGAAAGGACTTGTCAAATCTCTCTTTAAGTGGCTTTTTAGTAGCTGATCAACAAGTCTTGAAAAGAAGCAGATAAATTAATGAAATGCTTATCTCATATGTCAGAATTGTTAATGCAATCAACAAGAATCTAGTGAAGTGATAATGTGTAATAAAATAAGTTATCATTCTACATTCACAGTTTCCATGCCTCTTTTGATGCCTATTAATTATGACATCTTTGAACCTAAATAATTTTTCTATGTACATGTAATTTTTCTGTGTATGTTTACATTGTTTAACTGAAACAGACTTGGACAAATATACATTAGCATTGTCCTTTTTTATCTGGGTCCCTGTAATACTGTGATAAAATAAGTTTAACACAACCAAACATGTTCTTGCTAAATTGTGAAATAATTCTAACAATATACTATTTACTTTCCCTGCTAGCCATTAAGATGTAATAGATATTTTTGCTAATATAGCATGAACACGCAGAGTGAATGACATTCGGAAAGTAATTAACATCATTTTCACAGTTAATATTGTTTCCTCCATCATGAGTATCATGCTTTTTGATCTGGCCCCATGTAATGTGACATTCCTATTTTATAAGACATGTGTCATTGTCTGGAAACTATCTTCAAAAATCTGACTTTTACAGTTCAAATTATGCATTTCACATGGAGGTTGTAAATCAACCACAGCATCTTTTTATTGAAGAATCAGTCATGCTCTTTATGTCTAGAAATCAGATATAATAGTCATCATGCTCAGTGGTTATTTTAAAACAAATAACATCACTATTATAACAAAAAATAACCCTAGTCATTTCTCAATTTCATATCTAATTTCACATGTTACTGTCTGGTTCCTTCTGCATAATTTACAAAAATTCTATTATCTTCTAATAATGGGACCTGTAATTTTCCACATTTGATAGATATCATTCAATTTCAACTATTTTGGGGCAAAGATCTTTCAATTGCTTTCGGTCCTTTAAATAATTTATATTATAATTGATTTTTGGTCATATTTGAAAGGGAAAATGAACATTTTGTTGTTACATACATTCCTTATATTTCATAAACTATTTTGAGAAAAGTCACTTGTAGAAGTTTTGCGTGTGTGTGTTATAGTTTTTCATTCACCCATTTTAGTTATCAAACCATTATCTATGTCTGCAGAAACTAAGTTACACCGAGGTGGTAAACACACTGGGAAAACAAAGCACACTTACCCCAGCTCTAACATAGACTATACTTATAGGGCATAAAATTACAAATAATAATAATAACCTCAAAAAAGAGATACCAACCAAAACCAAAGGAAGCCTGTCTGAAGTGAAAGTGAAAGGAAACCTGTCTCGCATAACACGCAAGTGAGAACAACTCATGCACATACTTTCTGGGAGCAAAAGCATTGTGGACTTCATAGACTATGAAGCTGACAAGTGTATTATCAGAACCCAATGTGTTCTGAGTACATACTGAAAAGGTAATTACAGAAACTTTGGTTGAAGCATGAGCAAAGATTAGAAAACAAAGATTTTTAATGTATCCAATAGAGTTTTTTTTTAGTGAAATAATTTGCTCAGGATCCTTAGTATTTCTCCCGTAACCTTTGCTCTTGACTGTTAAAATATTAACACTCTTGGGGCAAATGGCACTTGGGAATACTGCAGTCATCTCTACAGTATCAACATTGGTTAGGTGACAAGCGTGTTCGGTTACAGTCACGTGGTGATTGTGTGTGATCTTGGATGATTATCTCTTTGCTTTGATCCTAGAATAGACTGATAGCATCTAAGGAACAATGGTGATGATGATGATGATGATGATGATGATGATGATGAAGATAAAAATTGTGATGGTGATGACAATGATGAAGATGATAATGATAAGAATGTGAAAAATACAAGGATATATCTTTTGAAATAACAGAAAAGAAGTATCCTGCAAAGTGTGAGAAAGGAGTGATAAGATATAAACCTCAGAAAGAAGACTTTTGTGGCTAACACTGCTATGTTACAAAGGCACAAGCTTAGCGATTACAGAGAAAACTTTGGAACAACCTAAGAGCTATTGACAAGAAAAATGGCTGCAGATGCTAGTTCAAAGCAGTGCGCTCAACTGAGAGTGAGGACACAGCTGTGCCTGTGAGGACCACAGTGGATGGTGAGGGCTTCCTTTATAGAAGTTCTATTCACGATTCCAGCACACTGACTAAATTAATGGAGAAATGTTCCACTTCAATGCATAAGGAGACTCAAAACTGATGGGCCAATTCTCTGAAAATTAATTATAGGTTTAATACATTTTCAATCAAACCCTGTTAAAACAAAATGGAAACTATTTGAATTAATCTATATTCCAAATAAATGCTCCAGACTTAGAATTTAACAAGATTTAAAATAAGAATCATAAATTTGTGAGACATATTCTTTCAACCTTAGGCATGACACAATATTTCTAATAAAGATGGGATCACTATTACATTGTCTTATATAAGGGGTGACTATAAATTAGGAAACTTTGATTGCTAGGAATGTCTTGTGTTCATATATATATATTCCACAAAATTTACAACAAAAATAAAACCTTGATCAATCAATGTACAGATTTCAAGGGAAAGACAGTGATAGCTTAAATAAAAATAGGATAACTATGGAAAAGGTTCTATGGAAAATTATGCTGTTAGCTCTAGGCAAAACAGCATGATAGTTGCCAAAGAATTTTCACTGATGTGTTGTAATTTTATTTATAAGAGAACTATCATGGTTAGATTCATGTTACAATGTGCAATGACAGGAACCAAACAATTTTTCCAGATCTTTAATGATTTATCATCTTTTGTGCTAGAAACTTTCAAACCCTCTTTTCCAGTTCATTACAAAATATATAACAAATCATGCATCACTATTTATATTATTATATATAGATATGAGAGGTAATCCTGTAATTATAAGGCTTAATAACCTGGTCCTATCTTAACATTTTAGAAGGGACCGAAATCCTATCAAGCAAAATGATTTAATGTTTTAACAAATTTAATTAGGTCCACTTGATTGCATAAATTCTATATGTGTGTGTTTGTGTATTTGCATATAATTCTGTTCATCTAAAAAACTGTATACATACATATACACATCACCAACACCACCACCACAGGGAAAATACTGAATATGTCTAAAACTACCAAATACCTACATGTCCAACCCCTCCTTCTACTTGGTTCTTCAGAGATTAAAAAAAATAGATTTTGTTTCTGTGTCATTGTTATTTCATATTTTCTTTACTCCTCTTAACATTTATTACCTTAAGATTTATTCACAGTGATGCCTCAACAATTGATTCCTCTCCGTTGTTATTGATGAGCATTTTATCAATAGGTTGTTTCTAATTTGAATAATAATTCAAGTAATCTATGGATTGTTCATATATGAACCACAAGAAAAATATGCATTTAAAATTTTGAAAGGTGAAAAATGCTTTCTAATAAGATGCATTGTTATTTAAAATGGTATATTACATTCATAATTTTACTAAATTCTTAGAAAACTTTGACAAGTTTATCTCCTCTTCCTTCCCTATGCTTTAATTATCTTTAGAGTTTGCAATATAATGTGTGTTTGTGTGTGTGTAAATGAAAAGATTTCATTTTCAGTTAACTCTTGTTCTAATATAAGGAATCTAGGAGAATATGTCAATTTTCTACCTTTCTCAAATCTAAATTATTATTAAAACACATACACTAGCGTTTTTCTTTGTTATTCCATATTATTCAGCACTTCAATATATTGTTATTACTTCCTCAAAGAGTCAATTGCTCTTTAAGTAGATAAGTAAAAATGTCTTGACATTTATTTGTGTATTTATATCCTTGGATTATCTTCATTTATTCATATATGGCTAGTTTCAATCATTGTCTCCGTCACCTTAAGGCCATCTCTGCTTCTGTGACAATTCATGTACTGACAAATTTGTATAATTCTTCTAAATTAAATGGCTTGTTTCACCTCTGTTTTAAAAGATATTTCCTTCAAGGATTTAGGTTGTAAAGTATGTGTATCTTTTTCTTCTCCGGTAATTTAAAGAGGTTATTCTAATTCCTATGTTACATTTGACCTGTGTGGTTTTCTGTTAAGAATGAACACATTATCATAACTGTATTACTCGGTTTAAAAAAAGTATTTGCTCCATTATTTGTTCTAAAGGTTTTCTCTTTATTTCTTTAAATAATGTGTGTGTATTGGAAAAACATTGTTAATAATCGTTTATGGATTGAGTTATGTCATATTTAAAAAGTGATTCTTTAACTACCAGTTTTCTTCTTACCTTGTCCTCATCCAATCCTTCCTTCTTTCCTTCCTTCCTTCCTTCCTTCCTTCCTTCCTTCCTTCCTCCCTCCCTTCCTTCCTTCTTTCCTTCCGTCCTTCAGCTCTCCCTTCCTCCCTTCCTTTCTTCCTCCCTCCCTTCCTTTTTTCTTTCCTTATTTTCCATCTTTCCTTCCTTCCTTCCTGCCTCCTTGCTTCTTCACCTCTCTCTCTGTCTCTCTGTCTCTTTCTCTCTGTCTCTCTCTGTCTCTCTCTGTCTCTCTCTCTGTCTCTCTCTCTCTGTCTCTCTCTCTGTCTCTCTCTGTCTCTCTCTCTCTCTGTCTCTCTCTCTTGTCTCTGTCTCTCTCTCTGTCTCTCTCTCTCTGTCTCTCTCTCTCTGTCTCTCTCTCTCTGTCTCTCTCTCTCTGTCTCTCTCTCTCTCTCTCTCTCTCTCTCTCTCTCTCTCTCTCTCTCTCTCTCTCTCTCTCTCTCTCTCTCTCTCTCTCTCTCTCTCTCTCTCTCTCTGACAGGGCAAGCCTGTGTAGTCCTGACATGCCTCCAACCTCTACCTTTTAACTGTTGAGACCATAAGCATACATCTTCATGCTTGACACTGCAATATTTTTCTACAAGTCCCTCCCTCTATTTCTCTTCAAGAATACTAATTGTATAGATAGAAAACAATTTGAATATATTTTTCAGTTTTCTGAATAATTTCCAGCTTTCACCATTTTCTTTTGCTTTAAGATTTTGTGAGTGGTATACATGATCATATGTGCATGTGTATGTGTTGGTACTTGCGTATGTATGTGCATATGCATATAAAAGACAGAGTAGAATGTCAGATATTGTATTATTTGGATGAGTATGTTCCCCATAGGCTTAGATATTTGAATACATATTCTGTGATTGGTGACACTGTTAGGGGAGTTAGACATTGTCACTCGGATGGAGGAAGTTTATCAGTGGCAGAGGGCTTAAGTGCTAAAACTTCACGGTAATTACAGTTCAGTCCCTGTATATTGTGCTTGTATTTGAAGATGTGGGCTCACAGCTTCACTTTCTCCTGCTGTGCCTTCTGCTTCCTTTAAGAATCCCAATAATAACGCATTCCTAGTCCTTTGAAGCTACTCACACAAATAACCTTCCCATCAATAAGTTGCCTTGGTCATGGGGCTTCAGAGGCCATGTGAGTTAGCAAGTGACAACTAACGTTCAGATGTCAGCCTACTAGAAGAAGATTCTCCAATGGAAGACAATCCCTTCAAGGCATGGCCTACAGGACCACCAACTCTTGAAACTGTTGCTCCTGTCTGTAATTTCACATTTCCTAATGCAGCTATGGTGTCTCCCCAATACCTGCACTGTAGTGTGTAATGTCATATGATATGTATGTGTGATCTTTTGATTACATCTCAATCTTAAGGTCACATACAACCATGGGTGGTTTGTATAATTTTGCTAATACAGAACATATAATAGGAAATGCTTCATAACTATATCTATTGTCCCATGAGGACTGTAAGATACTTAACAGCCTGCTTTGTTCCTTTTATTTAGACTAACAAAAGAAACCAACAATTTCTCCCCAATCTAAGACAGACTACACACAATTAGCTCATTTTCACCTCAGTGCAAGTTCAAATTAGACAGAATGTTTCTGTGAATAGATCAAAAGTTGTAAACTTTACAGACATGCACAATATCAGAGTTGCAGGTGATTAACACAAAGCATCCAAAATATCAGGCCAATTCTTTGCGTGCCAGATCTGGCTGAAAAGACCCAACTCTCTGTAAAGATCTCTCCACATCTTATCTCACGCAGACACTGTGCACCAGGCCTCAGGCCACAGTCTTAGAACTGGAACCTTGGAACCTGGTGTTGTCATGGTAAATTGCTTGACTCATTATCATTTACCAAAGGAATTTGATATGACCAATGAGATGTAACTTTTTTCTTATTGCCTCAAGCCTCCTGTAGAAAGTGTTTTTAAGCTAGGTGAACAAACCAGCAAAAGACAATTGGACAGAAAATTAAAACAAGGGAGAACTAGAAAGAATTAGAATTTAGGAAAAATAGAGGAGAGAAAAATAGAGAGATAAGTAAAGACCCTTACTGAAACAGCATGTGTGTGAATTTATTTCATATCTCTCAGATTGAAAACCTTACGTTCAGAATCGCTATACAGTGGAGCTGTTTTACAAACCCTGGGAGTAGCCTTGAGAGAGGGTCTTTTTTAAAATACATTTTTATTGATATTTATTGAGCTCTACATTTTTCTCTGCTCCCCTCCCTGCCGAGAGAGGGTCTTTTAAAGCTGCCAATAATGTGGTTTGATCAAGGCAACGGAAAAGTAAGTGATCTTTCTCTAATGTTATTTACTGTAGGCTACTGTTGGATATTGCACTCTATTGCTCTTTTTCTTTCTGAAACGGGGTCCCTTCCTGCACCTTGAAGTCACAAATTCTTCAGGACTACTGGGGCAGAGAGAGTTCCACGGATTGCCCTGTCTCTGCCTCCCACTGCCAACATTCCAGACTGTTAACATGAGCTTCGGAGATGTGGACTCTAACACTTGCTTGCATGAAAAGCACTTTTCAAGGTCAGCCATCTCCCCGGCATTACTATCTTTTCTATGAACACCATTTCAGATGATTTTTACTGTAAATTCTCCCATATCAACACTCTTCCCTCAGAGGCTTAATGTGCCATTTAAGTCTAATTCTCTGTTTTTATAAAATCTGTTTATTACAGAGTTTATTTATTGAACAAGACACGTATTCAGGTTTTCAATGGGCAACTGCCTTGAGCTCAGAAAAGGCTGATTCAGTAATGGTCACATTTATTAGAAGTTATGGCCATTATGGGCATTCCTGCACAAATAAAGATAGACAATGTTCCAGCATATGTAGCTAAGAAAATGAAACTTTTTTTTTGCTTAGTATAATATAAAGCACATTATAGGTATACCAAACAATCCTATAGGTCAGGCAGTTATAGAAAGGTCAAATCATACTTTAAAGGATATGCTGAACAAACAGAAAGGGATGGAAAATACCCCAAGAAATAGATTGCATACTGCTTTATTAACCTTGAATTTTCTTAACGCTAATGAGAAAGGTACAATAGCAACAGAGAGGCATTGGGTAATAGCAAGCCAACAGCTAATATCAAATTAAATGGAGAGAAACTCAAAGCCATTCCACTAAATTCAGGAACAAGACAAGGCTGTCCACTCTCACCATGTCTCTTCAACATAGTTCTTGAAGTTCTAACGATAGCAATAAGACAACATCAGGAGATCAAGGGGATTCGAATCAGAAAGGAAGAAGTCAAACTTTCATTATCCATAATTCTTAACTGGTGTGGGATTGTTTTTGCAGCTTCAGTACCATTTCGGATGAATTTTACTGTAAATTCTCCCAGATCAACACTCTTCCCTCAGAGGCTTAATGTGCCATTTAAGATTAATTCTCCTTACTTATAAAATTTGTTTATTACAAAGTTTATTTATTGAACAACAAGATCATCTAATAAATATTTCTATACTTCAATGCATTTTCAGGATATTTTTATATTCACTAGATTGATTATTTTATTCTCTAAAATTACAATTTGTTCTGTCCAGTTCAGTTTTAATTGTTTAAATGCTATAATTATAATTGATTATGGACTTCTGGTTCTTATACTTTTGGGAATTTTTATTGAATTTTAAACAATGTAATTTGGAAGGTTTGCAAAGGTAGATATTTCTGTGTTCCTTAAAATATTCTTTCCTGTCATCTGTGATGTAGTCAAGAGCTAAAAGTTCTGTCTGATCAGATGCTGCAATTGAGAGCCTTCATTTTCAGTTACTTATATGAGATGAGGGTTCAAGCCCAGTTGGTAAAAATGGGAGGTATTTATTCCTAGAAAGAGCCTCAGTGAATTTCTGCTTAATACATCCCCAGCATTGGAACCTTCTACACATAAATGTGTGGATAACACTCAGTAACACACAAGAAATGTTCTACAAATATCCACAATTTTCTCTAATTGCAGATCTTGTCTCTCTGTTATTTCCTTTGCAAATTGCAGTGACCTTGACCTCATTAACTTTTGAGTTCCATTTATTTCCCGTCAGAAGGTCAGAAATGATTAGACATTTAAAGAAAACTTGAAATGAGTCTGATATCAGAAGGCACACATTAAGGAATACACAACATAAAACCTCATAAGAAAAATAAAGTCTGAAAAGGAACAAAATAGAAACATTTGAACTTTAAAGAATAAAATATTTTTTAAAAGCATTTTCAGCTGGGCATGGTGCCACATGCCTTTTATCCCAGCCTTAGGGAGGAAGGGAGAAGTGGATCTGGAGGCGTGAAAGGCACACCAGGACTACACAGTGAGACTTTGTCTCAAAAAAGAAATAAACAAAAACATAAGGAGTATTTTTTTTAAAAAGGGATAAATGCAGAAGAATGTCAGAGAGAAATAGGTGGGGTTATAACATTAAACATAGGGGGAAATCACCATAATAGAATACATAAAGGTGCTTTTCTATAATTACACACTCACACACGGTACACACACACACACACACACACACACACACATACACACATGGTGCTAGAATAAAAATAACTGGATCTAAAGCAACTTCCTTCAGTTAAAATGTTATATTCAATATTTAAAATGAAAACGTGGCAGATAAGACAATAGAATTGGTGATCAGAAAACATTTTAGTAGAAATAACAATTCCTCAAAAATTCTTACAACTCTATGTATATACTATAATTTGTAAGAAACAATAAATATCCCTTACAGTATTCGAACCAATAAACCAACTGATAAATCAATAAGTTTTGTCAGACGGAACAGTACTGAGTTATTGATATGTAAGCATTTTATGTTATATTACATTAACTTCTCTTACTGTTTTAACAAGTTTCCACACTTTAAAACTAAAGTTAAAAGGAAACAAGAAATTTTGAGCTGATAACTTTACCTTCATTAACTGCATGAGATTAAATCCACCATGCAAGCAATTGTTATATTCTATAACAGTCATTTCCCATAACGATGGCTGCTCCCTCTTAGTGAAGAGCATAAGTGATGTAAATAATATCAGGAGCAATACTGTTTAAGCAGCCAAAACTATTTGTTTAAAAGTAGACATAAAACAAAAGGAAGAAACTTGTGGAGGTTGTCAATGTTATGTAATGACGATCTAGCTACAGGCACCAATTTACCAAATACTATAGCATAGAGAATGAATGTCAGACATTTGAATTGAAATTTATATAGTCTCTGACCTTATCACACACGGATTTCTTTTTCCACTGAAACCTTTGTAAATATTCATGAGAATACCCTGGGATGGAAAAATAATACATTAGGAGGAAAAAAAGAAGGAAGGAAACATGGAAAGGAAGGAAGAAAGGGAGGAAGGAAGGGAAGGAGGAAGAAAGAAAAGAAGAGGAAAAAAATGTATCCCCCATGAATTCATCAGGTGAAATCAGAGAACAACAACTTAAAGGGTGATTAATTTTTATAAAATTCAGGGTGGGAATAAATAAGTCCTTGGTTTAAAGATGAAAAGTTTATTTTGAACAACTGTTGGTTAATGCTGTTTATATATTATTAATAATTAATAAATGAGTAAGTAATGCAGATTGTTTTCTTCCAAATAAATTATCTGAAAGGGTTATAACAGATGTGAAAAATCATGGGCTCCTGTTCATGAGTTCTCTGTAGAAATTTCAAGAGTATAATATATTTAAATACTAGTTATGTGTCTGTTATATAGATAAGACTCAATCATAATGTATTAACCACTATTCTTAGCAGTGAGTTATTAATTACTGAAATTCAGCATGATATAAAATGATTTTCTGCATATTTAATTGTTTAAATCCTGTATTGATACTGATCTAATTTCTCCTTTGCAGTTAGTGTTATATAATTGGATTGTGGAAAACACCATTTATAACAATTAATAAAATGCAAAAATTATCAATACTGCAGTAAAAAATATGAACTTTACTTTCTTCTTTTAAGAAATTCAGTTTTAAGTTGGATGGTGGTGGCACACACCTTTTATTCCAACACTAAGTAGGCAAAAGCAGATGAATCTTTGTGAATTAGAAGCCAATCTGGTCTAAAGAGCACATTCCAGGACAGCTACGGCTACACAGGAAATCCCCGTCTCAAAAAGAAAGAAGGAAAGAAAAAGAGAAAAAGGAAGGAAGGATGGGAGGGAGGAAGGGCAGAGAGAGAGAGAGAGAGAGAGAGAGAGAGAGAGAGAGAGAGAGAGAGAGAGAGGAAAGAAAGAAAGAGAGAGAGAGAAAGAAAGAGAGAAAGAAAGAAAGAGAGGAAGAAAGAAATTAGGCTTTTATTCAAATTATTTGAAATTATTTTCTTTCATACAGCTAATGTTTACATGATGATAATAAACTAACAAAGTGATTTTCTATCATTCTAACCATTATTATCGATATTAGTGATAATGAATGTGGCAATCAATGAATAACATGTTCTAAATTCAGCTTCCAATATCCCAATCTCAATGCATTCCGAATATATCGCTATGATTATATTGCTTGCCTTACAATGAAGGAAATCATTTCAGTATATTTAAAATATTTCAACATACAACAGTTAAGAGACCGCATTAAAAGTGGAAAAGATTATTTCTGGAGACACCTTAAGAAATCATTTATAGAACACAAAGTTACGGACTTTATAGTTATGGAACCTAAAAATGTATTCCACTTGAATATAAAAATTGACTTAAACTCGACATTTTTTCCATCCCCAACCTAAAATCTCAAAGAATTATGGCTAATGTCTAAGGAACAGAAAGCACACAGCCCGTCACTCATCTGTGCCATATGTGTGTGTATGTATGTATGCATACCTATTTAATCATTAAGTATATTTTTAATGTGCTAGAACTTAGGTTTCTCTTTCACAGATAGAAGACACTGAGATTTAAGCAGCTTTCCCAAGACTTTACAGGAAGAGTTAAAATAAAACATGAAACTTAGCTCTGCTTACAACCTCTGTTTCTAATCATCGATCTTAAATGCTGAGTGCTTATGAATGTGTGTAAGTGTGAGGTGCAGGCACTTATTTAGATAGGAGATTTCCACTGAGTCCAAACTTGGGTCGTTAGGGATTCTGTTTTCACTGCTGTAGCCTATGTTCCCCATGGTTATTTGCAGTATGAACTTATTTCCCGCCAGACACAGCATGATTCCGAGATGCTTGGCTGGTCCAGCTTCCTGAATGCTAAACACATGCTTCCTGTGTCTTAAGGACCTAAATGTCAAATTCTGGACGTCTAAAGAAACAAACTGGAGGCAGGGGAATTTGAAAAGGGCAGAATCGTCTCACAAGGTAGGTACGATCTACTGATAATTTTCTGTAGTGCCTTTTGGAATTGAGAGTGGTCCTTGAATTGGGTGTTGTCAATTGATTCACAATATTATTTCATCATAAGCTTAGCTAACAACTGCCATGCTGCTGAAAATGTGGTTAGCCACCAAATCCATCTCACTTTCTTTCTGGATCTTGAGAAAATTGACATTTTCAGGCTATTCTGTTCCATCATGTAACTGGTTCATTTAATATAAACTGATTTGATGCTCACTACAACCAGGAATGGCTCACAATAAGCCCACATGTGCTTGCCATTCTTTCTCTCTCTCCTAAGTGGGATGTAACAGCACTTTTGTTGAAAGTGGCACCTGCTGAGCTTCATGTCAGGTGAGTAAATACAAACTTCTCCTGTATTTGAGCAGAAACAGCTTTCTTTCTGAGGCAAGTGTTAACAGTGGCCACCATTACACTCAATAATACATAAAGTAAAATACATAATAGTCAAAAGTTGCCATTGCTGACAATGCTTTAAGAGGAACGGGCAGTAACTTTACTTTCCAGCCTGCTGAACTTGGATTGTTGTGGGATTTTCTGTCAGCTTTCTAGTTTTATCTCACCCCAGCCTTTTCTTGGGGCCACTCACCTTCACTTGTATTCTACACTTATTTTTTTCCCACCTATATTTTCTGTTTCCTTAGTGCAGACACTGTCTCCTGACAACCTTTAATATTTAGTTCCTATTGTAGTTTTGGGTGTCATTACAGCAGAGAGATTGCAGTGCCTGATACTGGAGGTCAATATACCAAAGTTGGATATATGGCATTGCAAATATGTTTTGGTTTTATAACAAGGCTACGTAATGTGGGAGTTTGTATCATTTGCTCAGTTTCAGTGGTCACAGTGATTTCCTTAAGAAGTCTGAGGAGTGAGTGAGAGTGGAGCGGGGCAAAGGTGGGAGGAGAAGGTCTGGAGGGGGATAAAATAGGGATTGGTATGGAAAATATGATTGTTTTAAAAATAAAAAAGAACTCTCTTGTGACTCTCGTAATGGATAATACAGATTATAAGCATTTCTATAGGCAAATAGCTCTAATACACAGTGCTCACATTTACAAATTAGTCAGAGGCTTAATCTGTCTTGTGTTTGAGAGGTCATGCTAAAGGGAAACAGCCATGCACTTTTCCCTTAGTCTTGGTTAAATTTGCACACTAAAAAAACAAATTTTTGATAGTGTGCTAGTCTACTAAGAACAATTGAGTGCAATTGCCTATAAAATCATAAAACAAAAAAATCAGAGAAGGAAGCCGAGGCTTCTAAGTTATTAAAGAGTTGCATGCTAAGAAGCAATATTGATTTCCTTAAAAGGTGCTGCCTCCAGTCAGAAAATATGACAGATATTAAGAGTTTGGTATAGATTTTAAGGAGGTTATTATCTGTGAAATAAAACAAATGAATTCATATCTAGTAAATGAGAGGAGACTTTTAATAGGTGAAGTCAAAAAGAATCCTGAAGTGGAGAACACAACTGTTTCTCTGGTGGCTATCAATTCCAGACTTCAAAACAAGTGGTGGCATGCCAGCCAGTGGAGACACTGCCTCAGCATTGATGGACACCACACTCAGTCTCGATGCTGAATCTGACTGGAAGCTGCTTTCGTGTAGAGGAGCTTTGAGGATGTCCAGTTTCTCTGGTGTCTCTGATCCATGTTCTTTTACTCACTTAGTCCCTGCATCAGGATTTCTTTTCCTCTGTTTAATAGAGATGTTATTTACTCTCATTTGTTTTCTGAGATGAACACTGAAAACACATATATACATTATATCTTTGTGTTGTTACTTCAAATTACTAAAGAAAACATTCTCTGTGTGTGTGTGTGTGCATGTGTGTGTCCTTGTCTGAGTGCATGTGTTGACACTATTTTTTCTTTATTTGCTTTCTTGATTTTGCATTCTACCCAAAGCTTCCCCTCCCTGCCCTCTTCCCATCCCCTCCACCTCCGCTGCCACCTTACTCTTCCTCCCCTGTTTCTCTTCAGATACAGGTAGATATCCCATGGATATGAGCAAGCCATGGCATACCAAGCTGCAGTGAGACCAGGCAACCCCTTTCTACCAAGGTTGGATGAGGTAAGCCAGCAGGAAAAATGGGTCCCCAAAGCAGGCAACTGAGTCAGAGACATCTTCTGTTTTTGCAGCTAGGAGTCCTAAAAGAAAACAAAGTCTCACAACTGTAACATATAGGCATAGGATGTAGGCCAGTCCCATGTAAGCTGCCTGGTTGTCTCTTCAATTTCTGTGAGCTCTTATGAGCCAAGGTTAGTTAGTTGTGGTTTTCTTGTGGTGTCCTTGAATTCACTAGGTCCTGCAATCCCTTCTTCCCCTCCTCTGAAGAATTTCCCAAGTTCTGCCTAATGTTTGGCTGCTGGTCTCTACATCTGTTTCAGCTAGTTACTAGTTGAAGCTTCTCTGATGACAGATGGACTAGGCAGCAATCTATGAGACTAGAAGAATATCATTAGAAATCATTCCATTGACTGTTTTGTTGTTGTTGTTGTTTGATTTGTTTTGTTTTTGCCATTAGTGTATTAGTGTTTGGTTCTATCCTAGGTCTCTGGGGGTATCCTGCTTCTGGGTCCTGGCCCTCAGGGAGGGATCTCCTTCTCATGGTATGGGTCTCCAGATGTGCCAGTCATCTGGTGGTCACCCCCACAATTTTGTGTCAGCTTTACCCCAACACGTCTTGTAGGACAGGGAAGATTGTCGGTTGAAGGGTTTGTGACTGGGTTGGTGTCCTGGCCCCTCCCCTGGAAGTTTTATCTAATTATAGGGAACGGCTAATTAAGGCTCAGAATCTTCTATTGCTAGGAGTCTTAGCTAGGCTCACCCTTGAAGATTCCTGAAAGCTTCCAATGCTCTAGGTTTCTAGTTCATCACAGAGATGCTGCCGATTTCATTAGCATCTCCCTCCAGTGCATTTCTCTCCCAGTACTTTCCCCTTGCATCTTCCCCCAGTTTTCTGAGAAACCACCATATATATTTTCAAAGTGGCTGTACAAGTCTGCACTCCTACCAGCCATGGAGAAGTGTTTCTCTTTATACATCCTTTCCAGCATGAGCTGTTACTTGTGTTTTTGATCTTGGAGATTTTAGTAGAAGAGAAAATATGATAAACCTATTTTTCCTCCAACTATATTAATCTCTTAAGATGCATGGTTTGACCTCTTGTTAAATAGTAAATAATGTTACTATAATTGTGATTACTGTATGTTTGAATTAAATATTCAAATTTCCATTTGAAAATCAATCATCTTACTAATTTAAGATTAGTATGTGCCCCACAATACGCCTATTCAAATACATACTTTGTCTTTCTGTAACCTTAGATTGCTTCTAAGTGCAGGTTGAGCCAATGAAAACTGCAGAATATTAGGAGTAAGGTTTGTTTAAATGAGTAGGCGTGTGTTCAGTAATGGGAGCTGGTTGTTGTGGCACATGCCAGTAGGATTTGCCTGGGAGGCAGAGACAGACAGATCTCTGTGACTTCAAGGATAGCCTGGTTTACAGAGGGAGTTCCAGAACAAAGATACACAGAAAACCTGTCTCAAAGTGCTAAAAGTTAAAAGTAGAAATAAAAAATAGAGATTAAAATAAAGCCACGTAAAGATGGAAAATACACAGAGAATCTTGATACTGTATGCTATTATGCTCTCTTTAAATTGTTTGAATGCTGAGAAAGGAGCAACAGCTACTAAAAGATATTTGTTTATAAATGCTGCTGAATTAATCCAAGATAAGTATTCTGAAAACACCTTGACTTCAAAATTGAAGTCAAAAGGTATATTACTTTGGAGAAGAGATTTTGCTTTTGTTTCCACAGGAAATGAGAGGCTGTGGATTCATTCAGAGTTAAGAAAAATCAGCTTTGATCAAAGAAGACCACCTGAGAAATCTGCAGAAGGAATAGATGGCCCAGATGTCAGAGTTCTTCATCTAGAACAGGTTCAACACTGCTGCCTGAGATGATCAAGACTCACAGGATACTTTAGTCAGGACTTGATCATAACTCTAAATTTGTTTAGGTCCTTATAAGATTATCAGAAACCCCAACAAGCAGGGCCCTCATGTTACAAATGGGCATTTACTAACGTTACTCTTTTAGCTCACAAATACTAGGTTGCAAGGTCATTGGGTTCATTGATATTTACATTCAAAGGGAAGACTCTCAAATTCTTTAAAATACAATTTTGGGTCGTATGTCAGGTGAAACACTGGAATTTCATCTTGCAAGAAAAGAATAAAAGAGTTTACAAGTGAGATTTTTTTCTGAAGCAAATACTCCCAGGAATGATGTACCATGAAGGTACTGTTAGTAAGAAGACTAAGATTGAATCAAGCTGTGGGGTTAGTGAATGTTATTTTGGTCACGGAATAAGTAAAAATCTTTTCTCTCAAGTCTCATGCAATGTTCTTTGTCTAATATTCATCAGATTGCTGAATTATGAGATAAATAATTAGTGATATGACTTGGGATCTTCAGTAGTGATACTCACATACCATATATAACGTTTTGCTTTCAGACTTGTCTATGGCATTTTCTATTTCCCTCAGGAGCAGGTGTTGTATGGTCATAGTGTTTTCCAGTATTTGTGGAAAAGTATGATACAGATCATGGTGAAACAGCAGGTTGTAAAGATGGGGTGTAAACTACCACCAAGTCAGCCTCAAAAGTGTCAAGGATGCTAAATAACCTGATTTCCAGAGTGAAACAATATGAAACTCAACCTGCAACAATCTACCATAAAACCGAGAAGAAACAAACTTTTCTGCCTAAAAGTCACTACATTTGAGAAGCTGCAGGCTATTTAAATGCCTTACATGATTTTGTCTTCTGTGAGGATTCTATCTTTCTTCAATCAGGAAAACAAAGCAGAAAAAAAAATAAATCTTTGTGAGTTCCAAGGGTTAATCACCAAAACTAAATAATAAAATAGAAATAGGTTCAACTCATGACAAAATTTATGCATGAAGAGTGCAGAGTGGGCTGTGCGTGTGGGCATGAAACATTGGTCTCTCTCCTATTATTAAAAAGCATTTATTTTTCCTTCTTCATTTTTTGATAGAAATATGAGCCATCAATTTTCTTTTCTTTCAAGATCCTATAGATTTTTTCAAAATCCATAGCAATGAAAACACTTATATTTTATTATTATACATTCTACAGGGAGCCCTTTCTCTCTTTTATACTTCTCAATTTTATTACATAATTAAAATGTGAAGTTCCCCAGGGGAAATAATAAAATATATGAATATATACCTGTCCCAGGTAAATATGTAGAACATTTTAAGTTGCTTTTGCTTTCTCTTGAAAATATACTTAATGACCTGACTTAGACAATTACCTAAACTTGTACATTAATACACTCAGAGTGGCAATTATATTTTAATTAAAATGTCAAAGTGATAGAAAAGGCAAGAATAAGCTATTTACTGTGTAGAGTCTAAACAATGAAATAAATAAGGTGATGGTTTAAATCTTTATAATGTTTTTGTTCTAGTAATGCTAAAAACAGTGATATTGAGAGCAATTATCATTTTTTCCAAAACACAGCAATACATAAATAAGGGCAAATTAAATCTACCACACAGCAAATTGTATTTGCCATGGGGAGATTAATATAAAAGGAGTCTCTGGATTTTTATCAGAGCAGAAAACTTAATAGGATATTTCAAAAATTCAGCCGTGGCTGGCTTGAGAATAGATAATGGAAGTTTGCAGCTTAAATCTTGAGGTCACTATTTCAAAAATGCCCCAAGTTGGGAGTAACTAAAAGGCATTGCTATCTGATGGCACTGTAGTGCCTATGTGAAATGAATTATTGGTTTCACTCTGATGGATACCAGATAGAGATCTAATACCACCTGAACAACTAGGGCTAATTGGCCCAATTGCTGGTATTTCAAGGAGGCATCCAACAGTTGAAAATGGAATTACATTGCCACTTTGTACTCAGCTGCTTTCCCATGATGGGCACGACCGTTGTGAAGTTTATCTAGGTCTATCTTGAGCTTTGATGTAAATAAATCGAAGATTAGTTCTGGCAGTTCTTGCTTTCAGCCCTCGGGTCCTGAGGATCTGGCGTATTAACTTAGGGGATAATGTACCTTGTCCCGCTTGCCTAGAAGGGTGACTGTGCAAATGAAAGGGCAATGTTTAGTGAATCCTGAGCTCTGTGGATAAGGGACTTGCTCTGAGCTACAGGAGGTCATGAAGGCTGATTTGTCTATGGCCCAGTTGATACACACCAGACTCCTAATATTTAAGATTGGTAAAATAGGAAAAAAATGGAGTTAGACAGATGTTTTATTTAGAGCAAATAAATTATTCACCCTTATATACTCTTCAATTTAAAACAGCAAATGTGGAGTATAGACCAAAAGGCATGGTCTGTGTTTCAATCATGGATGTATGTAAGTAACTCTGCTTTGGTAGTGTGCTCTACCAAAGCCTCAATCCTCCAGTCCCCTCATATGACTATTCTGAGAACATAGAAGTGATAATGAGCACAGCAAGACTCTCACACTAAGTAAACACACAACAAGCCCATGTTATGCTATTTTAATTTTATTAAATAATAAATAACGTTACTGTCTCCTCAGAAAATTTATCTCTATGGCTTTTTTGAAAATCAGCTGATGCTGAAAGATATTGATCTCAAGAATTCAAGAAATGGTATTGAAGATTCATGAGATTGATAAGTATAATCTTATTTGTATAGCTTATTTTTTTAGTTTTCAGTGTTATCATTCTTTTTCTTTTAAAAAAACAGAATTTCTAGATAATTGCAATGGAAATATTTCAAAATCTGAGCTTGTGTTAAAGGAGAATCAAATGGTAAGAGAAATAAAGAAGTCCTGTGAGACTCTTGGGCAGGGTGGGGGATGTGTTGTGAGATCTATCATTGCCTCAGGCAGGTTCCCTAGAGCTCTCAGGTAACAGGACTGCCAGGTCACCAAGACTTTCTTTGTATGCACTATTTATTGCAGCTGGTAGGTATTAAATTATTTCATCAAGCAGTCCTGTAACTTTGCAGCTCCCTGGTGGGTCCTCTAATCTCAGATTATGTTCACCCATCGAGCCATGATTGCTGGAAGGGTTATTTCTATTTCTCATTATGCTGTCTCCTGAGTCTTCTTTTATCCCTTTGTTAAAATTGCTCCACTGGGAATATTTTTTTAATTCAAATTGAATTTCCTTCCAGACTTCCCACTATGATGGCATAGGGTACTGAGTTCCTATAGACCATTTAAAAAGTATAAGAGAAAACAAAACATGTGGGCTATGTATATCTTGTTTCTTTTAGTGGGAAAATTACTTCTTTTTCTGTCTATCAAGTGTATATTAACAAATGCAAGGTCAGGGTTTGCAAATGTATGTGTATACGATCATGCACGTGTGTGTACAGATTGTACATAGGGTATGGTAGAGGAGAAAAACTGTTTTGATCTAAATTCATACTATCTTTTGAAGAAGATGTCATTAAAATTAATAGCCATCTATCCAAAGTGTTTGAACCCCAACATTTATTTTATTACTCTTTTTTGCCCCTGCATTCAGCACAGGTCAATATTTTTCTTCTTTTTATTGATTGACCTTCTTAATATATAACCATTTGCTAGGTAGTGTGGAAGTGAATTATACATTAAAGACTAGAAACAATAAATCAGGAGTATCCTTTGCACAGAGTGGTGGATCCATTATGTCTTCCTTGGACACACACAAGGTTTGTGCTCCCAGCCTGGAGCTTTATGCCTGAAAGGGCTTTCCTGTATCTCTTATCAAACATTATTCTGGTCTTTTAAATATTCCCAAACCTTGCTAATGAGTGGCAGTTCTGATCGAAGAACAGCACCTAATTGCTTCTGTTCATTAGTCTTTGATATTCGTTCCTCTTATAGATTTTCCAGAAGATTTATCTCAAAAGAAAATACCATATTTTCTAAATCTCAAATCAGGAAGTTAAAATGCTTATTCTCTTTCTGTGTTTTGTTTCACATTTTAAAATAATCAGTTAATTAATTTTTCCAGTATGATCACTGTTTCCTCTCCATCCCTCCTCTCTTCCCAGTCTCTTCCCCTAATCTACACACACACACACACACACACACACACACACCCTCACATTCAAATCCTTTCCCTTCCCTTTTGTAAAGTGGAGGCCTCCCATGTATATTAGACAACCATACACAGCATATCAAGTTGCAGCAATATTTGGTACCTCCTCTCCTATTTAGGCTGGGTGAGGCAACCCAGGAGAAGGAAAGTGTCCTTCGAGCAGGTAAGACAATGAGAGACAGCCCTCACTCCCTCTGCCAGGAGTCCCACAGAGCTCAAAGCCACACAACTGTGATACATGTGCAGAGGGCCCAGGTCAGTCCTATAAAAGTTATCTAGTTCAATCTCCATGAGTCCCCAGAAGCCCAAGTCATTTGACTCTGTGTTTTTACCTATGTTGACCTTGGACCCTCTGGCTCCAGCAGTCCTTCCTCTTCCTCTTTCACAGGATTTCCTTATTTCTATCCAATGGTTGATGGTGAATCTTTGCATCTGCTTCCTTCAGTGCTGGATGGAGTCTTTCTGAGCTATGCTTATAGCAGAAAATCTTTGGTAATAATTTCACTGACTTTCCTTTTTGCCAGACTTGTTTAGTTCTAAACTAGGTCTATGGCTATCCAGCCTGTGTCCTAGCCCTCCGGGCTTTGTCAGGAGTGGGCTCCCTCTCATAGTATGGATGTGGTGTAATTCCCCTCTGTATGTTGTAGTTACCATTAATGAATAAAGAAAACTGGTTGACCTGAGAGGATAGACTAGAGGTAGGTGGGGAAAATTAAACCGAATGCTGGGAGAAAAAAGGATGGGGTCAGGAACAAGCCATGGAGCCCCTGCCAGGCAGATATGCTGAAATATTGCCAGTAGGCCATGAACCTCATGGTAACATATAAAACAATGGAGATGGGTTAATTCTAGATGTAAGAGCTAGCAATATGCTTAAGTAATTGGCCAAGCAGTGATTTAAATAATGTAGTTTCTGTGTGGATTAGTTCAGGAGTTTGTGTGGCTGAGAAATGAGCAAGTGGCCTCCTTAAAATAAATTGGCGCTCCAATGTGGTTGACTGAATCCACACAAAACCTTAGAGGCCTTGGGGAGGAATTTTAGACACTAAAAAAAAAACAAAATTAAGCTGTATTTTTTTTTCGCATGGTCTCTGCATGCTGGTGACATGCTGAAGCTCCTTTAACAGAGGTTTTCCTGATTCAGCGGTAGTAAAAACAAAAGAAAAAAAAAGCACGGGTTTCAAATGGCAGTGGCTTGTGGAACTCTGGCTCTTTCAGAAGGCTGAACACTTGAATGGCTTTGTGGGTCCAGGTGCTTTGTGTGCCCACTCTGGGTCGGGAGCAAAGTAGCTGAGACCATGCCCACAGGCCAGCGCTTCCTGCCTGGGCAGTAGAATCAGGTCTACTAGGCATGCACAGGAAGGAGAGCATGCAGAATTCCTGCCACCACACACAGAGATATTTCCATCGTGCTGCATGGTAGATTTAGCTATTGCTCAGATAAAAAGGGTTTATGTGCTGCATGCTCCTTCTCAGAGTTAAAGCGGTGAGTGATGCTTCTACCTGGTAGTCCCAGAGTTGGCAGTAATGGTACTTTCTCCATATTGAAAAGCAGAGGGAGGTGGATCCAGTACCCAAAGTGACTGAGACCAAGCTGCTTTCCATTTTAAAAGCTGTCTAAAACAGAAAAGGATTCCAGATACAAAATAGGACAGATTCAGATATAACAGACCTGTAAATAAGATACAATGTGTTTTTTAAAAATGTTTGTTGGCTTGGGAGAAGAAGAAAAAGAGTATAGAGAGTTGGAAAGAAAGTAAATTGTTTTTAAAAATGAAGCTAAGTCTTTAAAGAGACAGAGTACAGACAGTCATAGATTAAAAGAAAAATAAGCAATGTAAATATTAAAAATTCACAGAGAGTCTGTATTACGTAAATTATTGTTTTCTTTCAATTTTTTGATTGTGAAGGACCTATGTAACCAACATATACACTTTAAAGGTATCTTGACTTCAGAATTTGAATCTAAGAATGTGTTGCTTTGGGAAAAGATTCTTCTTTTGTTTCCACAGATGATGAGAACCTGTGTAATCATTCCAGATTAATATGGTTTGATGGACCAAAAACTCCTGAAAGGTCACCATGAACACCCCCAAAAATTACTTTGCCCAACAAAAAGCATGAAGTTGTTTATATAGAATGAACCCAAATTCCCCAATACTGTTTATAAATGTTGTTTACATTTAAAGAGGAATATACTATAGAGATTTTCATTGGTATGGATCTTGGTTTATTGATACAAATTTAAGGTCAATTTTGTTATACTGTGCATATGTATATTTCAGCTCTTGATTAAGGTATTATGTTTGTGCAGCTCATTTAAAAATGCAATGTATAATTAAGAAATATAGGTTAATAGATAATCATATATAATAGTCAAGCTTGTAATCATGTTAGTTAGGTTTTCTGGATATATAAAAATATATTTCAGTTAGATAAGTATTCTTCAAATCTTTCAGAGACCTTCAGAATATGGCATTATAATGTTGTTTTCAGTTTCTGGTTATTATGAATAAAGATGTTATTACCATGATTGAATAAGTGTTTGTGGCATGGTAGGGAATCCTTTGGGTATATACTAAGGAGTTGTAAAGCTAGGTCATGAGGGAGATCAATATCCAGTTTTAGCAGAATTCACCATATTGATTCCCAAAGTGGCTGTACAAGTTTACTCTCCCAGCAAATGGAAGAGGGTTCCCATAGCTTCATGTCCTCTCCAGCATGAGCTGCCATTTGTCTTTTGGTTTTAGCCATTCTGAAAATTGTCGTATTCAAAGAGTCCTTTCTTAACTTACATCTAGAATGGTATTACCTGTGTTTTCATCAAGAAGTTTTGGCTTTTCAGGTTTCAACTTGAGATCTTTGACAACTGTGGAACTAGTTTTTGTGTGTATGGGAGATACAGGCCTAACACCTTTCTTCAGCATGTGGATATCCAGGATTTCCAGCAACATCTGTTGAAAGTGTTCTCTGTTCACTTGTGGTTTTTTTCTTTGTCAAACATCAGATAGTTGTGGGTGAAAGTACTCATGTTTGAATCTTTTATTTTATCCCATTGGTCTATTCATCTGTATTTGTACCCACAATATAATTTATTATTATTACTATTACTACTATTATTATGTAATATAGATTGAAATCTGGAATAATAATTTCCCCAGTAGTCTTTTTTCTTCAGTATTTTTTTTTGGCTTTCTAAGGACTTTACTGTTTCAGTATAAATTCTAACATTTTTTAATTTCTCTGAAGAATGTTGTAATTATTTTGATTGGGATTGCATTAAATCTAAAATTTTTGATATAATGACCTTTTAAAGAATATTAATTCCTTTGATCCATGAACGTGAATGTCATTCCACTTTCTAATATCTTTCTCAACTCTTTACTGAATGGGAAATAAACTAAGAAGTATATGAAAATATTCCTGAAATTAATGAAAATGAACACACAACACAATAAAATCAAAACATAGCAAATGGGAAGAAATAAAACTACAGCAATTAATTAAGTAATGACATAGAAATAAAATGAGAAATGAAGTAGAAAAAATGAAAATTCTAAAAAAGCAATCAATAAAGTTAAAAGCTTTTCTTGCTTGTTTTTTCATGATAAAACTTCTAGAGAAAGTTAGGCTGAAAGGAACATAACTCAACACAATGAAGAATGTAATATGACAAATCCACAATTAAGCTTATCCTAAATGGAGAAAAACTCAAAGCAATCCTTCTAAAATCAGGAATGAGTCACTGCTCCTCTCATTTTCAATATCATGTTGGAAGAATTATCTGTAGCAATAATGAAAGAAAAAAAGGAAAAAGAAATACAAATAGGAAAAGATGAGTTCACATTATCCTTATATGAAGAAAATATTATGTTATTCATGAGATCCTCAAATTTACACTATCCAAATGCTAGGAGTTATCAACAATTTCAGTCATGTGTCAGTGTACAAAATTAACATAAAATAGTTAGCCCTTTATACACAAACTATATGCACATTAACAAAAAGATTATGGGCATACTTCCATTTTGTAACAGCAAAAAAGACAAGAAAGTATCTAAGAATAAACCTAACCAAAGCAGCTAAAAATCTCTACAATGGAAGCCTCAAAGTTTTGGAGAACGGGTACATATATGTCATATGCTTACTACCTACAAAATCAAAGAAACCCATTAAAATTCAGAGACAATCAATGAAAGACCACAGAAGATTATTTAAAGTGGGAGAGCCTAGCCATCTCTATGTTCTTTCTGACCTAGTATCTGGATCCTTTCTTCTCCCTAACCATGAACTCAATAAACATTTTCTATAAATAAGAGTGAAGGGAAGATCCTTGACACAAAGTCAGCAGCTTACGGAAGCCTGTGAAGCAGAGTAAAATGGGAACACAAATGACTTAAAGACACATGCAGGAAAATCCTAATCCCATGGAGCCTGCCTCTTGATATCTAGAGTGCACAATATCAAGAAGGGTATTAAGGGGGTTTTCTTTCTCAGGACCCCTCCTAGTGTTCAAAGGCTATTCTGTCAGTATCCATTGCCTTTTCCTGGTAGCTAATATTAGGAAATAAGGACCAAATCAAGTTTTATAGTTTCTCTCAAATCATTGTTACTAAAAATTAGAAATAGCTGTAACCATTGTCAGCCTCCTACATGTGACTTATGTTTCAGCAAACACTTCCTATGTGTCAAGCATTACAGGGAAAAAAAACTGAACATGAAATGATCAATAGAATCCTATTAGCAGACTATAATATTAGCCATTTCTCTAACAATAATGAGATGTAACTTCAGAAGAGTTTAAGATATATTTACTGTGAGACAAAGTTAAGAGGGACAAAAGGAAAATGAAATAGTCATGTTACTAACATGATTGAGTGCGTGTTTTGTGGTCTGGTAGGGAATCTCTTGGGTATATACTAAGGAGTTGTAAACCTAGGTCATGAGGTAGATCAATATCCAGTTTTTGCAGAATTCACCATATTGATTCCCTTCTTAAGATGTCCCTTGATTATTATTGAATACAATTTTATTCAAATATATACTGTACGCTTTAAAAGTTACATACTTGCATATTCATAGCACAATGGTAACAAAGGCTGTATGTTTTATGGTATCTTGTCTCCGGACACGCTGTATGTCTTTGGGAAATCTGAAAGAAACTCTTTCGAATTGCATGAATATCATTAATAAAGAAAATGCTGGTGTTTATCATTATGCTTTGTTGTAAAGAATAAATATAAATAATACATGCAAATCAGTAGAATATTAAATTTTGATAATCAAGTTCCTAATAAAATTTACTGGAGAAATAATTATTTTCATAAAGTCAATAATTAACTTACCTAATTAGAACAACAATCATAGGGAAGATTCACCTGATATGACCATTAGGAATAAATAAGAACTGTCTCAGCCTTACGGCACAGGACACCAGTCGTGACAGAATATCATGGACATTGACTATCAGTGTAAAAGGAAATTTCTTGTAAAACCCTCACCTCCAAATTATAAACATGGGCATGCTTACTGACTCTTGGCCATAATGAAACCCATATTTCACAGCAGAAGATGGATTATACAATCTGGACCATTGATCATACAGAGATGCATTGTCAGTTTGACTTTTAAGGTTTGCCAGGTATTAGAAGAGCTTATTTATAGAAAGCAGATGGCTTTTTGTCATTTAATTCACTGAAATTTACTTAGCACGAGGAAGGGAGGAATCAAGCTGGCTCCATGATAAAAGCTCTTTAAATACATTAGCTCCTGAGTGGACTGCAGAGGGACAACTAGAACTCTGCTTTTAAAGTGAATTAGCCTTCTTTTATGTTTCAGAAAAGATAAGACTGAAGTCCTCAAGAGCGAATGATAACATGAGTAGAGGCAATTTCAGAATTTGTTTTATCAAATGCTGAATCCTTTTTTCATCCCATTGACCACAGAACTGCCTTCATCATAAGATGCTCTTGATGCTTTCCTAAGATGCATCAAGTTGAAACAGCAGCATAGTGCCCAGTTTCAAGCCTTGCTATAATTCTTCTCCTCTCCTCAAAACTGTGCAGTATTTATCTACCGTTATTTTTCCAGTTTAATTCAAAGGACATTGGTTGTTTTTCACATTCTATACAATTACTTTTTGCTGATTTATGCAATAACATATTGTACCTACATCTTATCAAAATCCTATCCTTTGCCTCCCTTCTTTTTCTGTCTCTTAACTATCTCGTTCCGTCAGCATTTGTCATGAGTGCGAGAAAGAACAAATTTGGAGGAGGTAGCTTTGTGTCATGTTTTCAGTTTGTTTACCATATGTCTTAAGATTCTCTAAGAAGACGCCTTCTTGTAACTATCCAGCTTATAAATAATTCGACCTAACTAAAACAAAAATTAACGTAACTGGAAGCAGTAACTGCGAATGTAGTTATTTTATGAGAGCTGTTTTAATTCAACATGTACTATAAAGTCCTACTTAGCTCCCACCATTGCTAGATGTCAGAGAAAACTCTGAGGATGTTCATGGAGAAGCACACTGTCTAGATCTAGATGAGCATAGAGCATCATTATGATGGTAAAAATGTTCTGGACTGGCTAGTAACATCAGGGTTATAATTCAGTCTTTTAGCTCAATAAACAGTTTCTGAGAACCTCTCTGTACCAAGGAAAGCACTTAGGATTTATTCTGCTTGAACTTGTGATGGCCTTGAGTTACCTCCCCAGGAGCTGCCCAGAACTGTGAGATAACTTCAAATGATCAGGTCGGTGACTAACTCAAGACATAGCCAAGCCTGAATCACATTTGATGTCTCTCTTTCACTATTTCTGCTGGGTTTCTGACACTCCTTTTTGTAGAAGGAGCGTCAGGGCTGCGTCCCTGGCACCCGGCCACCCGCATGGCTAGCTTATGCCCGAAATAATTACACGGAAACTGTATTCTTTTAAATACTGCCTGGCCCGTTATCTGTAGCCTCTTACTGGCTAGCTCTTACATATTAATCTAACCCATTTTTAATAATCTGTGTAGCCCACGAGGTGGCTTACCAGAGAAGATCTTAACCTGCGTCTGTCTGGAGTGGGAGAATCATGGCAACTCTCGATTAAGCTTCTTTCTCCCAGCATTCTCTTCTGTTTACTCTGCCTACCTAAGGGTTGGCCTATCAAATGGGCCTAGGCAGTTTCTTTATTAGTAAGAAATCACTCCACATCACCTTTTACAGATTCTGACCCTTACTACACATCTTCCATACTAATCTCAATCTCTTCATCCATTTCTGGAGAAGATGACTTGTCATACTGCATTTTAAATTTAGGAAGGTGTGAGTCACTTTTTTTTTCGTACAGACAGAACTTTTCCAAATGCAGTCATACTTTGTATCGTATAAAGATGTTTATGGTAGTCCTAAGGTAATGGAAAAGAACGGACACAGAATTACCTCGCTTTGTTTAAATTGAAAAAAAAAAAAAAAGAATCCAGGAATTGTCCAAATGGAAGGAGCTACCTATGTTTATTGATGTTTTTAACCTTTGGAGGTTATAACAATGGATTTTCTGTTTTCCTTTTTCAAAAAGCCATTCAAGATATTAATGAAGATCCAACAATATGGCATGATGGGTAAAGGCACTTGGCATCAAGTCTTGGAGACTTGAGGTCATCCCCTGAGTCACACATAATAGAAGGAAAGATCCATATTCCACAAGGTGTCCTCTTCTGCACATGTGATAATGTGTATATGCATATGATACAGAGAGAGAGAGAGAGAGAGAGAGAGAGAGAGAGAGAGAGAATATTTTAAAGATGATAATGCAATTGAACGCACATCATTTTGAGTGTACCAAGCAGAGATGGATAGATGGATCCCAGCCTACACAGGAACTCGTGATTGAGAAATGGTACAGAAGTGACATGAAAATCTCTCATCTTCAAAATTCTGACATCAACCTATCCCAGTCCCGGGAGGGAGTACAAAATGAGCATAGAAGGGAACAACTCTGGTTTAGGAGTGGAATAGATATTAATATTCACCTCAACTAAAAATATCATTTTCTAAAAATTCACAAATATATATATAATTACACCAACACAAAAACAAATTAATAAAAAATATTCAGACAGACAAGACTCACTTGAGGCAGTAGGCTTCAACCTGCTTAACTTACTGTTATATTTTCTCATTCATTTACCTGAAGAGTTATTATTCACAAAAGCAATTCTGGCTATGTCATTCTTTTGTTGAGAACCATCTAATGACATTTGTTTTACAAACAATCTAACTACTTGCATGGTGCCATGTATGTATCTTACATTCATATTTTTTTCTCTCTCCCATCTTACAAATTAACTCATTCTATTGCCTCTGACAAGTATGTTCTTTGTCCTTCTTTTGTCTGGTTTTGATATTAATTATTTTAATATCAGATTAAGTATTGCTTCTACAAAAACATTCCCTGATATTCAACCAATGCAGAGAGCAAAAATTAATTAATAAAAAACAGAAATAATAGCATACTTAATTCTGAAAGCATGCATATTCGTTTTTTTTTCTTTTCTACTGGCCCCCGAGTTTGAAGAGAGTACACTAATGCCAATTCGACTCTTCCTTTCATCATCAGGACTGATTATGTCTTGTGCTTTGATAGATGTGCTTTCTCCTTAATGATGGGGTGACCCACTGAACTTACATGCTGTTACAGAAAGCCCTAAAGGAGGAAGAATTCATCAAACTCTAAACTACTGCATCTTTTCATTCCAGAATATTATTTATCCATCCTCAAATGAGATAGAAATTTTCTTGAGAGTCCCTTGAGTCCGTGATTAGTCACAAAAGAATCACACCTCTAACTGGAATAATGATGGCTTGGAAAGCAGATGATACAGCTGCTCATGTGTCACAGAGGACTCAGGAGAGTGAGACAGATTTGGCATTTGAAGTTTTGTTGAAGCAAAATGAATACCCCCACCCATCAATCTTGATAAAGGTCTGATTATATGAAATAAAAGGAAGTACCATTTAACTCAGTGGGTAGAGCATCCATACTTCTATTTTCTCTAAGACTGGAGAATATAAATAGTTGAAAGAGGATTGAAACAAATTAACTGGTCCAGAACACAGTAACACATCATTATCTATCACCAGGCATCAACACCTCACCATGACCCTTTTCTCCTTTCTTCTTGCATCTCCAAGTATAGGGAAGTGAATCTTCACTTCTCCTAACCTCTTGCAGCTACCAGTTTCATAGTTTCTTTTACTATTCTCTTTGAGGCCAGAGAGAAAATTATAAGAAGAATACCATCAAGTACTTTAAGAGAGCAGCCCAAACCTTCAAAGGTTTTAAAGAAATAATTGTACTCGCAAGAGATGAAGTACATACTATTGTCCCAAACTTAGTTCCTTAAATGTTCCCTCTCTTTGTGGATTTCTCTTAAGCATAACATCACTAACCTCATGGTCACAGCATGAGTATATTTTCAAGGACCTCAGCTACCTGGCCAAAGAATATTAGGAGGCAAATTCAATTACGCTGATTATAGGTTTTCTTTGCATAATGCGGTGGTATTCAGGGTCAACAAACACAGTCAGCAAGCCAACTCTGTAGTCATCCAGATTTTATAAGTTCTTTTATTATTATACAGCTGTTACCCATTGCTTAAATATTATCTGACTGCTTTTATGACAACCACAAAGTAGTGGGGTGAGGCAGGTGTTACTAAAATTGAATTCGTCACTTATATAAACTCCTGACACCTGAAAGTTTATTGTGTTTCTGATGCTTTACAAATTGGCTTCAGATGGAAAAGAGAAGGTGGCCTGATTGCTGAGCCCAGACCTGCAGAGGGGCAGTAATGATGCAGATAGACGGAGGCTGAAGAAGGGATCGAAGAAAGCCCAACATAAAAGGGGGTGGAGTCTGAGGCAAGGAATTTGAGCACTTTGAGATTATCCTCAAAACTAACAATATATGAAAATATATCAGTCCAGGGATGGGAGTATCAGCTGTATTGATGGTATTCAACTAATTATGGGGCCCATTGGAAGTAAACAGACCACGGCTTTCCAGAAGCTGACTCAGAACAGGTGACACTGTGCGCTCAGCTAACATTGTACTGCAGGCATAATCAGTGAAGGCATTTCTCTTTTTCTATCAATTACTGAGTACCCAGTAATTACAAAGAGAAATTACTAGATCGATGTCCAGAAAACTGAGACTTAACTCTTTGTTTATAAAGAGCTGGTTTGCTATTTGTATTTGTTTTTAACGAAAACAGCTTTTGAAATAACGTCAAAAATACCCAAACAAAAGAAAACAGGAATTACTTGAGAGCCACTTAACTGTCGGCCAGTAACGGCATGCCTGGTACTCAGTTCCTCAATTGTGTGACAGAGATAACAGTAGTCATTAATTATTAAAGTTGAAAAATCAAGTAGTCATTATATTAGAAATACACAAAACATTTTTACATGGAGTACATAATTAAAATCTGTTTTTCTGCCCAGGATGAATTCACATCCACTAAAATGAATGTGGTATGCACAACCTCTCTAATGTCCCCGTCCTCTGTTTAGTCGGGTTATTTATCTCAAATATGAATTTGGAGGCTGTTAAAGAAAAGAGATTATTATCCTCAACATCTGAAGCTATGCTATTTTTTTTCTTATGCTCATTTTCTTACACATAAAGCAATGACCTTTGATTCTCATTAATTTCTCCCCTGGTGGTGACCCAATCTCATCTCTAAACATCCCTTCTTTCAGACAAGCCCAATTTCCTCTTTTTTTCCTCAGATATTTCTAATTTTCCACAATCTAGACTTTAGATTTCATACCTTAAGTGTGGGTCAAGACACTGTGACCCCACTTCATGTACTTTGTTTGATTCTCCGGCTAGATGTCATTTGTACTGATTGCTTTCAGTCATTACAAAAGCCACCTGCCTTCTTGTCACCTAACAGCTATTTCCTGAGAGATGTGTGTGATCTTAGATCACTCAGTGTTTCTCAAAATGGGCTTTCAGGTTCTAGTTTATGTCTTTTCAATATTATCCATTGTTGGAAGTCTATCCTTTATTACAGGAAACATTACAGTAATTAAATAATGGAAACCTAGTGAGATTTGTTTTCCTTGGCATTTTATAAATATTACAGCAATTGTCATAGCCAGTATTGTACTAAATCATGAGTTTGAGGCAGAAGACCCTATTTTATTTATCTTGTTCAGGAACATGTTGCATCTTGTAAGTACTAGTTCAATAATTTTTAAACTGCAAATATCATAAAATATAAGTGTCATTGTAAGTCCCCTCAGAGATTAAAACAGTGTACCACTTCTTGTATACACATAAAATTAATTTAGTAAAGAACACAGACAGAGAATTTATTCTCATTCACCACTCAAAATGCTGCATTAGATTTTGTAAGAAAAAAAGCAAAACTGAAAGTGGATACTCTCACTGATGACTTCATAGCATCATTGTCTAGAAGTCGTAACAAACTGGTTGTGACTGAACTTCCTAACATAACCGGTTATTTTACACACTTCTGCCACATTGGTGATTATGAGAGCCATTTACCATATGTGTTTACTTAGATGTAAATTTATTAAAATAAATACAAATTAAGATTTTAGTTATTTTACTAATACTAGCCACATTTCAAGGATGTAATTGTCACAAGAAGTCAATACTGATGTGGAGATTGCCTGGGACAGAAGTCTACATACAGGAGCCAAATCTTTAAAGAAAATTGACTGTTCCTCTCATAGAAACTATCGATTGCTGGGATCTCCTCAGCTAGGGCTGGAGTTTCACGTCCACATTCTCTCATTCACGCTGGGATTTGTTCTGGCTTGAGTCTGCTTCCGTCCTTCACATTCTGTCTCAGTCACTGTGAGTTCTTGTGTGAAACCGCTCTGTTGTGTCTGGAGAAAAAGACTTCCTATTAGCCATCTACCAACTCCTCTGGATTTTACAATTTTCTGTCCCTCTTCCAGGATGTTCTGTGAGCCATTTTAATGATGTGTGCTGTTTTAAATTGGCAAGTCTATTGTATGCATTTATGGGGTGAAATGTGATAACTTGATATATTAATGTAAAATGAAATGATGAACTATACCTCATTAGCATATTTGGCACCCATTTTATTTAAGGGGCTGAGCTACTTGGGAGACACTCTCAGTAACATTGAAGCATACATCTTTTTTTCTTTTTTGTATCGCTTTTTATTGAGCTCTACATTTTTCTCTGCTCCCCTCCCTGGCTTTCTCCTCCCCATTTCAACCCCGCCCCCAAGGTCCTCATACTTCCAATTTACTCAGGCTGAAAGAAAATCTTTTTAATTTTGACGCTTTTAATACTTTCTATAGGCTCTTTCAACTTGCAGTCGTCATTTGTTAATGTTTTGCATATTTGGATTGATAAATGTTCCTTTTATCCCATCACCAATGCATTTTATTTACTTTTTACACTTTATTGTTCTTTTTTTTTTGGCTCAAACCATTTTTATTTATATTTTATCAGAGTTTCATCTACCAGGCTTACAGGAACAGCTTTATTATTGGCTCCTATTTTTGACTTTTAAGAAATACATCAAATTTTAAGAAATACATTGTAATCGTTATAAAAAAGCCTCCATTGTTCACCTTTTTGCTTTCACAAATATACTTTCTAGTCCCTACATAACCTTATTCTAAGCATAGAGTTCAGCATTTTTATAGGCTTAATTAAATATCAAGCTAGACACATCCTGCCCTTGCAACACTTCTGCCAGCTAACAGCTACTTGCAGTTACAAAGTTAGAGGCATGGGTACAGTGCTTTAAGGACAGGAATATTCAACCCAAACAATTCTTTCATGTCTGTCAGCTTTTTACACAGTTCCCTTTTCTACAAGAGGGCCCCATGTCTCAATCTCTCTATAAAAAGGCAGACTTTGATAGGGCACTCTTCCCATCCCATAATACCATACTTCTTCCACCAATATGAACTCCTGTGTATGGTAAAGATGGAACTCTACATCCCATACCTTGTCATGTGTTTCCCCCATTGGATCCTATCACTGGTTCTATAGGCTGTTGTCCATATACTCTCAACAGTTGGCACTGTGTGTATCCCTGAGATTTGTTTCCCCTATTCTGTGTATGCTTGTCCTACTCCCCTTTCCAGAACTGTGAGACATGGTTAATGTTCCAAGTGCCGTTTTCTCGTATATGCCATTTCTTCCTGCCATTACTGTCCTATGAGTCTCCTTCTCCACAAGGTTCTATCTACCTTTTCCTTGGGAAAATTAAAAAAAAGCAAGACCCATTCATTTTAACTGCCTCTGTTGCGTCAGAAAAGTTCCCAGGATTAGGAGTTGCAGTTAGTAATTCCAGATAAGAAATTTGAGAGGCATTAGCCCCGTGCTGATTCTAAGGAGAAATATTCAAGACAGAACAGATTTTCCAGGGAAAACTACAGCTCTTACATGTGTGCGTGATGAAGTGAAACTAAAAGCTGCCAAAAGAGTCAACAATAAAGCGAGAGAGAAAAGAGCCTTCAGGCCATGCCAATCCAGCCTTATCCTGTGCTGCAAACCACTGGTACTTGCCAAGGGAGAGACCATCTCCATGGGTCTCGCCTCATGGAGATCCATTGGACAGGCATTCATACACTGATTAGAGACTAGGCTGCATGGCTTCCAACAAACTAATAAATAAAAAGCAACAACAAAAAGAATTACAATGTCCTCTTGATAAGTTTTTCCTTTGGTGATTACGTACTGTCTTCTATTTCTTCTAATTAGTTTTTGTTTAAAACCTATTTTGTCAGATATTAAAATGGCTATATCTTAGGTTCATTTGCTTAGAAGATCTTTTTCCATTCTTTTACACTAAGATGATATCTATTCTTTTTTTTAAATATAATTTTTTATTGAAAAAAAATTTTTTTCTGCCTCCTCCCCGCCTCCCATTTCCCTCCCCGTCTCCCTTTT
>NW_026067927.1:6365709-6386502 GCF_014885135.2 Alexandromys fortis | reverse complement strand
CAATAGATCAGCCCCACTGTCTCCGTGGGTGGGTGCACCCCTCGTGGTCCTGACTTCTTTGCTCATATTTTCCCTCCTTCTGCTCCTCCTTGGGACATTGGGAGCTCAGTCCGGTGCTCCAGTGTGGGTCTCTGTCTCTATCTCCATCCATCTCCAGATGAAGGTTCTTTATTTATCTCTAGAAACCAATTGCATTACATCCTGATCGCATTTCCCCCTCCCTACACTCCACCCACTCTCCCCATCTCCCCTCCCCCTGAGATCCACTGCTCCATTTCCCTTTAGAAAAGAGCAGGCCTCCCAGAGATATCAACTGAATATGGTATAAGAAGACACAATAAGACTAGGCACAACCCCTCATATTAATGCAGGACTATGCAACCTATTAGGAGGAAAAAGATCCCCAGAGCAGTCCAAAGAGTCAGCAACATCCCTCACTCTTACTGCTAGGAGTCCCACAAGAACAACAAGGTACTCAGCCATAACATATATGTAGAGGTCCTAGTGCAGATTCATACAGGCTCCGTAAATGGTTATTACTTCAATCTCTGTAAGTGCCTATGAGCCCTGCTTAGTTGACTCTGCAGGCCATGTTTTCATGTTGTTCTCAACCTCTTTCTCTTGCAATTATTTCTCTTCTTCTTCTGTCGGGTTTCCTAAGCTCCCAACTAGTGTGGGTCTCTGCATCTGTCTCTGTCAATTGCCTGATGAAGCCACTCTAATGATGACTGAACTAGCCACCAATCTATAACAGAATGTCATTAGCAATAATTTCATTGACTTTTTTTGCCATTTGTGTTTGGTTTTATCTCTGGGCTACCCAACCTCTTGGACTGAGTCTTAAGTCAAATCAGACATTAGCATATTTTTCAGGTAGTACAGACTTTTAGTTAAAGGTTTTGTGGCTGGGTTAGTGTTCATGTTTCTCTTTCATGAGCCTGCAGAGTACCTACCTGCACCATAGAGACTAGAATGTAGGGTAGTCTCCACGTAGGAACCAGCTCAGCTAATTCTTGCTCGGTGAGTTGTATGGGAGTTGACCTCAGCAATGGGGCCCCACTGTCGATTTGCAAGGTGAGCAACCCATTGCCCAAACAACATCCTGGATTGTTTTAGAATTTCTAAGAAATCCAATTGGTCAACAATTCAATTGAATGCAACCTATTCTTACCAGTGGCCATTCTTAGCCATCAGGAAAAATGCAAATTAAATCTGCTTTGAAATTCCATCTTACATCTGTCAAAAGATCTAAAATCAGTAACACAAGTGGCAGTTCATGCTGGCAAGGATGTGATGGAGAGAGAAAAAGTACAGAGAGATAACTGGGTTGGAGGATGTTTGATGTGTGGTGTGGAAACGTAGTGCAGGTGAAATCTCCCAGAATCTATTAAGGTGATCCAATTGTGTACTAAAGAGTAATACAGTCTCAACTGACTATTTCCTTCAGCTGGGATCCTCTGCAGTTATATTATATGTTACAATGTCATTTTCATTTCTAATCTTTACTGATTTTTAAATTCTCTAGTTTTAGTTAATATAGATAAGGTCTAGCCAACTTTACTCTTTTATTAAATAAACTATTTTCTTTAATATATTTACTGTCTTGCTATTATTTAATTTATTTATATATGAGAGCATTGTTATTTACTATCTTTGTTAACTGAGGGTTTAGGGTTTATGCTTTCTTCATATTCTAACTTCTTGAGATGTCACATTAGATCATTTTATATTTTTTTCTGTTTTGATATAAGAATATATTGGTATGAATTTACCACCTTATATTCCTTCCGATTTCTCTAGAAAGCTTAATGTTGTATTTCCATCAGTTTATGCTTTACTCAGAGTAATATTTATTTACTATTATAGCTTTTCTTTTTGAGTTTTGTTGACTATTTTATGATATATTCCTATGTGTAATTTCTGTAACATGTTTCTCTTCTTTGTGGAATTTTTCTGTATTTTTTTATTCTAAAATTACTATTCATAATATTTTTATTGATCCTGTCAGTCTTTACGTCTTTTAAAATTTTGTCTCTCTGATTAGAAAGGTTAGTATATTTTGTCTTCATAGTCAGAGTTTCTTTTTATTGCTTTTTCCTGTCTACTCCAAGTGCTTTCTATTAATTTTTGTAGCATTTGTCTCTGTATTTTATTGTTTCTGTTTGATTTCATTTATTTCTTTTGGATTATTTTCAATATTTCATTACTCTTCCATGTTCCTCAAATTTCTTCATTTTTATATTTTTTATATTTTGTCTTTTGGTATTTAACTCTTTGTTTTGTTTGGAACTGTTTGGGGATTTTGTTTGTTTGCTTGAACTCTTTGAGATAGTATAGCAAGCACTTGCATCATACAGGCTGTACTTGACCTCACTATGTCTCAAAGGATAATCTTGAACTACTGGTTCCTGCCTTAACCTTCTGAGTGCCTTGATTATGGGCATGTGTTTGCATTCCTAGCCCCTGCCCTTCCATAAAGGAAACATTCCCTTTTTTTAATGCACTATCTAGTTTTTTTTTTTGTTAATATGACACAGCTAGAATCATCTGAGAGGAAAATAACCTCATTTGAGAAAATACGTCCATATGATTGGCTTCTGGGTAAGCCTGTGAGGCATTTTCTTGATTAATGACTGTTGGGGAGGGTCCTGATGCGGGTGGGTGGTACCACTCTCAGGCAGGAGGTCCTGAGTTCTATGAGAAAGCAGAATGAGCAAGACATGAGGTGGATGCCAGTAAGTGGCATTCCTTCACGGGCTCTGTATCTGTTCTGTCTTCTAGATTACTGACTTGAGTTCCTACAGTGTGTTCCATTTATGAATATGTACTATAACCTAGAAATAAACATTTTACTCCCCAAATTGCATTTGGTTGATCATGGTGTTTGTCACAGCAATAGTAACTTTAACTGAGATAATCGGTTAAATTGTTTCATAAAGAATCATAAATTTTCCCTGATTCAATATTGCAGAGACACTAGTTTCTTTTGTTTTTATAAGATTTTATTGATTATCTCTCATGCATATTTGAAAACGATCATCTCTTCTTCCTTTTGAAGATTCAGTTTTGTTGGTAACACACACAACTGTTTATGCTAGCCTGCAATTTCAGATTAACCAAGTGACAGTAACCTCGAATAGGTTCATAAAACTCATTGGATCTCTGGTTATGCTGGACATCTTGCCGCCTGTCATGACATTTGTAAATATGTGACTATTCCCTTTGCTCTATAGTCTTATATGATGACTGATTAGACTCCAACGTCTAGATGAGAGATATTAGTTGCTCTCTATGATGACACCTTACAGTCAGTGTTGCAGACTAATCTCTCTACTGATTAAGATTGAATTTTCAAACATGTGTTTGGATAGGTCCATGTGTTTGATTCTAAGGCTGGCTGAAGGCTAGGAGCTCAATGTTCACTAATGATGTGCATGACTAGAGGTCATGTCTCACAAACAAGAACAGACAAATCAAATTAGATGAGGGAAATATGTCAGATTTAGGTACAACCATATATTCATTTATTGACATACATCAATATAAGCTTATTCCTCGCCTGAAGAAAATTTAAGCAAGGAAGTGGGCTTGAAGGTATTCCACTTTTTAACTCTAATTGGGCAGTCTATTTGTTCTTATTCACAGATGCTAGCAGGCCAGATTTTTCTTGCTTAAAGAGTGCTTAAGCAGAGTACCAAATCTGAGTGGGAAGGGCAGCAAAAATCTACAGCCTGACCATCATGTCAATTGGCGCCTGTTCAGAGAAATATTATTAGCTAGTTTCTCCGATGGGAGACTTCCATCTTCGGGAAAGAAGGTCTCAATGACCTCAATGATGGACCAATCTGATGGTTGTGAGTCACATCCCTACTATTTGTCTCTAACTGGCTCTTTTGTCTCCAACCCTGTCAGTTCCAAAAATGTTCTTCTTCAGAAGAAACTAGAGCTGACTTTCTACCAAAGATTCCAGACTGAGGTGGAAGCTGAAATTTCACCTACAATTCTTTTCCTACTATAGAAACCTTGGGATCTGTATTACTCTGAATGTGCCATCACATGCTGGCTTATGATTTTAATTCAGATTTTCTATGTCTGTGGTCCTAAAGTGAATCTAGGCCATGCTTTATTTCTGCATGATTTATAAGGAAATTCTTATCTCTATGTAGTTTCTAGTTCAATTTCTGTGGGGAATCATGGAGCCAACAAAGTTTATTCTACAAATTTTCTTACATCATTCTTCTCTCAATTTTTTAAAATGATACAGATAATGATGGTTTGGAGCATAGCAAGTATTATGCATCTGAAAATGCACTTCAGTTTGTTATCTCTTCCTCTCAATAATGATTGAAAAAACATAAACTTTCAAATGATTTTTTTTCCTGTGGTAAATCAGTACCTTTTAATTTAAAAGCAGTCATGAATTTGAAAGAGAGCAAGGAAAGAAATATAGGATGGTTTCAAGGGAGGACAGGAAAGAAAAAATTGTGTAATTATATTGCATTATAAAACTATAAAAAATACAATAAATATTTTTAAAAGATTTGTAGGTGGAGGCAGGAGAAATGGTGGGAAGACTCCAAGCTGTTAATCTGGTGTAAGCAGTAGAGTGAGAACTTTGCCTTTCCTCAGACAAAGTGGATAAGAAGCAACTCCTAACATTTTCCCCTACCTTGACACGTGCATACATGCATGTATCTTTACACATACACACCACAAGCACACACACACACACACACACGCATGCACGCACAAAAGAGAAAGAGACAGAGACAGAGAGAGACTGAGAGACAAAGAAAGGAAGGAAGAAACAAAGAAAGAAAGAATTTACATATATCCAATTTGAACAGAGAAATAGGGAAAGTATCTTGAATAAATCATGAACAAATCTAATTGCAGAAATCCTTACAAGTGGAGGACCATACAAACATGGAGTTTTAGGGTTGTTGATTAAAGAAGAAACAAACATTATTGTTCACTTTGAAGAACGTAACTGGGTCATTTATTGCCCTGTGGAATCATGGTAGGAAGAGGCAAAGGAACAGGAAAGCAAAAGATATCAGATAAGGAAATTATGAGCACTGTGGTACATGCAGTTGCTTTTTCTACCAAATATTTTCTTTTTTTTTTCTCTCAACATGCTTATATTTACTCCCACACTCATCTTCTCTGGACTAGATACACAAAAAATAAAACCAGTTTTTGCACCCGCCCCCATGGGGGGGTATGTAGTTCTAAATGCTACATGAACATGTATCTGAGGGCACACTTGCTCATGAAGGTACATCTAGAGGTCAAAGGCTAACTGTGGATTTCATTCTTTCTTCATTCTACACCTTACTCTTTGGTGCATGATCTCTCTGAGGCTAATATTCACTGTCCCCGCTGGACTCTCTACCCTACATCCTGCTGATGCTTTGGTTTACACCATAGTTCTCAAGTTACCGATGTGTCCTATTACATCCTGCTTTTGGTGTAAGTTCTGGGGACCCAAACTTAGGTACTCATGCTTGGGGGCAAGGAGCAAAAGGAGACACTTTACTTGTTAATTCATCTCCAGGGAACCTTCCTGTCCTGAAGTGTGTTCTTCCATCTACCTAGGATGCTGTGCCCACTATTTAGACAGATGTTTTTGGTCATCCTTTAACAGTAAGGGCTATGTGTGGTCTCTGATAAGTGGCTGCATAACACCTGTGTTCCAATTTCTACACTTTATTTTTATTGGTGAGTGAAAGCTTCAAGCAATAACATCACCTAGATCACACAAACTTTAGTAACAAATATTTACTTACTATTACTTTATCGGTTTAACTTTTATGATGGATAAATATTTGTTGAGTGTCGTGTATGGGTATATATTGTTGGAAACTAGTAACTACAAACATAAGAGTAGATAAATATAGATCATTCTTCCTGGGATCTTAAGGCAGAATCCTCCAGTCTATTAACTCACATACCCATCATTATAACCACAGAGTGCTAACCACACCTATTCTAAGATAGGAGGTGCTTGCTAAACATTTGAAGTAAAGACAGAAAAAAGAAAGGGACAAAGGAAAAAGAATGAAAGAAGACAGAAAAATAAGAAAAAAAAAAAAAAAAAAGAAAGAAACGGTATGTGCCCAAACCAAGGAAGACAGAAGGGGTGGAATCTGAAAACATAATGGGCCCTTTATCTACCCAAATCTTCCAACCCAAAATTGCACTAGACCTGGCATGGACAACAGAGGAATAATCAAGTGCTATAGAATATACATAGCTGCCATTTTGGCATAAATTCATTATTTTTTCATGTAGAATATCAAAGAGTTGGTGGCACATGCTTTCACACACATTTCCACTGAATTATTCTACTAGTAAAGGGGAGTCGCTGAAAAAGAACCTCCAGAGGCATTCAACTGACGGGAAAAGCAAAAGTTCTTTTAAGTCTCTGAATTTGTTTGAAAAATACATGTAAATTTCATATTCTACTCATAAGCCAGCTATGTTAGTTTAAATATAAAAACACTAGATTTCTCTCAAATATGTTACAAAATTTATGCTCTAGGAGATCTCACCTATAGTTACTGTTCAAGTACTCATTCTTCTTCCAAACTGATGAATCCCCTCTAAAAATAGAAACATGTCACCCTACAAGGCCACTGACTGGGAATTGTCTGGGATTTATGGTCTTTGAATCAGACACTAAAAGTGGACAAGAAGCCTTTCCACTAAACGTATACCAGTGAAAGTTTGCCATATAATGACCTGATCTAGGGGCTGGAGAGATGGCTAAGTGGTTAAGAGCATTGCCTGTTCTTCCAAAGGTCCTGAGTTCAATTCCCAGCAACCACATGGTGGATCACAACCATCTGTAATGAGATCTGGTGCCCTCTTCTGGCCTGCAGGCATACACGCAGACAGGATATTGTATTCATAATAAATAAATAAATAATTTAAAAAAATGACCTGATCTTAATTTATATTCCTGAAGCTCCTCAAGCATTTTAAAATAGCAATTTCTAATTAAGTTCTGTTTTAGTAGTTACTAAGTTAGTTAATAACATGTATTTTCCTTTTACTATCCTTCTGAGGAGACTAAAGTGCCTCTCATATAACTTCATTAATTTGTACATTTTATTTTTGAAAACAGGTCCTTTCATCACTTAAAGTGCCTTTTTTTATACCAAGTTAATATGTAATATCAATGTTTTTGGCTTAAATAATGGCAATGTTAATAAGTAGATGGCAATTATGGTTTGTGCTTCAATTATGAATAATATTTTGCTATTTGATTAATGTAATAAACTGATGGCATATGTAAATCTTTTAATTTTAAAGATAAATACATGGACAGCCAGATGACATTGACAGACATATGGGTCATTTAAATTTCAAGGACATATTTCTAATGTGAGATTTTTTTTAACTTGAAATGGTCAGCTCATGGTGTCACAACTCATACAGACATTTCTAATTATGGAAGTGTAAGAATGTGTGCAAAGTCAAAAAGTGTTGTTCAACTTATTACATGCAAAGTAGTGGTACTGATAGTTCATTCAATTGATTAGACTATTGCCAAGTTTCAGCTTCTTCAGGTCCCAAAGAGGAGGTGTGGCATCAGTAGGGAAGTAGGACAGTGCAGGTCTGAGGACTCAGCAGCTATCCCTCAACCAGAGAGACTCTATTTATATCACATCTACATAATTCATCTGGCAAGCATCAGAGTCCTGGATCTCTTTTGCACTTCCCCATTAAATGTCCAGGTTGAAAGGGCAAAGTACAAAACAGACAGTCTTATCCAAAACAGCATCTTTGGACAGAATCTGTCCAAATTTCTCTGCTACAAAATTTCTCTGGGTTTGCAAGGCATGGGACCTTCCAGTTTTACAGCCTGTGTCTAGGCTGGCTGCTCATGCGGTTACAGTATGTTAGACAGTCTGAAATTATTTTTACCTTAACCACGTACCTGTAGGATCTTTTGATATCTTCTAAAATGCAAGCTTTACAAAATATCTCATAATAATCATTTAACAGGCTGATTATAGAATTTTTCTCTTCCTGGATTTTTATTGATTGATTGATTGATTGATTGATTGATTTTGGTTTTTCGAGACAGGGTTTCTCTGTGGCTTTGGAGCCTGTCCTGGAACTAGCTCTGTAGACCAGGCTGGTCTCGAACTCACAGAGATCCGCCTGCCTCTGCCTCCCGAGTGCTGGGATTAAAGGCGTGCGCCACCATGGCCTGGCTTCTTCCTTGATTTTTAGTAGGGGATTGTTGTTTTCATATTTTCCCAGAAAGGAAGATTCTCTTATCTCATTCTTTTCCCACCGGTTTCCACTATTTCTGTTCCCTCTACACAGACTCCAGCGCAGGGCAGTGGGTATGCTCGTGACATTTTGGATCCAAAGATGAGCAAGAAATTTCTCGGAATCTACACTGTTGGTAGATTGAGGCACAAGAAGGACTCTTAATTCTGTGACTCTCCTTTCAGGCCAAGATCCCTGTCTTCAAAGTTTCCCTCGGGAACCTGACCATATCTCTCCAGTGGACTGCATAAGCAGGAAACTCCCCATCAGACAAACAACTGGTACTAAAAGCAAAGGCACAAGCCGCATGCTAAGTTCCGCTGGAACTTAATCAAGCAGTGTCCTCTGCCTCAGGACTCCAACTGTCTCTTGCACCATGGCCTGTGTCAGCTAATATATTTAGGAGACAGTTACAAAGCCTTAGTGTATGTATCACATACCTCAGTCCCCCACCCCGATTCTTTCTAAAAGATTTGAATGAGTTTTTATTCATGACATCTGTGAACTTTTTTTTATTCAGATAGTGCTCATGTGACTATGATCTTTTCTTGTCTCAAATATGGCTATTGGTAAAGGCACCCCACAGAGAGAAGGTACAGGTTTGCATTTCTAGTGTATAACATGGGTGAATATATGTCTCTGCCCTGCTGCATTTGCTTGAATATGTTGGCATGTACACAAGCCTAACTCTTTAACAATAGAACAATCCCGATGTTTACCTTAAAGTATCAAATAAAGGTCCCATTGTCTTCCCTAGTACTAACAGGAGGATTGGGAGTTTTCACTTTAACATATGCTCAGTCCACTGAGGAGCAAATGCAGGGCAAAACCTTTAAACCTTCTGAGTTGTTTCATGGTGCGTTGATAGAGAGCAAGAGAGAAAACAAACAACCCAGTTTTCCTTATGCCGCTGCTCTGGCCTTGTGCTCACGTGATTCAGAAGGCATGATGTAGCAATCACTGCTGATTGACAACACTGCAAATAGATATAAAAGTGGGTGTGCTAGCAAATTCCCATATGGCTCACAAGGAAACACCAGTCCTCACCACACCTTACAACATTGCCTGTGTGACCTGATTTAAAAAAAAAAAAAAAAAAAGATCTAGCAAAGTGTTGCTTTAGTCCTAAGTAACCAATTTTACTCTTCAACCAAGCTATTCTCATACATTAAATACAATAAAATTTTCTTTTTGTACACAGTATTCATATAAGGTAATGTTCAAGAAGGAATGACATTGAATATGACAAACAAACCTAGAGTTTTGTGTGACTTCTCAGTGGCAGTGTCTAAAATATGGAGGACTAAACTGATTTAGCCAATGAGGAGCACGAATCACGGAGAGGTATGACTGGGGAATCAAATGGAAAGTCATAAATCCAGACACGACGACAAACAGGCCACGAAGGCAAGGGTAAGCTGTGGAGGGAAAGGTGTTGCACTGTGAGCAGCGTAGAGACTCCTAGCAGAGACTTGAGCAGCAATAGCACTTGTTTTATTTATGATTAAAAACGAACATTCTTTGTACACTGTATGGGAAAAATTGAAGCAGAATAAAGAAAAATAAAGGGGACCAGAGAGCAATCAGGAGAACCCATAAGTGTCTAAAAGATAGCAAAAAAAAAAAAAAAAAAAAAAAAAAAGACTGTTTGTACTTTTATACGCTGTAAAGGGAATGCATTTCCTATATCATTTGGAATTTAGGGTGGGGGAAAAAACTGCTGAAATCTCGAATTTGAAGAGTAAAAAGTAACTGTAGGGGTAAGGAAGTATTTACTCTAAATAACAGTGTAAATGTCACTGAGATTTACAATGATGAAAACACAGGGTATATTCAATTCGAGCAAGCCCACATGATCTACTTCCCACTTTGTGAGGGTAAGGTATGAATTAGATATGGATGTGTGGATATAGTGTAGTCCTAGTGATACTTCAGGGCAATGCAATGTGAGAACATACATGCAGAAACAAACATTTCAGTATTTTCAACCACTGTTTCGCAGTGGGAAACATCTCAATGAGAATTATGAGCTGAATACACTTACGGAAAAGAAGTATAATGATTGATCCTTTGTCCCTTCCTCTACTTTGATGTCAAGATTAGAAACAGAGGATGCAGTCATAGAACGAGCCACTTATTTAAACTTGTTCATACAAAATTGTAGCTGTAGCATGAAGGGACATTGAATCAAAGTAATTATTTGTTAAGAATTAAAAGTTATTGGAATATGTTTTACTTATTTAGTCTATTAAAATATAATTACATCTTTTATCCTCTCTGCGTCCCCCCCTCTACCTCATCTGTGTCAAATTTACTCACTTTTTTTCCAGTGTCACTTCCTCTGAAGAGTGGACAGGGACGGGGTGGGGAGGTAGGGGGTGGGGGGGGGGGTGGGAGAGGGAACTGGGGCTAGTATGTAAAAAATAAAAATAATGTATTATTGTTTCACAACATTGATTTTTAACTGATTATGAAAAGGCATACTCATAAAGTTGTAAATCTAGACATTCATGTTCTTCAAAACATATATATTTAATAATATATTTGTGACAGGGTTTCTCTGTGGATTAGCCTTGACTCTCCTGGTATTACTTTTGTAGGACAGGCCGGCCTCAAAAACATGTGTGTGTTTATTCAAGGTTAGTAATGCAAATTGGAAAGTTGGCTAATAAAAAAAGTTGAGGAAGGAAAATCACAAGTTCAGGGCCTGTCTGAACCAGAGAATGAATTATTCCAGGCCAAGCTTAGCAAATCAATGTCACAAAACCAAGACAAAGCAAACAATACACACACTAACAGAGATAATCACACAGACACATATAGATGCACAAATATATATATACACACACAAACAAACATACATACACATATACATACACAAGCATACATAGACATAAACATAGACAAACAAATGCACACACATACATACACATACATATACACACACAGACACAAACAACCACATATATATGGACATAAACACACATATACATAGATACACACACATACATACACAAACTTAGTTACACAAACATTCATGAGTGAAACTGAGGCTCAATAGTAGAATAATTTTATAGAATCCCTGAGATCTTAGGTTTTTTCCCTAGCATTACAAAAACAAATAAAGATAATAAGGCAACAATAATAAAAAATACATGTTAAAATAACACCCTATGATCTCACTAGCTCCATGAGCAGTCTTTCAAGTGGCCCTGTGATCCTGCTTAGTAACCTCTACCATCTGAGTCAACGCTGGGTGAAAAATTTGTCTCAGCCATGAAGTCAAATCTACTAAAGTCTTCATTCAAACTCCTCAGCCTCAAAATCATGTGAGGGCTATCTTCTCAGCTGTTTATATAACATCTAGGAGAATAGTTCTCAACCTTTCTAAAACTGTAACCCTCTAATATAGTTCTCCAGGTTGAAGTGACTCCCAAGCATGAAATTATTTCATAGTTACTTCAAAACTTTATTTCCTTACTGCTATGAATCATAGTGTAAATATCTGCTATGCAACCCCAAAGGGATCTCGACCAACAAGTTGAGAACCAGAGTGTCTCTTATATTTTCTTAGAGGAGCCTAAGTTCTTGAAGGTAAGGTACAAACAGATGAGTTCTGAAAAAAAATATACTGTGAAATGTATAGGAAACTTGAAAACCCTAACATTTCTTAATCTGAATTTGTGTCTAATTTAAAGACATTGTACTTTTGTAACTCATAATTTTAACAAATGATCAGATTTTCTGTTTGAGTTATAGTAAAGAAAGATAAAAATGGCCAAGCACCTTGATTCTCAGAAACAGTTTATCTGTGTTTTAATCCAAAGACTATTTCCTCAAAATTACTGATGCATGGGTGAAGGGACTAGCTCGCCCTGGGCTTCACAAATCACTCACTTTGTTTTTGAACATGGTTTTACTGATCAAAAAAAAAAATCTCATGACTCTGTTTATAACAAAGTTTTTAGGATAAACTAAATATGCCTATAGTCTTTAAGGTCAATAATGAAAAGAACTTTGGTCACATTGATTTTTGGAGGCTAATTTCACTGCAAAACTTACTGAAATATAAATCTAAAGTAGAGAAAAAGGTGTATTTTTTAAGTTTTATAGCTCATATTGCACTAAAACAGAAATCTGATATAAACACAAGTCTCCTCTACGGTTTATTACCATGTCTTCTCTACTTACAGTCTGTCCTTAGAAAATTTGCTCTGTTTTTCCTGAAGGAGGACTAAGTACTCTAGAGGACAAAGCCCCTCAGACCACAGTTAATTAACTAAGGCTCTAGAATATATATCTTTTTTAATTTTTGAATCTCAAAAACTATAGACACATGATATTTGAATATGGTATTAATTCTACCAGACATGGGTGTTTGGGTTGTTTCTGTTATCTGAAAATTGGGAGTGGAAGGAGATTGTAATATAAGTCTTTGTCTGTGTTAGTATGTTTGTCAACTAGATATAAGTTAGAGTCATGTGGGAAGAGGGAAACTCACTTGAGAAAATATTTCCACCAGATTGGTCTATGGGCACATGTATAGTGCCTTTTCTTGACTGGTGATTGATATAAAGGGCTGACAATTATGGGAGGTGTCACCCATGTGCAGATGCCTCTGGGGTATATAAAGAAGCAGACTACATAATTCATGACGAACTGGCCAGTAAGCAACATTCTTCCCTAATTTCTGCTTCAGTTCCTGAGTCCATGTTAGTGACGTTGGTTCCTACCCTGACTTTATTCAATGGTAAAGAGTCACATGGAGTGGTAAGCGAGGTTACACCATCTCTTCCCCAAGTTGTTTTCGGTCACTATCCTTTATCACAGCAACAGAACTCCTTACCAATACATTGTAGAACCTTAGGACACAGGAATCTAGCACGGCAAGTTCTGCATTCAGATGCTTGCTCGCTCTCTCACTCTGACTTTCTCATCCTCTTACTTTCTCATTTTAGAAAAAAAAAGTAACAACACAGTAACATCATCAAGTGACTGTTTAGTTTTTCCTTTAGTAAAGACAGATGAATTTACATTACAATCTTTGAGTGGAAGATTCATCACATTACTAATGGCATTTATTTTCTTTAATTCCTTCAGTATGTGTTAAGTTGAACTTCACTTAGGCGAATGAATCAGGGTATCTGTTGCAGTTACCGTTCAGTAAAGCCAACTACATTCAAGGTATTTAGATTGCCTAGGAGGCATTTCTCTCCTATTTAGTCTCAGTCAGTCACTATAAATTCCTCTTATCCAAAAATGACCTTATATGCGTGCAGTCTTACAATAAAGGTATTTCTAATCAAGTTATAAAATGACCTACCTTTGTATCAGAAGATGGCAATAGAACTTAATGTTTTAGTTGTCATCAGTGCCATGTGCTTAAAGATTTACTGAAGGTGTATTCAGTTACACTAATTAAAGAAACATGGTCAGAGAAAGCAACCAGGCTACTTGTACTACCCTCCTCTAATTATAACCTACTTGATCCCTTAAAATGATTATATTTCATGGAATATTTTTAGGAATCTATGATGTACTGAGTTCCAAGCATGGAAGAAGCTATGATTCTAACTCTGAGTGGACTCAGAACTGAACAGACAGAAGAGAGCCTGGAAACTTCAGTGCAATGTATTAAATGACCTCGCTGTGTGATAGAGAGCGCTGTGCACCAGAGGTCATAGCCAGTTCATTCTTTGCTTTATCTTTCAAGGAAATGTTATTCTTCATGATCAGGTTGACTTTAAGAAATCTCAGAGAAGGCATTATATTATTGCAATTTGTTGGCTTTATTTTTATGTTTCTGCAGCTAAGAAAATTATCACAGCCAAACAAAGTGACTATATTATATGGAAAACTACTGTATATCTTATGAATTAATAAGGAAGGGAACTTAAAGGCTCTAGTAATAATGAAGACATGGATGCATAATTCCCTAGATTTGATAAGAATTCTCTGTGTGCATATATTAAATTAGTATCATGTGATCCATAAATGTGTATAATGCAGATAATTATCACTTTGGAAAATGTCTCTGAAGGTTAAAAAATGTACAAATACAAGCAAGAATAATAAATAACATATGAACAAGGAATATCACAGTATTTAAGTTATGACAAATATTTTACTTACCTATAATTCTAGAGGCAATGGTACAAGGCGAGTGCTTCATTAAACATGGTAGCAGTAAGGGTACATGTGATCTTACCAAGGTCATAATGATACACTGCTAGTGGTGCAGCCCAGAGTACACATAAGTCATTTCAACCTTGGCATCCATAGTGTTAACTGTTGCTTGATCTTGACTGCTAAATATAGAGCTGGTAAGTAAACAACATTCACTATTTATGAGGAATCAATAAAATAACTCAGGTGTGCTCATGTTCAAGTTAGGCATTCTGAGAGGAACGTGTCTTATGTGAGTCATGGATAGAGCATTTAAATGTTTACAATAGATGAAGTATTTCTCCCATACGAGTTTTCTGTGATTCCAAATAAACATAGAAGCAAAGTGTCAAAGTACTGAAAGAAAGAATTTTCTTACTAATAAAATGAATGCACAGATTTAAATATATTCCATCATCTGACAAGAAGCAAGCTTCAGATAATGAGCATCGTTAAATCATGTACTGTTTGCTGTAGCCATCTAAGTGCCTGGATTCATCCATTTCAGTGTAAAATTGTTTTTAAACAGATAGATAAACTTATATTCCAAGTAACTCGAGAAAGCTTCATGTATAACAGAAATAGATATGAAGTAAATATAATAGTTTTGGTCATACTACAGACAGGAGACAGGCAGAGAAGGGGGTATGGAGACCACTATGATTTAGATCTTCTTTAAGCAAAGGGAAGAATGTGGTTATTGACAATGTGGATTGTGATGTGGCTGACTGTTCTCTTGCTTACAATGTAGAAACAAAACAGATAAAAATTAACACACTGTACAAAATAATAATGTTTGCTTAGCAGAAATATCTACAGAGTAGAGTGAATTTATACATAGTCCTTCTTCAGGATCTGGTACATTAAAATATTTTTATGTTCTATAAAGGAATATCATAGGATATAATCTGACATTGCCCAAAGTTGGAAATTCAGTAGTAAAAAATAAAGTGTACTTATTGATAACAGAGACATAATTATTTCCATCAACTTGCTATTAAATTCATTCCTCAGTTTCTGAGTTGAGTTTTTATATCAGGAACATGTCAAATGTGAAGAAGTACTGATCACCCAGAAGCCATCACTGCTAATATGGCAATACACATATCTCCCCGTTTTGTTCCCCAATTATCCCTTTCCCTCTACTATGGGTTGGAGATAGTCCTTGCCAGCTAAGTGCTGTAAGCACGGCCTCGTATTCCGATGTCTTCATCTTTCATCAAACTAAAATGACTGAAACAGTGAAAAACATGTGCTTTTCTGAAGTCAAAAATTATAGGTATATATTTCACATAGTTTCACAATTCAAGAAATCTAAATTGCGGGCATGCATAATCTACTGATACGGTTTGGATGGTTTTATCACTCCCTGACTCAATCCCTACAGAAACAGTATTGGGAAGTGTGGCCTTTCAGAGCTGGTTATTAGGTCATGAGGGCTCTCCCTCTATAAATACATTAATGTTGTTATAGGAAAATAAAGCATTTCAAAAGTATGTTCACCCTGGACAGCTCTTTTGGTATGTGAGGACAATGAATTTGCTTTCTCTTACCCTTCTGCCACGTCAGTATACAATAAGAGAATACATACCAAATGCCAGCACCTTGCGGTTAGTATAGGAGACTCTAGAAATGTGCAGGAATAAACTTACTGCCTTTGTAAATGAGCCTAACATATTTCATAAATGCACAGAGCTGACACAAACAAAAGTAACGGCAAAGAACTTAACTCTTGATATATGAAAAGTTTCACTTTATATGCATAGCTATGAAACACAGCTATAAAAAGGATCAGGGAAGAGGAAGGGATCCCTTTGTTATGCTGTGTCTAGACTTTATTCCAGGTGGCATAAACATGCACTAACTAAGCTGAAGACTTCCCCTCTAGATTTAAATAAATCTTCAGGTTTTATTTTTCCTCCTACATTCCTACCACTAAACACTGAATTAGCAATGCATGTGTTACTTATTTGCATTCACATGAACTGGTTCAAGGGCAAAGAGGAGATTCTGTCCATGCTACTTTACATTGCTTATTTCGGAAGTGCTAATTCCTCCATCATCATAAAAAAAAGCTAATAATTATTTCTAGATTTCTTCACTGCTGTATGACTCACAAATACATACCCAGACACTGGTGTCATGTATATTTTATTAAAACCTCACCAAGCTTCAACAAAGATAACTATTCATACCTCCAGAATTTCTTATTCATGTTTATCCACAATGGGTGAAAGCAGCATGCAAAATAAATGAAGAATGATAACCACAAATGTCTTTAGAGAGATATTAGAAGAGAATCAGCAGAGAGGGTTATGAAAGTTGCATGAGCCATATATTATCTATGCATATGCTACAACGGTCAGAACATTTAGTATGTCATGCTCTAAACCAGTCCCAAATAATTTATTTGGTACATAATGACGTTCTAGCTTGGGATGGGGAGGTACGTTGTGCCTTTATTGTTATTTTTAAAAATGAGCATGCCTCTGAACGTTCTATTCACATGAAAAGTCTCAGCACTTTTCATGCTCATTTGAAATCAGCCCTCTATACTTGAGCATCTAATATCTATGCTATATGGTATATGTAAGCCCAAACACCATTGTAGAAACTCGAATAGTGTTCCATTTCTTAAAGACATTCAAATTTCTTTTGTCACCATGTTACCAATGAATATTGAAACTGAATAACGTGCTCAAGACAAGGTCACTAAGTTCAAATAGTATCTTATTTGTTAAATGCCTATAATCCCTTTCTCTGAGCCCAGGAGTCATGTAGTGAAGTAGAACAGTTAGAGAACCTTTTTCTCCCCCTTTTTTATTTCATATTTATATGCATCAGGCAGGAATGGATGGGAATTTCATGATGATGTCTCAGACAATATGTTTGAGAGGCTATTCAAAGTACAAGGTTAGCAAAACTCCAAGCGTGTTTACACACATTTATTTTATTTTTTTATATCTTTTCCCTCCATAAATACAATAGATACAGCTTGGTTAGAAGTGGAAGGTCAGAGTTGGAAGAAAAGTAAACATAATTTAGTCTTCTCTGTTCATTTAGAAAGATGAGAACACTGTAGTCCGAAAGGGTGAAGGAATTTCTGCTGTCCATATAGCACAAGGGAGGAACCATTAGGAAAAATCTCTCATGTCCTTCAGGGTCAACTCTTTTATTTTGTTTTCTTTTGTGTTATGAGCTAAATGACTCGTGTTTCAATTAAAGAAAATTTTATTTTTTTCCCAAAATTTTAGAGATGATAGTAGACTTACTACAAATGGTTTTGACTATCTCAACCCTTTTTGACTAAAATCTATTGTAGTTCTTTGTGGCCTGGTAAGCTTAAGATCTTAAGTCCGAAGAGCTGCAGTCAAGTCAAATGTTCCTCATTTTAATATAAGGCTTATATTCTTTTTTAATGGAATGGTGGGTCACTTGATTTCTGTGCCTGAAATATTTTTTTCTTTGTTCAAGTTTTGGAAACATCAATGATAGTATTTCCAAATATGTAGAATTGTTACCGAGATTGTATGAAAAAGGTGCATTTAACACTTTCAGAACAACCTTGCTCTCAATAGATATTTTGTAAGTACAGTCATTTCAATAATAAAGAGAATGATTTTATTACTTTGAATTTAGATGCAGAACACTGGGTTGATAAATTAATTTATTATATATAAGTTAAATATACATACATGGTAAATATATATATGTGAGTGTGTGTATATGTGTATATATATATATATATATATATTAACCATGTATGGTAAATTAATTTAGCTTCTAACAGTGAATAGCCATAAGACACTGGCCAATTCTCATGCAGTAAATTAAAGCAACACAAAATGTTCAGTCTTCCTGGCTTCAGAACACATAGACAGATGGCCTGCTTTGACATATTGGATTTCAAATCCTTCTGCAGTCTTGTAAAGTTCAGTCAAATGAAAACCACACTCTAAGTCATGGTACAGGGAAGCAAGCATTTGGCCATAGTTGAAATGCATGTGATGGATCAAAGTAAATAACCCTAGAAAACAAATGCTACTAGACGAAGGGATTTCTTCTGCACACAATTAGGAAGCCATATCTTCTGGCAGGTAGCTATTTGGTCTATAGGAAAATGCCCTCACCATATACAGAGCATATTTAGGGAATGACCATTTTCCTAATAAACACCCCACATGTGCAATACAGTAATCTGTGTCCTGGGGAAAATTCTCCAAAGTTTCCCTAAGGTACTAAATATATATAATCGGTTAGGACATATACCAAGCCTAGAACATCTTGGTAAATTAAATTATCCACTATGACAATTAAAGTCAGTGCTATATTAGTAAGTATTCCATTATTGTTTTTTTGTGGGGGGGGTGTTTAAGCCATACTTAATAGTCAGAAATGTCTTTCCATTAAGTAAGCTGTATGTTTTAATGTGCCTTATCTAAGTAGATACCATGAACTACCTTTGTGTTTGTTTTTCACTTTTACTTTATTTTTCTCTGTAATCTTTAAAAGCAAAGGCAGTACAGCATTTGAGTAACTAGACACCCTAGTTACCAAATGGAATATTTTACCTCAAAGCAGCTTCCAGTAATAAACAACTGATTTGCAACTGACATGAGATCCAATTTATGCATAACACAAAGTCTTAAATATCTCTTGAGTATTGATTAATTGAATCATAAAATAATCATAACGTTGTGGAACAGTCTACATATAACAGTAAAAAATCATAATGAAGATGATAGCTTTATACTCTACTTTTTTTTTCTCAATGGAGACACTTAAATAGTGAGCTTTGAATGGCATCTCTTTGGCTAACACTTGCAGCAAAATGTTTTCAGAGAATAATTGCGTCCAGTGTTTCATTGCTTCTCCCTCTACAAAACTTACTAAGAAATCAAATTGGAACATTTGAAAACCAATTAACAATAATCAGCAGATGTGTATGCCAAGATAGCATTCTGAGGCCAAAACATAAAATTAAAATAAAAATTAAAAACTTACAACTGAGTTCCTGGAAAAGAAATTTCTCTATGACTCCTCACAGAATACCTGGATGGGCATTTAACGTCTCTCCCCAAGGCCCTCTTCCCACATTACAACATCAACACATCAGTCTTCGAAGTTAGATAAAAGGAATCTGATGAAGACTGCGTTAACATTTATGTTGGGCTTAAATAAAACATGAAACTAACAACTTGAAAGAGCCTGCGAGTGGAGTGAGCAGTATTCACACCACTGCTCAAGAATTATTCATGAAGGCTCAGAGCTGCTCAGGATTTGAGCTGCTTATATCTGATTTTACTTAGGGTTCTCCCTTGCAGTGATTGTTTCCAGCTATTTCATCCACAGAGCTGGGAATTGTGGAGTAGCAGGAAGCAGCAATGCCAGCACCTAATGACAGGTAAACGTCCTAATTGCTTGATCATCTCCTTCCTGATTGTAAAATATCCCTATTTATTGGGCTAGGAAAGGTGACACAGTGGGGGGAGGGGGGTGCGGGGAGGAAAGGTTTACAGTTAAGGGAAGGAAATTAAATAGAATGGTCCTATTTAGAGAAAAATCTGGGTCTGTTCATCTCCTGAGTTCAGGGGTCAGTCTAGTCCCACATAGTTGATTGACGACAGAATATCCTTGCTTTATCTTCTAAGCAGAAGTCCGCAGAACTGACAGGACTGACCAAAGTTTACTAACATCCATCCCAGGAGGATCTTTTACACATCTACTGCAAAAAAAAAAAAATGTACTGTTTGTTTAAAACGTGCTCAGTGGTACAAATTTATAGTTCTACCATCAAAGATTTCTGAGGGCCTAACATGCGCCACTGTCTATACCATGAGTACTTGACATTTTGAATTGTTTAGTTTAAAGGGGCTGAAATAATAGATTTTAAGAATTTTCATTTTAAACATGATCAGTATGTGAGTCGACAAATGTGCTAACAAATTTGACTATGTCAATTATTTGGCATTGTGTAAGTATATAAAATTATTAGTGATACAGCTTAGATATGTCCTATTTTATTTACGGATTACATTTAGATGAATGTGTGGAAAAGAAAAGACCTTGCTGAACTTTCAGTTAGAATGTCAATACTGCAAGATGATGACAGTGACCTTCCTTAGTCCTTGAAAGGGCTAAATCTACCTCATCCAGTGTTTCCTGTGAAGCAGGCCTTAGCCTTTTGTCACCAAGTAGAAGGCCCACTAAGGACAAGGACAAACTTCTGCTTAAAAGAATAAAATCTCTTTTTCTTTCTTTCTTTCTTTCTTTCTTTCTTTCTTTCTTTCTTTCTTTCTTTCTTTCTTTCTTTCTTTCTTTCTTTCTTTCTTTCAGATTTCT
>NW_026067927.1:6346598-6365696 GCF_014885135.2 Alexandromys fortis | reverse complement strand
CCAATCAAGTCCCCCTCCCTCCTCAGCCCAAAGAGCAATCAGGGTTCCCTGCCCTGTGGGAAGTCCGAGGACCACCCACCTCCATCCAGGTCTAGTAACTTCTTGAAGTTTGCAGGCAAATGGATGGAAATAGAAAACACTATCCTGAGTGAGGTAAGCCAGACCCATAAAGAGGAACATGGGATGTACTCACTCATATTTGGTTTCTAGCCATAAATAAAGGACATTGAGCCTATAATTCGGGTTTTTAGAGAAGCTAAATAAGAAGGAGAACCCAAAGAAAAACATATAGGCATCCTCCTGAATATTAACTTCATCAGGCAATGAAAGGAGACAGAGACAGAGACCCACATTGGAGCACCGGACTGAAATCTCAAGAATAAAATGTTTGACCTAGATGGAGACTTGATATTCTAGTTTAACTGGTCAATTACCTGTAATAAAACCATCCCTCTGTGGCTCAGAACCATTCTGAACTTTCCTAAGGAGAGAGGATTAATAATTATCTCTTCAATGAAATAAAATGCTTACTTCTCCCAGAATTCCGATGCTTGGGTGCATTTTCTGAAAGGATTGCAGTCATGCAGTCACACAGCTGGTAAGCCTGCCCCCCCTCTTTCAGCCACTCAGAAAACCATGATCTTCTTTTTCCTCCTAACTTCTGTCTAAGTATGCCTTCCCGAACACTCTGAGCTTCACTCTTTCTGCAGGGATCCCCTTCCATCCATGTGGCAGTGATCGACTTGTGACCGACCTCCATGCCAACTTACAGTGAGTGGCATGGCTTTCTATCTCCCTACTCCAGGAAGCTGCCAAGATTTTCACCTAGTCTATTTTAGAGGTGATTTTTGTTTGTGTGCTTGTTATGCTTTCTTTTATTTTTAAGCTAAAATAAAATGATCTCAAGCTTCCAATCAAGTCATTTTTTTAAATTCTTTTACTCCGGGCAGACCAAAAGAGTGCCCAGACTCCTCAGACAAGCACACGGGGAATACACAATGTTCCTTTGCGTCTAAGAATTCTTTATTGTTTAAAATTGCATTGTGATCCTGGTCTTTTAATTAAAATCCCAAGTCATTGAGTGCTACATAGTGACACCATGTTTTAAAAGTTACTAAGTCTGAAATCAAGTTCTCCTCTGTTTTAATGGATAGATACCCTTATCTGTTACTTGAAGGGCTTATGGTTTCCAAATTTCTCCTCACACATGCATTTCTGTCATTTGATAACAATGATCTTTCAGTTCCATGGAAAACAGATGCTAGACTAGAGGAAAGGACCGCAGCAGATGTGACATTTATGGGATTTCACACAGGGCAGAAATTAGCATGAAGAAGCCAAGACTGTTCAAGTGTGTAAGACCCATCGTCCATAATCACAGACAGGGTGTCATTTGTATTTACATGCCGGAAGAGCTAGAAATGCTGATCGTGAGACATTCAGCAGCATTCCCCCTCCCTCCCTTTTACTTAGTGCTGGCCTGTATTTTTTTTTTTGCTAGGAATATGCAGAAATAATACGTGCAAATCGAAAAGATAAAGACTAGTTTGACTCAAATTCTGCATTAGTTCATAAAATGGAGAGAAAAGAACCCACCAAGCATATAAATGCTAAATAGTTTTTTTTTCAATTAAATTGTTTTATTCACTTTGAGATGAAGGTATTTACCAGAGGAGAGGCAGACCTGGTAGTTTTGTGATTAAATGTGTATTATGGCATTAATATTTTGCAATGATGATTATTTTCCCAAGCTGACCGTTAATATTATCACTTTAATAACTTTTTTTTCTGGTTTTGATGTGGAACTCATTTAAGGAAGAAAATACCTTCTGTGGATTGTTTTTCTCCAAAAAAAAATTAAGTGTAGAGAAACTACACATAAAGAGTTTTATAACTCAGGAACAATTTTTTTCTCTGTGTCTTATATTTGCACAACTTTCATAATTACTATTTGAAAATACTTGCAGTTATCACATAGGAAAATTAAAATATTATTTTCTCTAAGAATGCCATTTTAGTTTTCAGATAATTAAAGGGTGGAACCATGAACCCCTGCACACAGTGGATGAGTGATTCCTGATCAACTCAGTGCCTGGCCATGAATGGCAGAACAAGAAACACTGAAGTATCCAGAGGAATGCCAGACCTTGTAGCATGGGAGAGGCAGAGGCTTCCTAGAATTAAGTCTTGAGACTCCACAGTGTTGTTAAGGTAGGCAAATGCAGTCTTCAATCCAATCCATGCTTGAAACTGAGTATCTTTTTCACTCCTTTCCGGGAATCACACAGAGACAGTCATTAGCAGGTCTGTGCACATTGTCTCTTCTGACTGAGTCTCCCAGGAGTTCTAAATGTGCATATCAGTCCACCCTGAAATTTTACATTCATTTACTTCAATCTCTTTGCGCCACTCCATCTATACCAGTGCTATTTTTTAATCTCTCTCTCTCTCTTTTTCTTTTCTTTTCTCCTCCACTGCTCCACACAGAGTGACAGGAGCCCTAAGTTTGTTCTCTGGTAGGATGAGCTGAAAAGTCCCTCAATTTCAGTTCCTTTGATTTCCTCACACTGCAAGCTCTCTGCTGGGATTTGTAAACATGATTTTGTAGGTTATCTAGCTAGTCTCATCCGTAAGGTAGGAGTGATCCTCCAGTGGTCCTCCACATTAAGGAGAAGCGAAACTTCGCCTGGTGATTATTCATAGAATGCTTCCATGGGTTTGGGAAAAGGCAAGAAAGAATAAATGATACAATCTTCCACCAGAGAGGGCTTGCTTTTGTTTTGTGGGTGATAGAAAGGAACCTTGATTATCTTCATTTCGGTCGTATTTGAGGCAATTTGAGACTGTGAGGCTGGCCCGCTTTATATTTGCCCCTTCCCCTTACCATAGCTGAGTTCTACTTTGGTTTTAGGTGAAAAGTTTTATTACTTTTTATTTTTGAGATTATGAAATAATGGCATCATTTTCCCTTCCTTTATCTTTTTCCAAATCCTTCCATATAGCCCTCCCAATGTCGGAAGCTACATTCACAAAGTCTTCCTGAATTATGAGAAAAGGGACCATGAACATGAAGAGGAGCAGAGAAGTGTGCATGGTAGGCTTTTGAGGAAGGAAAGGGAAGGGAGAAATGTTGTGATTAAAAATACAATCTCAAAACCAAACAAACGATTATCTCACCATAATGACTGCTTAAGTACAAGCTTACAACAATACCAGTAGAAGTGGTAAGTTGGACAGAGAAGACTAGGAGACCTCATCCCTAAAAGAAGCTTAAATATTAATGATCCTGTATCATATGTCCCCATTGTTTTAGGTCTTCTTACATTCCCATTGCTTCTTGTCATATACTGTGTGATATACATGTAAGCATTTAAATGTCTAAGGATTGGATCGACAAAATTTTCCACCTAACTCTTGAATTTGTATCTTAATATATGTCTGGTACTTAAACTAAAATTCAAGATAGATTGTCTATCTGTGGGAATTTAATGGGATCTTTACTTATAAAGGTCTTAAGTCCTTTAACCTCACAGATTCCTGAGTATTAAAAACCCAGGATAACCAAAACAAGCCTGTACAATGAAAGAACTTCCAGAGGCATTGCCAACCCTGACTTCAAGATCTACCTACACAGCTATAGTAATAATTTAAAAAAAGCTTGGTATTGGCATAAAAACAGACAAGTAGATCAATGGAATCAAATCTAAGAGCCTGATATTAGTTTTTCCACCAACCAATAAACATCTAATTTTGACAAAGGAGCTGAAATTATACATTCAGCAAATGGTGCTGGCATAACTGAATATTGACACGCAGAAGAATGCAAATAGATTCATATCTATCCCCATGCACAAAACTAAAGTGCGAATAGATAAAAGACCCCCAACATAAATCCTGTTACATAGAACCTGACAGAAGAAAAAATGGGAAAAAGCCCTGAATGTACCTGCATAGGAAACCACTTTCTAAATATAACACCAGTAGCACAGACACTGAGATCAACAATACATAAATGAAACCTCCTGAAAATTAGAAGCTTCTATACTGCAAAGGACATGCTCAATAAGACAGAACAACAGCCTATAGAATAGGAAAAAAAATGTTTACCAATCACCCATATGATAGAGGACTGATCTCTAAAATATAAAAAGAACTCAAGAAGCTAGACACAAAACAACAAAAAATATTTTAAAAATGGTGTTCAGATCTAAGCAAGAATTCTCAAAAGAAGAAACTCAAATGGCTGAAAGATATTTAAGAAAATACTCAGCATCCTTATTCATCAAGGAAATGTATATTAAAAAATAAAAAAAAATGCTGAGACACCATTTTGCACCTATCAGAATGGTTAAGATCAAAAGCAACGATGACAGTTCATGCTGGATGGAATGTAGAGTACAGGAAATACTCCTCCATTGCTGGTGGGACTGCAAACTTGTACAGCCACTATGGAAATCAGTATGGCAGTTTCTCAGAAAACAGGAGATCAATCTACCTCAAGACTCAGCAATGCTCATAGCAGCATTATTTGTAAGTGCTGGAACATGGAAACAACCTAGATGCACCTCAACTGAAGAATGGATAAAGAAAATGTGGTACATTTACACAATGAAGAATTACTCAGCAGTAAAAAGCAATACCATCTTGAAATTTGCAAGCAAATGGATGGAACTAGAAAAAAACATCTTGAGTGAGGTATCCAAGACCCAGAAAAACAAACATGATATGTACTCACTCATAAGTGGGTATCAGACATAAATAATGAATAACCAGTCTAGAATCCACAACCCCATCGATGCTAGGTTAAAAAAAAAAAGGAGGCCCCTAAGAGGGACACACCTGAAGAGTCCCAGGAAGGGGAAATAGTTAAGATCTCCTAGGTAAATTGGGAGTGGGAATAGAAGGGAGAGGATGGGGGATGGGACCATGAGGGATCCAGAAAGGGTGAGTTGGAGAAGAAATAGAGTGAGAGAACAATTAAAGAGACATCTTGATGGAGAGAGCCATTATTGGGTTAGAAAGAAACCTGGTGGTTGGCAAATTCCCAGGAATCCACAAGGATGACCTAGCTAAGACTCCTAACAATAGTGGAAAGGGAGCCTGAGTGGGTCTTCACATATAACCAGATTAGTTGACTACCCTAATTGTCGCCATAGAACCTACATTCAATAACTGAAGGAAGCAGATGCAGTGACCCACAGCCAAGCTCAGAGAGGAGGGAAAGGTCACATGAGAAAGGAGGGTCAATGTCATTATGTGGGAAAACACTGAGACAGCTGACCCGACCTCGTAGAAGCTCACCAACTCTGGACTGAGAGCTGGGGAGCCTAGAATGGACAGAACTAGACCTTCTAAATGTGGTGCCATTAATGTGGCTTGATCGGTTGAGGAGGGAAGGCTAGAAGAGGGACCAGGACTTATCTCAAATGCATGAACTGGCTTTTTGGAGTCCATTCCCTATGGTTAGATACCTTGCTGAGTTTGACACAAGGGGAAGGTCTTGATCTTGCCTCAGTTTGGTATTCCAGACTTTTTTGACTCCCCTAGGAGGGTTTTACCTGCTTTGAAAAGTAGGTTGGGGGGTGGCAAGGGGCAGATAAAGAGAGGGAAGGGGGAACTGGTGTGGGTATGTAAAACGAAATAAAAAAAATTACAAACTGTTGGTCATGGTGTTCCTTACACATTTCTCCACTGAGAATTAAGAATCTCCCTGTAAGAGAATTAGTATAAAATGTGAAAGTTCCTAGATGTCTCCTTGTGCAACCTCCAAAATACTCTAGGCTTTTTCTGGGTTGTATTTGTTGTTCTAGACAATCCCTCTGAGCCTAGAATGGAAACTCCATTAGAATTACTCAATAAATAAAGGAATTTGTTTTTTTTTTTTTGTAGCTATTGAACTACCTGCATCATAAAAACAGTTCTTAAATAATACAGGGTTTTCTCCCTACAATTAAGAAGCAGAGTTCTTTTACTGCTGAGTAGTACTCTAATATGTATATATTCCATACTTTCTTCATCCATTCTTCAATTGAAGGGCATCTAAACAAGGACTTCTTGAAGTTTGCAGGCAAATGGATGGAAATAGAAAACACTATCCTGAGTGAGGTAAGCCAGACCCATAAAGAGGATCATGGGATGTACTCACTCATATTTGGTTTCTAGCCATAAATAAAGGACATTGAGCCTATAATTAGTGATTCTAGAGAAGCTAAATGAGAACCCAAAGAAAAACATATAGGCATCCTCCTGAATATTAACCTTCATCAGGCGATGAAAGAAGACAGAGACAGAGACCCACATTGGAGCACGGACTGAAATCTCAAGGCCAAATCAGGAGCAGAAGGAGAGCGAACATGAGCAAGGAACGCAGGACCGCGAGGGGTGCACCCACACTGGGACAATGGAGATGATCTATCGGGAACTCACCAAGGCCAGCTGGCCTGGGTCTGAAAAAGCCTGGGTTAAAACAGGTCTCGCTGAACATAGCGGACAAGGAGGACTACTGAGACCTCAAGAACAATGGCAACGGGTTTTTGATTCTACTGGACCTATTGGTTTCGTGGGAGCCTAGGCAGTTTCGTGGATGCTCACCTTACTAGACCTGGATGGAGGTGGGTTTTCCTTGGTCTTCCCACGTGACTGAGAGCCCTGATTGCTCTTTGGGCTGACGAAAGAGGGGGACTTGATTGGGGGAGGGGGAGGGAAAGGGGAGGCTGAGGTGGGGAAGAGACAGAAATATTTAATAAATAAATGAAAAAAAAATAAAATAAAAAAAAGAAGCAGAGTTCTGCAGGAGTGATGCATACTCAAATCCTGTCGTCCAAATTCAGGTCTATCAATATTTCCCATTGACAATCAGATACCACAGGTCAAGGTCATCCCTAAGATTGAACCTCTCTCCCAGTCACAGACACACACACACACACACACAAACTTATACACACATACTTTAGAAGTTAAATGGGAATATAATTAATGCATCTGCATGCACTATATAATTCAGTTCCCTTAAAAATATAATTGGAAGCATTGTTTTCTTCAGTGACTCTCAAAACTCGTAGAAATACTTATGTTTGCATGTGTGAGTTTATTACAAAGGTGTTAACAAAGGAAATAGGTGAAGAAATGCATGGAGTGAGATAACAGCAAGAATGTTTCACTCCTATGTGTGAGAAATGTGATAAAATGTGCTCTATACTTTTAAAGAAATTTGTAAAGACCCCATCTTTCAAATATCCTCCCAGTTGACATTTTTCTAAGATCAAAATATATGTTCAAGGTTACATCCTGTCCCTAAACATAATCCCTTTGTTTGTTAGCTGTTCCATTTTGAATTAGCCAACAATGGAAGAATTTGAGGCCAAGGTTTGACTACTCATAGTGAGGCACAGAACCCTTTGCAGTACAAATTCAAATTTGTTTTCAGAAGGGTACCTGTGCATCCTTCTGCAGAAGCAGAACTTTTTGTCTTGATAAAATATTTTGGAATCTGGTGTCATTTTTTTTGGAAGATCACACCCATTTTTAACCAGAGGATCAGCAATCTATGATGATGATGATGAATTTGATTACTATGAGCTTTTGAAATTCTGTCTCTTGAGTTTTCATGGTGACTTCTTTGCTCCAGCATGTTTGCTAGCAGACAGATAATCAAGCAATAAAACAAGCAAACCAACATCAAAACAGTAGAGTCTGTCTACTCAGGCCCCTCATGTCTAGAAAGAGTTGGGTTTGAATGAGAGCTAGTTCCAGGAGAGTTACTGTTATTGTTACTCAGAGAAACCTTATCTTGAAGAGAAAATTTTTAAATATTAAAAGAAGTAATATAAAATAAAAATTAAACTAATTTGTGTTTTGACTCTGCTAGTAAAATCAACACACAAAGATGGGTACACCTAGAAGAGGCATAATTGGTATAGAGCCTGAGGAAGGGGAAGATATATAGTTTCTTGGAAATATCAACACAAGAGATTCGCGTGAACAGAAAAAAATGAGTAGATGATCAGAATGATGAAACTGAATGGAGAAAATTGTGGAGTACTGTGTGTGCCACAGTGAGCTCTTTTGGACTCTAACTATAAATAAACACATGAGACACTGTTGAGATTTGAGGATTAAAGTGGTTTGGTTCACATTATCAACGAATGCAGTTGGTAGCCCCAGTGAATGTCATCTTTATTTCTTTTTATAGTATGCACACAATGAATTTACTTATTAGGCTACATCTTATTTTTTTTCCTGTTCATATTCTGAGTTTCTCAAGAGTAACAGTTACATTGCCAATTGATACACATAAGTCTATGTATGTATACAGCATTGTCTGTGTCCAAATCAAATGCTAAATTAATTGCCAAATACCACCTGTCCAGGATATGGCAGACACAGAGGCAGAAGCAGCTGCATATTAATTCATTCAAATCACAGCAGAAGTCAGAGGTACCATTGCACACTAATGAACCCCCACATTCAATGTGCATTCTTATTCACCTTGGGTTGATTTTAAGTAGCCATCTGCTATAAAGACTAAACTTTACCACATGAAATCTTTATGAGATTTGAACAATATTGGAGATAAGGAGAAAAACAGAACAGGACAATGAAGATGTGAAAGTATGAATAGAACACCACCACTATAAAATATAAGTGTATTATATTATAATACATTTGTTTTATCCATATGATGATGAGGAAGTGATAATATTTAAATTTAATCCAAAGCTGCCATTGCCAAAATCAGTCCTTCCTCCCTCCCTTTCTCCCTTCCTCCCTTCCTCCCTTCCTCCCTTCCCCCTTTCCCCTTCCCCCTTCCTTTCTCCCTTCCTTCCTTTCTTCCTTCCTTCCTTCCTTCCTTCCTTCCTTCCTTCCTTCCTTCCTTCCTTCCTTCCGTTTGACTGCTTTGTTATTTCACTGGGCAAAGTGCATTTGCAGTTCACAAATACATTTCAAAACTGAGTTCCATAGAACAAACATAAGAAATATATGCATGAAATGAATACTACATATGTGAAAAGTACATTTTATGCAAAGATAATGTGTTGTTTAAGTGGCAAAGAAGATCCTGTATACACATGCATACACACATTAAGCTCTGGCATCAAATAAATTGATAGAGTCCAAACAGATATAATTTTAGCAAAGACCAAAGTCACTAAGAGCAAACTTTGAAACTACTGAACACAAATAACATTTAAAAATGACTGTGAAGTGGGAAGGACACAGGGAAATTAAAGGCAAGTGGCAGAAACTAATTATTCACTTAGTAAAAGTGCTTTGATATCGGTTAATAATTAATTAAGACCTATGCATTAATATCTGATATGTCTGTGCACAAAATGCATTTACTGGGTTTGTATATATAATGAGCCAATGACTAATTTCTATGGTGGAGTATCTTTTATGTAAGCAGGGAAATAATTCTATTTGTTTTGTAAAGTCTTTGCTGTAACTTGCACATGAACAGTAGCATTAGATCGCCACTTTAAGGGATTTTACCTCTCAAACCTTCCTCTTGGCAGTTGGACTATTCTAAGATCCGGCAATTCACACTTTTCCCTAACATGACAGGAAGCCATACCATTAAGTGGATGGAGGTGGTTCACATTTCGATCACCGTGGCCTGTCATTAACCACCTTCCTCCACTTTGTAGGCACTCTGATGAGTGTTGACAAGGTTAATTGTGCTAGTGAAGACATCGAGTTTAATAGAATTAGAACTCCCTCTGCAATTATGCCTTGCTTTTTCTCCTGGACATACTCAGTGTGCCTAATACTCTTTTAGTAGTAGACTATCCTTAGAATTTTTAAAGTTACGTTTATTTATTCTTTGTGCTCTCTCTCTCTCTCTCTCTCTCTCTCTCTCTCTCTCTCTCTCTCTGTGTGTGTGTGTGTGTGTGTGTGTGTGTGTCTGCTAGCATGCTTGAGTGTGGCATGACTGTGGAGGTCAAAGGACAACTTATAGGTGCTAGTTCTGTCCTTCCACGCTGTGCATGGGTCACTGGAACTATAGTGAAACCTTTGTCTTAGTAGAAAATACTTCTACCCACAGAGTTTTCTCATTTGCCTGATATTTTTGTCCTTCTAAATCATATTAGAATAAGTTTAAGGAAGTTTTGGTATCATAGGATTTGATCATCTTCCCAACAGAGAAAGTATGCAACAGTATTTTTCTCCTTTATATTTTTCCTTTTGCTAAGAGAACATTGAAGATATATAATCAAAATCTACTTGGAAGGAGAAAGAAATGTTTCCTTAAAGAAAAACTTTGTTATTATTCATGACTTAACAGTTGAAATACAGTAAATTTCGTGGAAAGTAATATTATTTTTAATTAAACACAATAGAAGTTGCAGAATTGCTACGTATTTAATAAGTGTTAGCATTGTCTCACCCTCTATTTTTTTCCTTCCCACCTTCACTTTTCCTACATGCTATGAATAATGCTTTACATCTTTTGTGTCTACAAGATTCAAAATAATAATTATTTTTCTCATTTTAGACAGGTGTGAAAAAGTGCCAAAAGGAAGAGAAATTTAGGAAAATTATTGTATAAGGTAGTTTAACTTTTGCTTTTCCCTCCTGAACATGATCTGATGGTACTATTACAAAACAAAAATTTTGAATTGGTTAAACGTTTATACCTGTCTTTCATTGGTTTTACCACAATCAGCCTTGTGATAGTTAATCTTGAGCATGGTTAACTAGATTGAAAATTGCTTCAGAAATTGATGCAGGATACTCTGGGTATATCTTTGAGTAAATTTCCAGAATAAAATGTTAAGTAAAGAGGAAGAAATATCTAAATCATGTAGGCAGAGACTGCACTATTATTTCCTGGCCACCCGGCCCAACTAATCACATACAAACTACATTAATTGCAACACTGTTTTACCAATGGCTCAGGCATTCTCCTAGTTAGCTCTTAAATTTTAAATTAACCCATTTCTACTGGCTTATGTATAGCCATGTGGCTGTGGCCTTACCTCATTTTCTACGTGTCAGCTGGTTTGCATCTGACCTGTTTCCACCTTCTATGTCTCTGTATCTTTGCTGAGGTTTCCACCTGACTTCACTCTGCTAAGTCATTGGCGGAAACAGCTTTATTCCTTAGCCAACAGAGAAAGCACATAAACAGGACATCCCACATCAAAATCAATGTCACACCATCCCAGAGTCTAGCAACACTGACATGCAGTAAAGTAAAAAAATGGTTGGCTTTTCATCTCTCAGCCTCTCCTCGACACCTCCATCTCTTCCTGCCTGCCATGAGGGAAACAGTCTCTAGACGGGGCCCAAGCAGTAATGTGATTGGAAAGTGATTAAGCAAGTACCCTTAACAGGATTTTGATGCTCTCCTTTCTTTCTATGTGTTTATACCTTTGAGTTACTTTGAAGTAAAAAGGTTTTACCCACAGTCTTCTCCTACAGTGATGGATTATGCTGCCACAATACCAAGAGCAACAAGACCAGGTGACTGTGGACTAAAACTTCTGAAGCTATAAGACAAAAATAGATTCAGATATTTTGTTGCATTGTTACAGAGATGAAATAAATAGCATATTTTTTATTGCTGTTACAATGACTTATCACAAGTCAACTAATTTAAAATAATTCAACTTACTAGATGCGAATTTGGTAGGCCAGAAGTCTATAAGCTCAAAGACAAGTGCTAACAGAATTAAATTCCTTCTGGACTTTCTTAGGTGAAATCAATGTCTTTTTGTCCATACCATCTTCTGGGAGGCTGCCTGCATACTTGAGCTATAATCCTCACCTCTGTATACAATAAATACTGAAGCAGCAACTGTCTGCTAGACTTAAACTCTCTTAGAAAGACCTTTGCATTTCTGTTAGTCTTCCCTAGATACTCATGAACAAAGACCCCAGGTCAAGTTCTATAATGTAATTATGTCCGTAAACTGCATTGTCTGTTTGTTTCCATGAGGCAATACATTCAGTTTTTGGAAGATTATGAAATGGACATCTTTAAGGGACCCTATCACACTTCCCACAGATGGAAACCCACTTCTGCCTTTATGTTCTCATAACTATTCACACTATTTTAAATCTTGCATTTAATAGCCATGTATTCATGACATGTTTGTTGGGATTTCTCTCTTCCTCTCTATGTTAGAATCCTAGAGGTTGTTATATCTTGATTCTTGAGTCCCATGTGCAAATGCTCTGGGCATCTCTCCCAATCAGTTGTCTTTCAGTGCCTGCATCAGTGAAATAGATTCTGTTCCTTAACTGAACTTAAAATATCGGGAGAAGATTCCATATCCTAAAACAGAAACTGTAACTGGTGTATAAGATAGGCATGTTGCTTTGTTGGTGACTGATGTTGCCAGGTCAGATTGGATTGGCAGAAACAATGCCCAGGTTGAAAGTTCTTTCTTAGGTGAAATCTAGAAAGTAAGTTGATTGCATTTGGGACACTTTCTGGAATTGGAAGCTAACAGTTTCATTCTAAGAATCAAGTGTGCATCATAACCATCTAGGAAAAAAATGAAAAAGAAATCAGTTAACTATCTCAACTTTAGGCCTGATTCCATTGCACAAGAGATATTGGGACCGGTGGGTTGATGTATCTCTGTCTTATACAAAAGTGTTTAAACTGTCTCTACACTTTATATCAAACTATCAACTGTAAATGTCTTGCGTGGCAACTGTATTTAGGAAAAAAAGAAGAAATTCATCAGTAAGATAATAATATTGTTCTAAGTTTCTGGTGATGTTGAGAGTTGTGTGCAGGGGAGTAACATAAAAGGATAGTAATAAGAAACACTACAAATTGTTTCTTTGGATTTATAAAATTCAATGTTGACTTTCCCCCAAATGGTTTTTGCCACTATGCTCATAATTTGTGAGTTTTTCCTACATTTCCCCAGATATCTGTTACTAAAAGAAAAAAAAATCATGAAAACAAGAAAAAAGCTAAAAGATGTTGCTCGAAGAAGAACACACTATGTTAAAAAGATAAAGACACCATATTCTGGGCTCAAGTTTTGTGCCTTTTGTTTCAAAGATTAACCTTCACAACCTCCCTAAAAGATACTCCTTGAAAGTTCGATTTTCAAATAAAGAGATTAGGCAAAAAGGCATTAAATAACATGAAAAATTCAAGAGAATAAATATAAATCAAATATTCATTTCAGTGTCTAGAAGCATATTAAGGCAGCTGATTAATTTTTAAGTGAACAGAATGGATTGCTAAGCTAGCCATCACAAAACACCCATCATGTTGAAAGCATGTAGGTTAGGGTTTTGACACAACAGTTGCTTTTGTGTAGATACTAGATAAATTACCTCTGGAAAGATGGTTACAAGAAAGTTATAAAAATCCTTTTAACATGACTAAAACCCAGTATTTTTAGGCATTAAAATATAGGAGATGTTATAAATTTGAATCTCTGAAAACCTATTTACTTCTACTGCTTACCGATGATATTAAAAGTAAATATTATCTACACAACATCAATTATATTTTTTTAGTTATTAGTAGTCAAAAGAATAATTGACTACTTCTAATCAGTTATTCAAAATTAGAAATTTTAACCCCCAATATATGTGAAGGGTTGTCACTATGCAATGTGATTCCAAACAACAGAACAACATCTGATATGGAGATGGAACAACAGGTTTTGGTAGAAGAGAAGTATACTGGTTAACTTTACATGGAATGATGCAGAATCTGCATGCCAGGATATATTGTCAATTATTAACGTACATAAGGTTATCTTGGACTATGAGTCACAACTGAGTGAACAGACTTAGAAGACAGCTGAATGTCTCCCTTGATGACAGGCCTTCACCCAGTCAAACCACTTGAATATTATTTCAGATTCATCGTTTGGAGTTTAGCCTGTTAGTCACAACTGATCTAGACAGATAAAGGCTTGCCTATGATGACACAGGACTGATCCCTTGAGCAAGAAGACAGTTTACCAACAGAAAGTCTTTAGGCTGAAGGAACTAATTTTGGACTCATTAGCTTCCAACATCATATGAGCCAATTTCTTAAAATAAAATCATGACATGATTCTTTGAAATCAATCTCAATAAGGATAAGTTGCCTGTAAAATTTTAGTGTTTCTGTTTCTCAAGAAAACCCTGTGTAGCACAAGGAGAAAAGGAGGTGAGCTGCACCCCAGAAATAAATCAGATAAAGGAGAAAGCAAGGGATCACAACTAAGACAGTGAGAGTGGAATATGTCAAAGGAAACAAGGCTCTTCATGTGTGATGTAAGGAAACTATCATATCTTTAGTTTTCAAAAAAAGATCCTCGCTTCAATCTGCAGCCATCATAGCTCCCTAAGAGGTACTCATTGCCACCCTCCATTTGAAAATAACAGTAGTGAGAAATGAACAATCTACAGCAACCAAGAATTGTTGATTACTATGTAAAATAGAAGTTGGGCAGTGGTGGCAAACATCTTTAATCCCAGTACTCAGGAGGCAGAAGCAGGTGTATCTCCATGAGTCCCCAACCAGCCTGGTCTACAGAGCGAATTCCAGGACATGCTCCAAAGTTACAAAGAGTAACCCACAAAACAACAACAAAAAAAGTATGTAAAACAGACTTTCTTTAGTAGGTTTTTTTAAAAAAAAAAAAAATTCTACTACACACGAGTTTTAATGTGATTGCCCTAGACCCAGCACCTGCCAGCAACCACTCCGGTCTCCTCTTCAGGCATTTGATAATCCATCTCATAGATGTGAAGAAACTGCTAGAGACAAAGTACATTACTAATATGTTTCCCAACTAAGGGCCCATAACGGAAAGTGTCCTGTCAGTATTTCATGTGATTATAGCTCATATGGAGTGTCATAAATATAAGTGAGATAGTAAAATACAAGTGCAGCATTTCTGTAATTCTGAAGCCTTACACTCAGCTTTGTGCTGATTCAATTACTAGGAATTAATATTCTCCGGGTATTTCGTGTCCACAGTCATCATGCTGGGCTCCCGCAGCACAGAGAAACCTTCCCCAATAACCCCTCTGTGACTGAGGTTTATTGCCTCAATGATTTTGTTGCTTGTTGTAACCCAATATGTACGTTAGTGTACCTTAAGGAATAGGTTGTCGTCCGATTTATTAGTTGGAGTATCTTACATCTTTCAATGGTAGGGAAAAATTTTATATTGACATATCCAGAGTTTTTATTGAAGTTATATTAGTCCTATCTATCAGAGATATGCTAGAAAATCTATAACTTCCACCAAAATGTTGCCCATGTGAGCAATTCAGTTTATGAAGTGCAATCTTCTAAGGCAGGCTTAGGGCGTCATGATTCATTTTTCAACCTATGTGATGTTTAATGATTTTGTCAAAATAAAAACTAATACGTAGTTCTATGTCCACATCAAATTATGCCATTCAATTTATAGCTTAAACTATGAAAAAAGACACCCAGATATGGAGATCTGAGGAGTGGGAAATAACTCCAGTCTATGTAATTCTCTTTCCCCTTTTGACACAGATATTTGCAGTGAATAAGAAGTTATTTAGCTTATTATTACACTGGGAAGCTGTTGTAGCCTAGTAATGGCATTGCTTCATTATATCAAACAGGTAGATATCTGTCTAGGGTATACTGTGTGTCCAAAGATGATTATTAAAAATAAAACTGCATACAACAAAAAAGTAAAAGGTTGAAAGGTCTTTATCACCTTGCTTAAACTAATCTCAAATCCCATTTTCTGAACTACTAAACAGCGATACCATATACATTCATTTGTCTCAGCTAGCAGAGAGTTTCAAGGAGCATTTTTATAATACATGCATGTGTACTTGCATTTTAAAAATAAGCTTAATTCAATTCCCACTGTTTTTCTTAAACATATTCTCTAGAGATATAAATATATTGCTATATATGGTTAATAAAAACAAAAGCGTTCCAATAAAAAAGAGAATTTTGACTGTCCATTTAATCAAAATTATTATAGAAGTTAGGTTTAGAGTAGTCATCTAAATGATCAACAGTAATGCATTGAAATGGGCTTTGGGATATCTGCTGTTGTTTTCATCTTCAGAATAGAAAAGGAGTGGGGTACCATTCTGAGTCACGTGCTTCATTTCCTGTCTCCATAGTAAAAGACACCTAAAACTTGCAAATAATAGATCCCAAATTCCTTTGTATCATGTATTTAAACTTATGTGACTGACAATCCACCTACATCAACAGTTGTACGAAAAAAAAAAAAAGAAAGAAAAAAAAAAGGTTCAAAGATTGGTCCAGAACCCAAAGTTAGATGCCACGGACTCATATTCAGATTTTTAGAGGCAATGATTAACGTTTTCATGTAATTTTACACCTCCCCACAAACACGCATACACACACTCATTTAAAGAATGACAACTTAATAATGAGGCAAAAATCACAAACACAAGTCAGATTTAGAACTGATCACTGCAATGTTCAACACTAACACATCAATCCCCTTCTTCCCGAAAACACTATCATTAATCATTTTGCCTGTTTCCCATACACAGCACAAGACTGGAAAAGCAAGGTCCACGTGGAAGTGAGATTTACATTTTAAATAAGGGCTGTGTTCCTGTGTTGCACAGGATGGATTCACCTCTAAATCCATCACTATTGCGTCATTTTACTATATGTTCCCGTGTAGATTATCTAGACACAGGAGAATAGGATCAAAGATTTTGGTCAACAACAATGTTATAAGTGGAATGAATGTTGGAAATTGGGGAGGGAGTAAAAGGTACCACAAAATGCATTCCTGGCACACCCAAAAAATCCTACTGCAGAAGGAATAGTAATGGCTGATCTGTTCAGCCGAATATGACAATGCAAGGCACAGAGCAGAGACATGCTCAAGACAGATGGAACTCACCAACAGGGTTTGTTGTGAAAGCTAAGGGCAGCAGAGGAAGTTAGAGAAGACACTGCCTAGTTCAGCAGGGATCGGAATTATGTTCCCCTCAATCTTAGAATTATCTGTTTTTCTTTACTTGTGTGTGTGTGTGTGTGTGTGTGCTATGTGTGCACACATGCCTGTGGAGATGATGAGGTGTCAGGTCTTTTGAAGCTGGAATTGTAGACTTCTGGGTGCCACCCAACACGGGTGTTGGGAACTCTAATCAGGTCCTCTGGAAGAAAGCAAGCATTAACTGATGATCCCTCTTTCCAGCTTCAAGTCTTAGAATATTTTACAGAAAAATGAACAACAGTTTTTTTTGTTTTTTGTTGTTGTTGTTGTTTGGTTTTTTTTTGTGTTTTTTTTTTTTGTTTTTTTTTTTTTTTTTTTTTTTTTTTTTTTTTTTTTTTTTTTTTTTTTTTTTTTTTTTTTTTTTTTTTTTTTTTTTTTTTTTGGTTTTGAGACAAGGTCTTGGCTTTACAGCCATTCAGACACTGAAGTCACGATGCTCTTGGCTGATCATCCACAGAGCTGGGGTTACAGGTGTGTACCACCATTCTCAGATGAACTTTTCTATGGTGATAGGATAATAATGAAATCAAATGCGCAGAATTTTTGTGAAATTTACTTGTTTTTGCATTTTTTCACAAGTCTAAGTACATTAATAAGAATACTTGTTCAGTGTAAAAATGTGTTTAACTTTTGGTTGATACCTGATAATTTTTCCAATGTGTTGATGTGTGAGTTTCCATTACAGTTAATTTATTATATTTAAAAGATAGTTAACTTGAAAGAAAATAGGCAAAGTCTTGATTCAGATAGGCTGAAAATTAGGAAAGTACAATATAACTATTAAATTTGGAAAAATAGGCAATCATGTTTAAGGCAGGTAAAACAGTAAAGCCTTGAGTCTCTTATTCACTTTCTGTAGTATTGTAATTCTAGTTATTCTAAGAACTGAGAAGGGTAATATTTCACAGTCAAAAAACAAGGGTCAGTAAGAAAAAAAATAAATAACAGGCTTACACTTGTATAAATTCTGGTCATCTATTGACCAACTAACCTGGCTTCAGGGATGAAGGATACTTATTTCCTGAAAACTCTGATCCAGCACCATTAATTTCTCTGATTACATAATAAGAATGCTTCCTTAAGAATAATAGTTCTTATTAAGAATAGTTGTTATTAATAAGAACTTATTAAGAATAATAGTTTTATTGCAGATATATTTCATTTAGCTACAGGCTGTCAACAGCATTCATAGGATGTCTAATTCCTCTTTCCATTGTAAACACAGATGTTCATATCTCTGGAATGTTCCCTCCCCATTTGAAGTATGACCACACCCTTATATCATTCTTCCACATTGCCTTTGTCATTTTGAGTCTTCCTTGTTGAAAGAAATTATCATTTTTCCAGACTACCTTAAAAGAATGTGATCAGAATTGAATTCACTTTTTCCCAGATCTAACAATATTGTTTTATGAATCAGAATAGATAAACTGATCACTGATACAAAAATATTCCCTATGCTTGCTTCAACCTACTATCGCCTTAATTTTGTGTAGTTGTCTACTGAGAATTTTAAAAGAAATTACTCTTCCTTTTCCATAGAAAGAACTGAACACATGATAAAGAATCATCTCTTTTTGTCATTTATATTGTATTATTCTCATACTAACAAAAATTACAACTTTCAAGAAGCACATAACTTCATGAATATTCTCTGATTTCTCACATCTTATAAAAGTACAGCAAATCTCTTGCCAACACTAAGGTGGCTCCCTTAACTAAGATATGTGCTTCCCTGCTCCCCTATCCAACCTTCCTTTTTCCCAATCTTCCTGTTTCCCCAAGTTCCCCCAATCCTCCCCTTCTCACTTTTCTCTCCCCGTCCCCCCTTATCCCCAACCCACCCCACCCCCAAGATCCCAATTTTCTCCCCGTCAATGTTATCTACTTCCCTTAGCCAAGAGGATAACTATATGTTTTTCCTTGGGTTCACCTTCTTATTTAGCTTCGTTAGGTTCACCAGGTATACACTCCGTGACCAAAAAGCATGGGATAAAACCGGACTCTCTGATCATGGCGAACAATGAGGACTGATTAGAAGCCAAGGTCAATGGCAAGGGGTTTTGATCCTACTTCATGTTCCGGCTTGGTGGGAGCCTAGCCAGTTTGGATGTTCACCTTCCTAGACATGGACGGAGGGGGGAGG
>NW_026067927.1:6285608-6346481 GCF_014885135.2 Alexandromys fortis | reverse complement strand
AGCTCAGTCCAGTGCTCCAGTGTGGGTCTCTGTCTCTATCTCCAGGGGAGAAGAGTGGGGGGAGGGGAGGGAAATGGGAGGCTGGGAGGAGGCGGAAACTTTTTTTTCTTATTCTCAATAAAAAAAATTAATAATAAAAAAGTACAGCAAATCAATTATTGAATCAAAAATTAGATTTATTGGTTAAATAAATCTCTATTTTATGACATAATTAAAGAAGTAGAAGAAATAACAGCAATAATAACATTAATAAATAGTAAAATATTTGAGCTTGTACAATGACTTAATTTGTTAAAATTTTTTTAGATTAAAAAATACTTGCTAAGTTCCTGTCATATCATGCTCACACTTGTACATGATATTAATATATTGTTAACCTGGACGAAGGGAGATGGGGTAAAATGTATTCAGAAAAAAATCCTCATTGACACTGCACTGACCCTATGTAATGACTTCTGTCACTAGCAGGATAGAACACTGCAAATTATACCTTGGTTAAATCACAAAGAATATAGAACTTTTTGTTAAAAAAAAAATTAAAAAAAAAGATGGTTCTCTGTGTTTTAAGCACCATCTTTGCTCATAAAGGATTGTAACTCAGTTCTAGTAATAAACAATGCAGTATTTTACTACGGTAGCAGAAAGCAAAGGGGACAGGAGTCTGTCGTGTGCCTGTGAGGATGCTCAAAGCCATTCTGTTGTAGTGACCTCCCTCAGACAGACCAGTCCTCCTTAAATTTGCATACAAATTACTAGATGCCAATTCCCTGACTTTAAGTTGAGGGCTGAAAGTTGGCTTTTCTGACAGGCTTTCTGTGAGAACCATTCCACTGGTTTCCAGATTGTGCATGACAAGTTAATCCAATTCCGGAAATAGCGGAAAACTGACAGATTGGAAGCTTACCAAATTCATTTCTAATCTAGCTTATTATTATACTACCTTGTCGTTCGCTTAGCCAGTGTTTGTTAAGCACCTGTGATGGTTCAGGCACTGTAAAGGCTGCTGGGAATTCAGTAGTGATTTTTCTCCCTGTGGCTTTTAGGGTCTAAACAGCATGTATCTATATTAAGACCCTTTCAACAGAGAAAAATATCACAATTTTGATATTAAGATAATAATAAATACTTTAAAAACTAGAAAGACTTGATTTTGAAAGCTGACTGTGACTCAATTGATTTGTGAGTGTGCATTTATTAACAGTTCCAAATTCTCATCTATGAGGAATTCAAAGTTGAGTTTACAAAACTTTCATAGAGTAGCCAATTGAGCTATATGCAAAATATATCAATTATTATTCCTGCTAAGTTTTATTAATTCTTAAGATAATCTTGGGATGAATGTAAGTCAATGGAGACAAACATACTACAAGGAAATCTATGAAAAACTTGCATGGGGGAATGAATCCCTAACGATGGGACTGATGGATACTTAAAATAGGTCCTAGTAGCATTTACTAACTTTCTTCGGAGATCTCTTCTCATTGCTATAACAGAATGCATGACAAAAAAAATCATGAAAGAAGAGATCATTTTCATCTAAAGGTATATTTCACCATGAAAGACAAGACATAGCAGTGGCAGAAGATACCAGCTCCGATGTCCAGAGTATGTGGCTTCTTGCACAAAGAGAAGAGGAGACAGAGAATAGAAGATCAGATGAGCAATAAACTTCAAATTCCAACACCAGTGGTTTAGTTCTTCTAGGTAGATGTTCCCCAATCTCTCCAAGTGGTGCTACCAACAGAAAATGAATATTTAGACACTTAATATTGAACCTAATGGACAAATGTAGTACTGTATGATGAATGAATAAAACACAGGAGGAAACCAAATCAAATATCAAGTCACCCCATGGAGGTCTACAAAAGCATATGGCTCTAGGTTACCAGGATTTCCTAAGAAATGGGTAAAATTCTGTGGTGAAGTCTGTAAACCATTGGGGTAAGGAGTAGTTTCACCCCAAGCATAAAGGGCAATGTGACAAAGGTCAAGAGAAAGAGAGCACGACCCAGTGGCTAGAACAGAGGTAGCAGACTTAGACACAATCAACATAGCAAATGTCAAACTGTATTCACACTAAGTGACCAATTGAAAGACACTATTTTTTCCCAACTTAGATGCAGTATATGAGGTAAATCGTTGAAAGGAAAGAAAATAAGAATCATTGCTAGATAGAGTGAGTGGGAAAGAGACTTAAAACCCATACTGCAGATACATAAGTGAATCTATGAATTCAGGACCAGATATTGGGTTGTTTTTCCTTCACTGTGTCTTATGTTCATGTGAAATGTGATCTTGAAGGTTTTACAAGGTTTGGGTAAATTTGTAGTTAGACCAAACACAGTGGGAGAAAAGAGAATATGAATCAGAAGAAATGTCCATTCTTTATCTAAAAGCAGTTGGTAATCAGTTTCAGACACAGACTGCCATAGTTTCCCATAGTCATGAAAATGCTGTCACTATCTTTAAATTGCTGCTTTGTTGGTATTTCTTTCTTTAAAAATAATCACAGTCTAATGCTTAAAAACAAACAGAAATATGAAGGATCCGTGTGCATCTCTATAAAAACACAGGAAGAAAGAACTAAATAGAGACTACATTCTGATTAGAGCAAACCAGCCAATCTCGACTATCAGGGTAAATCCAAATAAAGTCAATAACCAAAAGAATAAATATGCATACACACACACACACACACACACACACCTGACGAAAAACAAAACTAACTTAGATCAAGTATTTAAGGCTATTTAGTAGAAAATGAAAAGCCATATCAAACTTGAGTAGAGACTCTTTATTAATGAAAATCTATTTTCATAGAACTAAATCCTTTAATGGGGGAGCCTGACTACCTAAGGAGCAGGTAAAATGCTAAAAAAATACTGGCAGCAAAACACAGAACTGCCTGATTTACACTAAGAAATAAAGTTGAGTTGGTAAGGCTGCAATCCTGCTCTTCCCCTCCTTTCTTATCTTAAATTGAGTTCACTATTAAAAAAAATTTGAGATACAGTGGCCACACCAAAGAGTCTTATTTTCACAGTTTATCTTGGATAAGTTTTTTGGTTATTCTTTTTCTGATAAATAAATTAATTGAAAAAATAGTTGATAAATAAATGATTCTGCTGTATGCCTTTTACCTGTTTTCTGGTGTCTGAGATGTTGATACTTTGCCTTTTCACCTCCTCCCCAAGGAAGACATTAGGGTCCAGCAACCCAAGGACCTATAAAATGGCAATTGAGTTCATTTTGTGTTGACAGTCCTGCCTCCCCACCTACTAAAGATGAACACACTCAAGTCTTAAATAGTTCAGATACATCACGGTCATATACTTAAGAATTTCAATCTGGCTTAGACCTGTGAAGACTGTGCATGCTACCACAGTTTCTGTAAGATCATTTGTGCTTTGGTCTGCAGTGTTTAGAAGCCCTTGCTTTCTCGGTGTCCTCCATCTCCTCTGGTTCTTACTATCTCTCTGCCTTCTCTTCTGCAGTGTTTCTTAAGGGATTTGATGGAGGCATTCCATTTACAATTGAGTGTTACACTGTCTCTCACACTCTAGACATTTTCCAGTTGGAAATCTCTGTCTTTGTTCCCAACTTTGGAGAAAGCTTCTCGGATGATGTCCTAGCAATACAATGATATTTGAGTAGAGCAGAATGCTGAGAATGCTGTTACAAGTGCGCAACTATTATCATTGCTATTATATGCATAATACCCAGGAATCGGAAACAGCCTAGGTGACAATCAATGGATGAATCCATTAAGAAAATGCAGTAATTTATACAAAAAAATGTTATTGAGCTGTTTAAAATGAAATTATGACATTTTCAGGTAAATGGATTGAACTAGAATAATTCATCCTGGATAAAGTCACTCAGCCCCCCAAAAGACAAATATGACACCTATTTGCTGTTAGATGTTAAGTCTTTGATAAGTGGGCTACAACCCAGATAACCACAGAGGTTAAGTATAGAGGAAGGGGCTGTGGGTAATGGAAAGAAGAAGAACAAAATATAAATACTTAGATACTTATACATGGATGGGAGGTTGTGACTGGAACAGAAAGTTCAAACACAGGGAAGGAAGAGAGGTAAAAGGAAGGAAATTTGGGAAGGGAATCTAAGACTAAGGGTCATTTGAGGGGTTCTAAGGAAACATATTACAGTAGAAGATTTGAAAATATATGCATGTATGTTCCAGGGAGCATGGGGCCTTTTGTTCTCTCCCTGTCGACAGCTAGCTTACACCCAAAATAATCACACAGAAACTGTATTTATTAAATTACTGCTTGGCTCATTATCTCTAGTATCTCTAGCCTCTTATTGGCTAACTCTCACATCTTGATTTAACCCATTTCTAATAACAAGGTCATGGCAGGACTCAGCATGTCTGACCTGTCGGCTCCATGGCGGCTCTCTTTTTTTGCTTTCTTCCTCCCAGAATTTAGTTCTGTCTCCCCACCTACCTAAGTTCTGCCCTATCAGCAGGCCCAAAGCAGTTTCTTTATTAACCAATGAAAGCAACACAAAACCAGAAGGACCTCCTATACCACGTGTATGAAATAGAATTCTAAATGGAATCAGCAATTGACTGAGGACATCTTTCCTCTCCCCCCAATGCCAGGAGTGGGTTACATGTAATCAAGTTGTTGGCCAAAGGTGCCCCAAACAGCCAAAGCTGATGCCAAGGATGTTGTCTGCTCTGCACAAACTAATGGAGACAATACTGAAGATAATACCTGCATAACACCTTGAAGAAAAAGAAGTTAAGCTGATGTCTACCTAGAGCCTCCATACGTACTGACTAGTGCTCATGATACCAAAAGGTACACTTTATAATCCAAATGAGAAAGGTAAGCACCAACCCAGGTGCCAACCTTCCATTTATACTGGCTACTTACAAGATAAGCGAGTGGTCTAGAAGCACAAAGCTTATGGGAGTAATCAATCAGTATCTAACTGGATTTACTATCTACTCCCTGAGATGCAGTCCATCCCTGAACTGCTTGCGTGGCCAAGATCCTGAGGATAGATAGGTCAATGACCTGGAGTGAAATGAAATATTTCTGTTCTGATAAAGTGAGAAAAAATTTAAAGACCACCAAAAAGTAACTATATCATTTGATGAATAATATTCAAGTGGGGATTTAGTTTAAATTGAAAGGGAGAATTAATTCTAAAATGCTGGCTATTTTTCTACTCAGAGAAAAATCACCCTCTTTTCCAATGGGTTAAAGTAGTAATGGGAAATCAGAATATAATGACTAAGAGTATGTAATAAATCAGATACCCATAGTGAGCATGCCCGTTTCATCAGCTGTACTTGAGGTTATTTATTCATCTGTGTTTTAGCATTTTCATATGTACCGTAAATAAATCTATACACTCATGGAAATATTAAAAGCAACCAATTACATTTGATAGCTGACCATTGGACGAAATTCTTCCTGTATAGTATTCAGACAATCAGGTACTATGAGAATCATAATAATAAATTTTCCCTGCAGCATAGTTGAGAATTAGAACAATATAGTATCTCGAGTGGTTTTGTATTGTGTAATGAGAGTGAAGTTCTACAAGACTGGGTTTTGTTTGCTGAGCAGAATGACTTTAGGAAGAGATGCATTCAATAACACAGAAAGGAAGCTCATATACTGAGATCATTGTCACCAGGGGGCTGAATACTGTAGTCAGAGAGTCTTGTTTTTTATACAACTTACAAAGTAAGATATTTTCCTCTCTACCGGACAATATTTTGAGATATGTTTTTTCTTCCCTAATAGTCCAGCTTCCCATTCCTATTTAGTTGAAGTTGAAACATGCTAAATAAGTTTTAGAACTAGCTAAGAAATTATGTCTGAACTACATGGTCTATTATATGTCATTACAATTGTTATTGGTAGTCATCCTGATGTGTGAGTGATTTCCTAACAGTTCTCATATAAAAATAAAGGCAGAGTGATGGATTATCCAGCCATGAATGGAGGGGGTGAGTTGAGAGAGGGGAATCCTAGGATATTACCAGAGAACCAGTATAACTAAAATAGTAAATCTAGGATCAAACAAAGTGCCTATATTAAAAATTAAAAATAAGAGTGATAGAGGAAGATATCTGTTAAACTCTCTTTTGCACATGCAGTCAAAGGAATGAATGTACCTACACAAGCACATACCACATACAACTATGCAGACAAACAAACCCAAACATAAGTAATTTTTAAAATGTTAAATTATTTTGGAGTTTGTCATACTTATAATTTCTATCTAAAGTTTGTTGTGATCTTGTGTTCATCTAAACAAATTCTTTTATACAAAATGTTGTTTTCAGTTTAGTGTTCTTTATCTTGTGGTTTCTGTCATAGATGGCACAAGCCCTACGTAACTTCTGATATATAGGCTGTCTTCCAACTGTCTGAACATTAGAGACTCTTCCAAGCGTTTGAACATGAGCTGTAGCTCAAGCAATTTAGTCTGCCTTTGAAATGCAGCAATAGTAAACATGAGAAAAACACAACATCTTAGCACGTGTTCCACTGGCTTTTTACTTCCTTTGGGGGCCTCTTTGAACATTGTTACCCAAGGCTACTTTACAAACCCAGGGAACGAATATCCTCTCTTGACTTGTCAGAGCTACCAGGAGGGCTTTTTGGAAGAAAAGAATGGCATGAAGAACAAAGAAATGAATACGAAAACAGATTGCAAAGGCACAGCAAGAATTCAAAAAGAGGTTGAAAGCAAGCTGAAAAGAGACTCTTGGGAATAAGATGCTGGTGTTGTTTTCAGTGCTCAAAATAATTCTGCATCTCGGTCTACTCCCACTGTATTCATGTATGATGACATTTTTGAAAATGGTTTATGGACCAAATTAACTTTACATGGCTATAATATTCAAGCATATGAGTGAAGTGTTATGATATCATGCTGGAAAAAATGTGGATATACAATTAGGATGAGAGACAACCACAATCATGTACAGATCATAGATAAGTCTCAGAGCAAATGTGCATTTCAAGGTAGTGGGACAGTAATAGCACCTATAATGTCTATTGACATGGAAAGTTTATAAAACAAAATATATACAAATAATTCAAGACAGAACAAGTCAGGTTCAAAAATGCATAATTTTGCAGTGAAAGTCATATTGCAGAAAATGGTATATGCTAAGTACCATAATCTTCAACATTTTTTATCTTACTACCTTCGTGGCCATGACCCCCCAGTCCAGATAGATGGAATCCAAATGATCACAGACATTATCCTTTGTGGAAGAATCCCATGTTGAACTGACATGTTATGGCCTGACAGTGAGTAGAACCATGAAGGGTAGAGTCCGGGGGCTTCTGATTTCTGTAGACTTTCGTCAGCAGTTAGGAAAATCAATAGTCTTAAAGCCGCACCCAAGAAAAATAGGAATCGTAGATCTGAGAAGGATATTAGGCTTTCTCCTGTTTACATGCTATTTCTTGCGAGTCATCTGATGCATCACTATCCTACCATCCTGGACTGGGGGTGACTACTACTAAATTCTGTCTAAGATACCATGGTCCAAACAGAGCCGACTTTAATCCTTGATACCCATGTACAATATACTATTGTCTTTCAAGCAAGGATGGCTGCATAAACCACAAAAGGAAGAAAGAAGGCAACAAGAAAAGGTTAGAGATTAGGTGAACTCAAATCTATTTGGAGAATGCTAGGTAAGATATATGCCTAAGAACCAAAGTTCTGAATTCTAGCCAATTCATTTATCATTACATTGAACTTAACATACAAAACAAAGATTCAAATTTAAGGTTGATAACAACTGAAAATATTGAACTCCAAACACAATATCCTTTTAATGATGTAGGAAATATTAGGACTGTACTGGCCACAAGGATGGGAATAAAGTTCTGAGTAATAAAGAATAAATATACAAACGATTATGAAGTCTTTTCTAATGAGCTGAGACATTGGGGAGAATGCAGAATTCATTCTTGTTGTCATGACTCCAGCATTTATTGTGCTTTGAACATAAAACTTGCCCCACAGGGTTTGCACAGTTGGTCTCCAACTGGCAGTAATTCTTTTGGAGGCAGCATAATCTTTAGAAAATGTGACCTACCTGGAAAAAGTAGTTTGCTGAAGAAAGGGGAGGTGCTAAGAACTATTGGCTGGTCCACTTGCCACCCTGTTCCCTAATCACAACATAAACTTCCTGTCCTCTAGTTGCAAGCTGTCCCTGATACATGTCTCCTTGACTTCCATGGCCTGCATCCCCTCAAGCCAGAAATCACAGCACAATCTTCCCCCCTTAAGTTGAGACTTCCAAGTATTTTCTCAGAGTGACAAGAAAAGTAACTAGCATACCATTTTAATACGAAAAGAGCTAAATCGGTTGATGAAAAATTAGTATCAATTAGTTTGACTCCCATTCTTCTGTATTTTCAGCTTCCTCTATGTTTGCTTTTACTTGGGAAGGCTATCCTTGCGGAAGAGATTAGCCATGGCGTAGAGGGGAACTGAGAACTGGTCTCTGATAAAAGATAGTCATAATATTGGAGAAAAAAGTCAAAAGATGCAAGTGTTTTCTTCATGTACTCAAAACAAATAGAACCATAACCAGGAATATTAAACGTGGGCTTGCATAAAGTTGTTGTTGCTTTATTTGTTCTTGTTTTTGAGTTATCAGCTCAATAATATCCCATACCAAGAGTCATCTCTTCAACATGAAGGGTTCCTGATTTTGTTTTACCTACATATTTCTTTGTGGCATGCGGTCATTGATAGCCCAAGAGTGGAAAAATACGAATTTTCAAAGTTGTACAAACCTATCATGTTTATGTATGAGGCTCTGTATCATTTCCATACCCTTTTCACATTTATAAGCCCCTAAAGAGTAATGCTTTACTCAAAGTCTAATTCAGGAACCCACTTCTCTGGAAATGTCCCATTCACCATAGATAACAATGGGTTTATTCTATATTACACATAAATCAATTGATTTTTTGCCTATTTTCTACATTGCTTCACTTGTGTATGTCAGTCTTTTCAAAAAAAATTATTTTTTTGCTGTCAAGGGCTAAATAACATTTGTTTCTGTAGAGTTAATACTGTTCTTTTCATTATTATTATTATTTCCTCATACAATACATCTTGACTGCAGTTTCCCCTCCTTCTCCTTCTCCTACCCCCACCTCTTCTCTCCCCTAGATCCACTCTCCTGTATTCATTTTCAGAAAAAAAAAGCAACCTTCCTTAATTCATAGCATATGATCACCTAGTGCTTGCAGACTTACAAACTTTTGTTAAGGGGTAGTTCAGAAACTTTATTTTGCCTAAAGAACTAGACATCCTACTTTCTTAAAAAAAAGTTTATTTTATAAAAACTCTATACAAATGTATCAAACAGACTCTATTTGGGGGAGCTAAACAGAAAAACAAATAATAAAATGCCTGTATCTGTGGGTTATTTCTATTTAGAAGTTCTTTTTCTATCAGGATTTCCAATTAATGTTCAAGAACACTTACTTGTCATAGACAACCATGTCCATGGTGAATTTCATCCTCTAAAAGGCTGGAATTTGACTGTAGAGAGACAGACTCAGACAGACCGAAGACAATAGAATAAAATATTTCTCTTTTTCATCTCCAGTTTAGAAAATAAAATATACATCAAGCCAAGAGTTGGGTTCTGTGTTTCTTTGCAGTTATTATGCCCATCCAGAGCCCACAGAAGCAAATAAAATTAACAGCAACTGCAGAAAATCAAATCAAAACAAAGGTACTGCAGATAGAAAGATAAGCCCAAGAATCTAACATGTGAATTATTCAAAATCACATATTTGCTTATATGGCACATAAGGCAGAATGAGCATTTTATGTTTGATGGGTAAAGAATATTCCATGGTATCTGCCCTGTGACTGGCAGCTTTAACTCAGGACAATGTCCTCAAGGTGACTTGTCACACTTCACAGGTAAAACTGAACAACAATCTACTTACTGTAAGCCTACAGTACTTTTCCTTTTTCCATCTTTCCATTGGTAAATGCAAATTGCCTCTCTATCTTCACAATCCTGTTTCAGTGAATATAAAACTAAAGGAATTTCTTCAAATATTTATTTCGATACCTTTAGATTTATACCCAGATTGCTAAGTCACTGGTTTGAACATCAGCATTACAAAAAAATTTACAAGTTTGATATCTTTGTATTTTACAGATGATTATTGGTATTGAGTCAACTTTGGTTGGCTAGTTGTTTTTGTTCTTTGAAGAAATGTCTTATTAATTAGTTCCTTTAGCCATTTTGTCATTTGTGTATCAGTTATTGTCATTGTTACTGGTTTACTATTGAGTTGAAAGTGTTCTTGATATGTTTTGGAGACTTCACATGTATATCTACAGTTTACAAATATATTTTCTCTCATTATATAGATTGCCTTTTTTCTGTTTTTTACATTGATGTACTGAAGACACATACACTTGTGTGTGTGTGTTGTATGTGTGCATCCTTATTCATGAACACATGGGCACACACACGTGCATATTCTGTAGTTCTATTTTCCTCTTGAATTTGTTACCTGTGTGTTTTGTTTTCTGTTCAAGAAGTTTTTTTTTCCTTTTTAAAAAAATTATTAATAAAATTTATTCATTTATTTTACTTCCTGACTGAAGTTTCCCCTTCCTCTTTTCCTCCCATTCACTCCTCCACCTCCCTCAGTGCCCCCATCCACTCCTTCTCTGTTTCTGTTCAGAAAATGGCAAGCCTCCAATAGATATCAACAAGGTAGAATATAAAATAATAGAAATGGGTTAATTTAAGATATAAAGCCAGCTAACAATATGCTTAGGTGATTGGCCAAGCAGTATTTTCATTGGGACTCTTCATTTTGCTGTGTTATTTATTTACTTGTTTTAATTCCATTGCTATAGTGTTTTAATGATGTAGATTTGAGATTTATTTTGAAATCAGAAAATATAACTTTTTTACTTTGTTTCTTAATCAAAATTGCTTTGACTTTTCAGGGATTTTTGTGGTCCCATACAATTATTTTATATTAATATTTTTATTACTTTATAAATAATACCATTCAAAATTACCACTCCTCTCCTTCTTCCACTTCCCTCCAACTCTCCCCCTCCCCCTCCCCTTCTTCCTCCAGTCCTAAGAGAGGGTAGAGTACCCTGTCCTGTGGGAAGTCCAAGGCCCTCTTTCTCCATCTAGGCTTATGAAGGTATGCATCTAAATAGACTAGGATCCCAAAAAGCCAGTACATGCAGTAGGGACAAATCCCAGTGCCATTGTCATTGGCTTCTTAGTCTGCCCCAATTGTCAGCCACATTCAGATGGTCCAGTTTGATCCCATATTCAATTAGTCCCAGTCCAGCTGGGTTTGGTGAGCTCCCATTAGATCAGACATACTGTCTCAGTGGATAGACCAACCCCTCATGGTCCTGACTTCCTTGCTCAAGAGATGGGCAGGTGCCAATGCAAGAATTCCTCCAACATTCTGAAAAGCAACATGATAACACCAGAATCCAGTGAACACACAACAAGAAGAGTTGAACATCCCACACAATTTTTGAATTCCCTTCAATTTTTGTACAACATGCCAATGGGTATTGTATAGATGTTACATTGAATCTACACATTGCTTTAAGAAGGATGGGCATCATACCATTAGATTTTCTGTCAATAAATATGGTAATTTTACATTTATTTGGGGCTATTTTACTTCAAAATTGGTGCATAGCTTTTGATGTTTAAGTGGTTTGCTTATTTGCTTAAATTTACTCCTAAGCATTGTATTCTTTTTGAAAATGCAATTGTGAATTAAAATATTTTGTCTTCAGATAGCTCGTTAGTGTATTTGATGCAACTGACTTTGGACTTTGTATTCGAATCTTATAAACTAATGAGACTAAATTAGTTCTGACAGTGTGCTTCTGCATGTGTGACATCTTTTAAGTGTTCCTCATGGACTATAACAACATTTGCAATCAGATATCTCCATTTTGTGCTCTCTGATATTACTGCTTTTGCTTACCTTATCACTGCAGATAGGATATTCAGAACCATGTTGCAAACAAGGTTTAAGGTAACCTTCCTTTCTATGAGTCGGGTTTCTGTTTTTAACCTACTTTCATGTTTTCCCCAATGACCATGATGTTCGTTGTGGGATATTTAATGTTTTGCATTTTTATGTTATGATACACTCTTTCATCATATATAGTCAAGATTCTACAAAGAACAGAAGAAATAATATATGTAATATCAAGAGAACTGACTCATAGGATTATCAATTATAGGAAATCCCATGGTAAACATCATCTTGCTAGAAAGCATTGTGGAAGATCTAGTTCATTTTAAATCCAAAAACTTATAAAAAAAAAAAACTTAAGGAAGGGTGTTGGTGCTAGACAAGGAGATACATTTCATTGTGTGAGGTTCTTTGAACCAGGAACTGTGCTTCTCTAAACTAAAAGAGGACAGATATCCAGCTTAAAAGGCAGAGTCTTTATATAGCATCCCTTCTGTAGGAAGTTTTAGAGCTAGTGGTAAGCCACCCACTCAGGCAGGTCCTCTTATACTACATATTTTTCAAGTGAATCAAATAGAGCCCACAGACTTACTTTGAGGTTGCATTATAACAATGAAGTTAAGAGTCATATAGTCTCACCACCGAGGTATAAATTCATATATCTATGTTCAAGAATAATTTCTGGGAGCTATGGAATGCAGGAATATGTGTAATATATGCATAATATCTATTAACTTTCATAGTTCTGATATACTTAGTATTTTTCCTTTCTTATTATTTTTGTTTTTTAAGATTACAATATAATTACAACAGTTCCTCCCTCCCTTTCTTTCCTCCCTCTAACTACCTCATATATCCCTCATTGCTCTCTATCAAATTCATGGCCACTTTCTTTTATCAATTCTTGGTACAGTTGTGTATATATGCTTGTGTTTATTGCTAAGTACAAAATTTACAACCTTCTCAGTCTGTGTAGTATCACTAATATCAACTAGCAGTTAAACTGAACTTTAGTATAAACTGTGTGCTAACTGAATTCTATAACAAATCAACTAGAATTAAGCTTAGCTTTTGAAAGTCCAGAGGCAATAAATCTGTACCGAGACATTTTATAGGATATTAAGCAACCTCATATTTTAATATATGATCTTGTCCATTATCATGCCATGTATGCATGTATAACTGGATGCATTGTAATATAAGGGGGAAGGAGAAGTTATATATTGATTAGCGTTATATGTAGTGTATAAAACACTTGCATGGTAGAAATTTTAAAAATAAGAGCAGAAATACACATCCGACATTTTTACTCATAGCTACTAAAATATTTTATTCAATTGCCCTCTGATATAGTGAAAATTATGAAAATTATGTTGCTTATGTGAATCACTGTGACTATTACAAGAATTCGCTTCAGTGTGGGAGATGTAAAAGATACTTTTATGTTATTGTTCACACACAAACATACATTTCCCCCCACACACGTGATCAACAAATAAAATCATCTTGATATATACATATACGATTTCACCTGTATCTTAAAGAACAGAATGAGACTAAGTTCCTGGTTTTGATTTGGCCATTAAAAGCATCATCACAAGTTTTAGGACAGTTAAGTCAATTGTACTTTTTTTTTAACCTATGTCTTTGTTTGTGAGGATGTGGCTGTGATATTGATGTGAAGGCAAGGCATGTCTCCTCAAAGAAAATACCTCAGCACGACATCTGATTGGACATGATCACTGAGGTGAATATGATTTTGTCATTAAAGTCACATTGTCCTCTTTCCAATTATCTTCTGTCTCTAGACAGTAAGCTCTGTGGGAAGAGAAAAGCAAAATATGATGCCAACTGTTAGCTGAAGGGGCCAATTTACTAGGAATGTTATTGAATACTTGTGAGCATTGTATCATGGAACAAAGCCATTTATTTAGAAGAGATTTGTGGTTTGTGTGTAGAAAGAAACTTCTAAATTTCCCCTCTGTAGGATTACTTCTCTTTGTTCTGGGCTTGAAAGATACAGTAATTATAAAATGTTTATTTAATTTACCTTCCCTGATCAAAAATTATCTCTCTCCTCTTTCCCCCTCTCTCTTGCTTTTTTCTCTTCTTTTTCTCTTATTATAAGTTTTATAAAATCTCTACATAGAGATTTTATTCTCCAACATAGTGTCACGCCTCTTAAAGGAAAAGCTGATGAACCTGGCAACAAGGCTTTATCCTTTCACAGAACAATTCAGTTTAACATTGCTACTTGATTCAAAGATTTCCTTCTAATAGAGTAGGAATAGTAGGTTGTCTGTTAGGAACTATGACATGTATAACTACATATTCTTGGCATGATAACAAAACCAGGTACAAGTTAAATTAGTGTAGTGGGACTTAAATCCATTCAGAAAGAAGTTCTCTATTCCCATGAATCTCATACCTGGCATTATTGTAAATAGCAAGATTTCCAGCTCATTAACATTGATCAGTATTTGTCTTCTATGGTAGTATACACAGCATTTTCAGAACTATGAAAGCTATCCAGAGGAATGAATCTCCTAAATGAGGACCAATTTGAATTTTCCATGTTCTAAGACTCAAAAGGTTGTATTGATGTTACAAAAGGATCCGAGTGTTGAGTGCTGGAGATTAATCAATAGAATGGCGATAGACTGCAATGTCGGGAATCTATGGGACTTCAGTGACCAACAATTCTAAAGAAGGAAACCTATTCCTGTCACAGAGCTTTTGTTGTTAGCCTGGAATATCTAGCAGAGGCATTGTTACCTATCTTATTTGAGGCAGAAATTTGTCTCTATGTCATTTACTGCTGCATATGATAGGTTTGTCAGCCTGTTATTTACTGGAGTTTATCCTGTGTCTACCTCCCATCTCTCTGTAAGGATACCAAAAATGCAGGTGCATGAATTCATTACTGGTCCAAGCCTTTATGCATCCTAGAGACTCAAGCTTAAATTCTCATGGTTGCATGGCAAATGCCTTATATACTGGATCGCCTTTCAAATCTTCACTGGACTAGTTTCACATACAGATTTTTCATTGGATTTTTACATTAAATGTTTTGTCTTAATTTTAGAACCATAAACATCCTTTAGAAAGCTAAATCTAGGAGTGAGAACCTCTCCATTTGTATTAGTATCTCATAGGCTCTGTTGATCAAAAGCTACATAGCATGTATAATAGAATGTTTTCCAGGAGGAAAAAGAGTAAATACATGCAGCAGTCTGGTGAGTGCGAAAAACAAGCCTGTGTGAACTACACTTCCCTCCCTGCCCTAGCAAGCATTCACACTATCTCATGCAGCATGCTTTAGATTTGCAGGTAAAATCACTCTCTTGGCGCATAATGTATCAAAAAAAAAAAAAAAAAGGATGTAGTTGTGAAGCGTATTTGTCTGGAAGACTTGGGCATGTGCTTTTGTAGATTTTACCATTTTGCTATCTGCATTGTTTGTGCTAACAGTTCCTTCTGTGAAAGAGACTATATGTGACTTCCAGCTGGAGAAGAAAGGAGAAAGAAACAGCTTTTAAATCTCTAGGTAAATGGATCCCGGTTTCCTGTAAAGTGACAGGTGCGTATTCATGACTAACTTAAACTTTGGCATCCCTATATGGAAACATTTTCTATTATAAGCAAATTATCCATCTGTGAAATTAAAAAATAGACCTCATAAACATGTATCCACATTCTATATTTTATATTGTTAAGTATATCAGAAGATGGAGAGAATATAATATCAATTTAAAGATCTAAAATCACTTTTAGATATTTTTCATATGATACAGGCAGCAATGAAAAGAGAAACGAAAGCCTTGAGTAGATGTAACTTGGGAATGGACTTCAAGCAGTAAGAAATAATGAGGGACCAAACTAGTAAGAGAGATGGCCAGGGCGTGATTATAAGTACAGTAATATGCAGTCTTCCTCGGTAGAAGTTATATAAAGTTACAAAAGAGATTGTAATTCAGAGGAGGTGTTATATACTCATTACTTCCCATAGTACCACTGGGAGGCAAGGTGTTGTAGCAACAGTAGCTCAACCAGCAGCATCATTATTTATTACATGAACATCCACACTGAGACATTAAGTAACCTGCCCAAAGTCAGACTCACAGGACACATCTGCAGTTCAAATCCAGATTCTTTACCCACATACTCATCTTCATAATTTCTATACTCTGACTTTACCCAAATATCTTAATTGTAACATTTAGTGCACTGTTTTGAGTTTACTACTACTACTAATGACTTCTTAGAATACACAATATTAAAACAGTGATAGAACTTACCATATCACATGCATATGCCAATTCTAAAAGTGTGTTGTAAATAATAGTATTTTCCACTGATAATTTCTCTCAACTAACTTATCTGCAGGAACCCATGGGGAAAAGATTATGCCTGCATTTTTAACCAATATGCATTATTGATTAAGGTAAAAGTTTGTAATCAAAAGTTGTTTAAGTTATTAAAATGCTATAACCAAGATGTAGTAACTTGTGTCTAAAAGTTTCCAAAGTAAAAAGAAAGTTAATGTCCAAAATATACAAGAATTTGGCATACAAACCATAGTATCATAAATTAAACTTTTGTCTGATTCTCCTTTATAGGTCTAGTGATAAGCAAAAGTCAAATCAAAAAGTACACAGACACAAAATACAGAGTCTTCTGTTGGTCAACTACTCCTGGATATGACGCCCGATCCAGCGTGTAGTTGACATACCCAGTGAAACCATTACAGAAACTTATTTTCCCTCTCACAATATGTATCAATCCCAAACAACTCTTGGTTAGGGGTGGGATTTTGTTCCCATTTCCCCTTGGTGCTGAAATTTTGTTTGGTCTGTGTTGGGACCAATTTGAGTCCTGGCCTTAAGCTGCTCTTCCCTGTCTACAGCCTTCTAATTGAAGTTACTAAAAGCTGTGCCTTACCTAGAGGATCAGAGGATGGGATTTTCACCTGTTGGCCATTGACGGCTGTGTATTTAAGCTTCCATGGTGCTATTAAAGAGGGCTTTGTACCAGTGGGAAAAAAAAGACAAGTTTGAATTTTTTAACAGTTAGATACTTTATCAAACAGTAAACAGAGTAACAGACTATATACTTGGTAATAATTAGGAAATAATTACATTCTGGGAACATAGAGCTGGCTCGTGAGTAACAGTGAAATGCCTCCATGTGTAAGGGCAATTATGGGCTAAGCCTGATTTCTTCAGTTCATTTCACAAAATCCTCATGACTGTAGGTGAGAACTGACGTCTCCAAGTTACGCTCTGCCCTTCAGAAGCATGCAAAGGCACGCATGTACACATACCCAAAGACAGAGAGACAATGCATGTGTCCGCACAAAACCACTGAAATAAATGCTTAACATCTTTTTAACTTGCAAAGAGATTGCTTTTCTATTTCTGGTTATTTCTCAGATGACAATTTTCTATTAGCTGCTTTAAAAGTATCCGCTAACTAAATTTTCTCATTGTGTAGTCATCTTATGCTGTTTGGTACTCCTGGTTATCATGGGAAGGGCATGCTTTGTAAGAGATAAAGATGTGGAAATACTTGCAAAAGTCTTTAAAAAAATATATTTTGAAAGCTGAATTTTAGAGGTCCACCTATATAATTTAAGAGGAAAGAGCTAAAAGTGTCTTCCCAGAATAATAACCAAACTTATGCAAAAGTGTCTGTGGGTATAGATTATGAATAAACATGATATCAATCAATCAGAGGTATCATTTATTAATTTTATCTGTTTTACCAAGATTAATAATGAGACACGAAACCTTCCAAAGAACTAATGATTTGGTAATGTTTGTATTCTGGGAAGACTACTGAAAAGTTGGGTCAACCTACTGTTCAAATGCTGGTGGAAGACATTAAGGCAGCAAGACCTTCTAAACACAATAGGTCCACTAAGATCTGTGTAGATTTGTGAGCTATTAGCATCAGTCAGTCCTCCACCAAAATCACGTTTACTAATAAATTCAAATCACAAAAGACATATAGAGAACTGAAACATGACACTACTAGATGCATCATTTAATTTCAATGTTTGACATCTTGATATTGGTAGATTAAAGGTTAGAAATTTGAAGTAAGGAATGACATCCATGAAATGCACAGACAATGGGACAGAATTATCCTAAAGTGTCAAAGACAATGTCATCAGCATGATAAAATGGAAACTCAGGGAAGAAATTCTGAGAATATCTACTGAACTTTCTAGAAGAAGAGAGATTTAAGGTTAAAATGTTCCATAAACCCATTCTTTATGCTAAGTACTACAGTGAGGAATTGACCTGAGCTAGAAATTGTCTGGAAGTTTTTGATATCACTAATATATAAACATTGAGAAGGATTATAAAATTAAGAATAAATCTGGCTAGTAATGCTGGAAATGAAGAAAACACTAAATAATGATATAGAAACGGAAAGATGACAATTGAAGCAAAGGGAAAATGTATAGAGATTTGTCTATTTTCTGCAAAGTTGAAATTCAAGAAACTGAACACTTTTCTTGACTATTAAGTATCTTATTTCATTCTCCAAACAAAATCTTAAAATTGAATCTTTATTCTGATGTACACTTGGTAAGGAGAACGAAAGAAAAGAATTGTTCTTCCATAATAGTCAATGTAAAATAGACAAGTCAAATGCCTACATGAACTGTATTGCTTTTATCATCCATACAACTCTAAATAAAGACTATAAAACAATGAGGGTCTAAATGAAGAGGCAAGAAGAGAATTGTATTAAAATATAAGATGGTGAGTCAACAAAGCACCACTTAATACTTTATTTTACTGGTTATTTAATGCTTTTTCTTCAGGATCTTATTCATAAATCTGAGCCTCAATTGTTCCACCTTGCAAATAAGAATTATGAAGATTAAATTGCTAGTTTTATAAAGCAATGACACAGTTAAACAATTCAAAGATAAGCATATATGCTTAGATGGCATGTAGGAGATAGGCAAACAGGAAAAGAATACAGTTTGCTCAAAAAAGAAAAAAAAAAAAGAAAACCAACCAACTAAATAAGCAAAAGCACAAATCCCCATATTTTAAAAGGCAACAGACAACAATAACAAAAACACTTTTGAAAGAATCTGCAGGAAGAACACTAGTGATTTCTAAAGTCCTACCTGTGGAGCTGAAGTTGGCAGTTGTGGCAGTTACAGAAAGCTCTGATTGTTCTATAATTCTATAATTGTTCCATAAATTCCAAAGCTTGTTATGCCACAGCTATGAAACTTGGGGCACAGTAGTTAATGGAGGCTTTATGCTTGCCTGCATGATGCCAGGCGGCTGCAGATTTCAAGAGTAACATTTAAAAGGAAATGAGCTTCATGCTATAGGATTTGTCATACGCTGAGATTTTGTTTATGAAAAATAGTACTGTGTTTAAGATTTCAGTCATTTGGTGACTTAGTCAGCTGGGATTCCACTACTTGGCATTTTATTATAATATTTACATCTGCAATTTGCAATTTCTTCCTGTCCAGTAACAACTCCCACAAATAAGTGGTTGCAAACCAATCATTTTTGAATGATTCTTTTGTTTACTATATTCCTCTACAATTTAATGCCTGCATAACAATTAAACCAAAGGTTGGAATTCTAGGTGAGTCTCTTATTCTAACCAGTTATCCCACAGGAATTTTAATTACAATATATTCCTAGGATTCTCCTTTATATGTTGAGACATAGCAACAGATTTATTCTAGTGGCTAAGGAATGTCATCCAACTATAATGACTTATAATTTCCTGTTGAGATCAGTATTTTTCATTTCAAATAATAGCTATGTCACTCATGGGGTATATGTCCTTGAGAAAGCTTTTACTTCTATCCTTTTTGTGGTTCCTCATCTGTATATATGTGAGAGATCAAGTAGGTGACAATAGCAGTGACGTCACAAGTGCCATTTGAGGACTAAGAAAAAAGATCTAGATGATTAAGTAGAAGAGCATTTATAGCAAAATAAAATATCAAATATATGTTGGATGGCATTGACCATTCACATAGAAATTCATCTAAGAGTATTATGCTACTGTAAAGAATTCTGAGAGTGGGAGAAAGAGTCTTCTCCAGAGAAGACTACATGAAATGGCTATCCAATATCAAATTGTCAGCCATGAAAAGATACATATAGTATCAGTAGATAGATAGACAGACAGACAGACAGATAGATAGTAGATAGATAGTAGATAGAAAGAAAGATATAGATATAGTTATATATTTAGGCATACCTACATATGCATGTATATATATTTATGTAAAAGCAATGAAATAATGCGATGACTTTGAAAGAGGGTAAGAATGGGTGCATGGGAAGGTTTTAAGGGAAAAAAAAGAAAGGGTTAAAGATGTAATTATATTGTAAACTGAAAATCTTTTAAATATTGAAAAACAATAACAAGAAAAAACAAATAGTTAGTTACAAGGTATTTCAAATTTCTTTATGTAAGTTGAAGATAAATGAACTATTTATGGAACATTGGAATGCAAATGTACTCTTCTTGGTGATACATTTCTTCTCCTAAAATGTATGATCTTTAGAAGGGGAAATTTATGGTGAAAATTGTGTGATTAAATTACACTATAAAAATAAAGGGAAAATAAGTGTTGTGATATTTCAACAATTTTTTTTCTTTATTTCTAACTCGAGCAGCAACAAATTCTCTTCTCTTGACTTTAATTTGTCTTTTTCCCTAAAATCTCTTCATGTGCTCACTTTCAGAATGTATAATGTAAGTCTATTTTATTTAGATATTTTTTTTTTATTTTTGGAACTATCTCTAATAGGTGCAGAATCTGATTCTGTTCTATTCCCAATGAACCTAAATTGAATGTCCCTCTTTGTGATTTCAATAGGCTTTGTTAGAATCCATCCGTTTTTCTCCTATAATTTATAATATTTTATGTCTTGTTATCAATAATAAAAGTTAAATTATTTTTAGTGTCTTCTCTATATCGTGCTCCTCCGCATGCTTTTCTGAATAAGTTCATGAAATCCTCAGTGACAGCCATATGCTATATTTTTATAATTGCCTCCATTTTTATATAGAATTATCTTAGTCACAAAAAAATAAAGTTTTTTTCAAGGTCCAAGACCTATTAAATATCAAGATTATTATGAAAGACATCCATGAGGCAATAGCCAATACTCTCGGCCATTCTTGTCAGATGTCTGAGATATTGCTTAAGCAAAGTGGACTCAATTAACATTTGTAAAGGCATTTAGGTCTGCTCTTTAAAGATGAGTTGTACTGGATTTCAAGACATTCACTCTAAGAACAGTGTATTATGTGCATGTTTGTGTGTGTATTTGTGTGTCTATGCATTGTACAAAATGATGGAATTTATGAAGACATATTCTTCTACGCATAGGTCTTCTGATCAGTTTTGTTCTTCTTTTACTCCACTTAAGTCTCTAGATCCTTGCTACTTATTTCCACACTATTTATTCTTCAGTAGTTACACTTTTATGATATATACTTGCTTTTTTATCTTAGTTTCTAATATTTTTAGCTTTTACTATTGGGAGAAATTTTATGATAGTTGTCATTTTGAGTCTGTATCATTTAATTTCTGATGATAGCTCTCCAGTTGTATATAGTCTCAGGTGAGTGATATCGTTTTTCATTCTTCTTAATAACTAAATCATGCCCTTGTTGTATATATTCTACATTTTCTCATCTATTCCTCCACTGACTGACACATAGGCTGATTCTGTGGCTAGGCTTTTGTGAACAGCGTTGTAACAACCATGAGTGTGCAGATACCTCTATTGGATGCTTACTTTGACTCTTTGTGGTCTTTTCATACTTCTTACCTGAAAAGTGCTAGTGAAATCTTAACTCTTGGCTTCAGCTTTTTGAAGCTAATACCTATAAAGAACTTTAAATTTGATCTTAAAAGTTTGTGAGCATTTCATTATTTAATACATTCACAATATAAAGCCAATCATAATCTAAATATATGAGTTGTGTTCTTATCCTCTCTGCTTACCAATGGAGTAACTAAAGTTCAGAGTGGCTAGGGAGTATTTTTCAAGTTTCAACATGGCCAAAGAACAGAGACATGGAAAGCATGAGAATCTGTTCTATTCTACGGAGTTGTCCTGATGTGCCGCATTCTCTTATCTCCTTTTCTATAGACAAAAATTGGCGGTGCTATCCTACTGTGGCTGTCAGCCTACAAAGCTATAGATTCCTGTTTCGATCATAATCTATATGCCAGTTACTCACTTATTGTCCTTGCCTCAAAACACATTTGCTTCTTTATTCTATAGCAGATGAGAAAGCATGTGTTTAAATCTCCCTCGGACTCACGATGCAGAAAACAATGCTATTGCCTTTCTTCCCTTGCTCCTCCCATAAACTGCTGCAGCTGAAATGGTGAGCTAGTAAATCAGCAGTAGAATATGGACTGGCATTGAGAGAGGAGGTAGAAATGGGAGAGAAAAATAGTCTTTGCCAGTAATGGAAATTGCATAGGCTTAATGGGATTTTGAAACTCCCCCTTTACCTCCCAGGGAACAAATGCACAATGTTTAGCATTCTTCTTTACATCTTAAATCTTAGAAACTTGGTAACACTAAGTGACTCAGTGCAATAGTCCTTCAAGAGAAATTATTCCCCATCTAAGAAATAGTGACAAATAGCAGATATAGCACTCTCACGCTAGTCAAACCACTGCCGTGGAAAGCAATAACACTGCCTCCTTTGATTCACACTGTGTTTCCCTGCACCACACTTGTAGGCTGTTTATCTTATTCAATGGCAGCTCAATATAAGACTGAGAGCTATAAAGAATTTATTCTATACTCCCTCCTCAAGTTCCTTTTTGGTCAAAATAGTAGAGACTTATATTATTTGAGGGCAGAGTCTTTTTGCTGTCTTATTGCTCATTCTTTTTGTCCAGTGATTGCTTTATTTTATCCATATTCTGGAAAAAGAAGCAATTCCTCATTGTCATCCATTAGGATGGAATGTTTCTATGCTCATTTCCAAGAGGCGTGTGTCTTTATAAGGCCCCTCTATATTACTATTAAAATGTAATCTACCTATAGCAAGTACATATTATCTTCAGGAAGATATTATTTACCTGACCACAGACATAGTCTTTCCTTCAATACAAAAATAGATTTCCACGATGGAGATTGAAAACACTGGATACTTTTTCTCCCTAAGCCTTTTTCTGTAGCTCTGAATCAGCATGTAGCAAAATTCTGATGAATCAGACATGAGAAAACTTCTAGTTTGGCATGCATGAATGATTTCATTCCCTGATAAAGAGGTAGCTCCAGCAGGATTCCCCAAGCTCAGTATAATGTCTGACTGTGGCTCTCAGCATTTATTTCCATCATTTACTTGATGAAGGCTCTCTGATGACAATTAAGGTAGTCACCAATCTGACCACAGGAGAAAGTCAAGTCAAGCTACGAATTCCATTCCTAGGAGTCCTAGTTCCTAGTTGGGGTCATCCTTATAGATTCATGGGAGTTTCCCTTGCATCCGGTTTCTATTGGACTCAGAAAAGCCCCCTCCTTTTTAAGTTATCTCTTTCAGTACTCTCCTCCTCCACCCACCCTCCAAACTAGTCTCAAGTTCTCATGCTTACCCACCCCCCAGCCCACCCTCTTCTATTTCCCTTTCCCAGGGAGAAACAGATGTTCCTGTCCCCAGGCCCTCCTTGTTACCTAGCCTCTCTGTGACTGTGGATTCGTGACATGATTATCCTTTACTTTATAGTTAATATCCACTTATGTGTGGTTGTTTGTCCTTCCGTGTCTGGGTTGCCCCATTCCAAGTAATTTTTTCTAGTTCCATCCATTTGTCTTTATATTTTGTGATGTCATTGTTTTTAACAGCTGAGTAATAGTCCATTGTGTATCTGTACCATATTTCCATTATCCATTCTTCTGCTGAGGGGCAATTAAGTTATTTCTTTTTTATGTCATCTTATTAATAAAAACAAATGCTTTTATTAATAACCAAGAATGACAGTGACAAATTACCTCCTTGGCCACACCCCCTGCCTCATGGCAAAGTCCCCTTGCTCTCTTTAGCTTACATCCTCCTTCACTTTTTTACCCACTAAGAGCTCTGAAGGCCTATCTTTGTGTCTTTAGCTAGTCCCCCTTTATAATCATCTTACATGCTTTTTTTAAATGCAACTAGTACTAATAAGTTGTTATGAACCAATATGAGCAAGTGTCATTGTGATATAACTGAACATCCTTTGGATATATGTCCAAGAGTTGTAACACTGGGTATTGTGGTAGATTGATTCGCAATTTTCAGAGAAACCATAATACCATACTATTGATTTCTAAAGGGGCTGTAAAAATTTACACTCCCACCAGCAATGGAGGAATGTTTCTCTTGTTCCACATCCTCTTCAGTGTAGGCTGAATTCAGTTAAAGAGAGGGAAGGAGGGAAGAAGGGTTGTAGGTACCAGAGGGTTCAAGGACATCACAAGAAAACACACATAAATATCTAATCTGGCTCATAAAAACTCACAGAGTAAGAACCAACAACCAGGGAGCCTACATGGTAGAGACCTAAGCCTTCTATACATATTTGATAGCTGTACAGCTTTGTCTAGTTGTGAGCCTCTTTAAAATGAAAACAGGTGCTGTCCTTAATGCTTTGACTGGCTTTTGGGAACTTATTCCTCATACTGGAATATATTCTTTGTGCAGCCTAAATAAAAGGGGAGATGCTTAGCTTAGTTTTGCAGCAGCTTTTTGTGCCTTGCTTTTTTGATACCCATAGGAGGCCTGCCCCTTTCTGAACAGAAATAAAGGAGGAGTGGTTGGGGGCAAAGTGGAGATGGGATGAGAGAATCAGAGCGCAGGAGGAGTTGCTGTCGGGATGTAAAATAAATAGAAAGAGATACTTCCAATAAATATCGTAACTTCTTCCATTCTATTCTTGGAAGCTGGATGATGGCTCAGAGATCTAGAGTATAAACCAAACATGACTGACAAAAATCAATGAAATTATTCTGAATGTTATTCTGTTTTACTCATAGATCAGAACCTTGCCCAATCATAATCAGAGAGACTTCCTCTGGCATCTGATGAGAACAGATACAAATATACATACCCAAATATTAGGCAGAACTTGAGGAACCCTGCAGAAGATGGGGAAGAAGGATTGTAGGAGCCAGAATGGTTGAGGATGCCAGAAATGCATGGCCAAGAGTCAACTATGTGGGAATCACAGACACTGAAGAGCTCATTACCCATCACAGGGGTCTCTGCTATACTCTGCATACATGGTGTGGTTGTTTACCTTGGGGGTGTTTGTGGGACTCCAAATAGTGAGAGAGAGGGGGTGTCTCTGACTTTTTTTGCCTGCTCTTAGGACCCTTTTCCACTACTGGGCTTCCTCACATAGTCTTGACATGAGAGTCTGTACCAAATCTTAGTATATTTTTTATGTCAATGTTTGGTTGATAACAGTGGGAAGCCTGCTTCTTTCTAAAGGGAAAAGGGAGAGCAGTGGATCTGGGAGAGAGGGGATAAAGAAGATGAATGGGAATATTACAGGAAGGGGAGGCTGCAGTCAGGATGTATTGTAAAGAAGAATAAATAAATAAATTAAATAAATAAATAAATAAATAAGTTGCAGGCAGATAAACAAGAAATACATGAAAAAAGTTGAAAAAAGTGAAATAAATATATGGATTGTTGTTAATGATTTCACTGTCAGAACTTTACAAAAATAAGAATTCAAATCAAAGAAGATTGTAACAAAAATGGAAACAGATATATCCACTGCCTAAGAACATTATTAAGTCAGTGACCGAGTGTGTAAGTATACTCTGTATGCATATTAGTTTATTAATACTCATGTTATTAATTTATTAGACAGGCCAATTTTCTTAGGACTTTTCAGTTTAGGAGGCAAGTTCTTTTCTTCTGGACCTGAAGTGACCTCAAAGTTTCTAAAATTTATTTCTATCCCTTGTCACTTTGAAAGTATTTTAAAAATCGAGAGAAAAAAAAAAGGTACATTGCTGAATATAGTCTAGATGTTGTCATCAGACACCAGGACACCTTATCCTACTTACAGTAAAGAGTAACTCTCTGAAAGCATAAAACATTTAACTTTAAAGATGGATGATAATGGAATTATAAACCAGCATACATTTTAAAATACATGAAAATAAATTTAACAAACGGCTCTGAATCTAAAATACAGTTTTATTTCTGGACTTCAGGGTAACAGGGCTACAGGTCAGATGGAGACTGAATGGGATCAAAGTATTGAAGAAACCCTTTAAAAGCAAAGACAAGAAATGGTAAAAGAGAGTGCTGGGAACTGACCCAAAGACAAGCTCATAGGTAAACTTGATTAACTACCCTGCATCAGTCACTTAAGATTACCTCCTTAAAATTGAGTCCTTAAAAATGATTCCTTAAAATATCCCGGGGACTCATCTACAGGCTTATACAAATGAACCTCATAGGTAAAAGTTTAAATTTTGAAAAATGAATACCCACAAATGAGTATCCATTAAGAAAACTCAACTTGAGTTTGCTTAAACTCAAACTATGCACTTAGTGTAGCCACTAATTACATTTGACTGTTTACATTATTGAATACAAAATACTCAATATAGAGTCTCTTTAGTGGTACTTTATGGTTCAGCCACACCTATGCAGCAGCAACCACACCGGGTAGCAAACCTCAAATATCTGCATCTCTGTGGTAAATTCTGTTACACAACATATATGTGCTGTGCACATGAGCCATGCTCTCAGTCTTCTGGTGTTTGTGTGTACATTTGTAACAGCAATGAATGAAAAAACAGGCCATGAATTTGGAAAAGAACAAGGAGTGTTATATGTATGGGTGTAAAGGAGGGAAAGGGGTGGGGAAAATATTGTAATTATGTTATCATCTCAAAAAAATTAAAATGTAGAAACGAAAAACAAACCTCCTTCCCTATGCTCCATATCTATTCATTCATAGATATAGCATCAATACTGGAGATGAAGCCAATGCATCATTGGCAGTTTCACTTGCTTGAACAGAGCAGGAACAATATGTTATCTATCATTATTGAACACTGAAAATAATTGCTTTCACCATTTCATGCTCCATATGTATTCAAAGTTTCACTGATAATTCATGTAACTTAAGTCAGCATCTATATTTTACTGATGAGTAAAATGGATCAAAGACATTTGTTCAGCTAATGTAAATTAATTGTATAATATTCATGAATGTTGGTCCAAAACTAAGGGATCATGGAAAGTTCAGGCTTGTATATAAACACAAACACACAAAAATGCTTTCATCATAACTTTCATGTTTTGTAGACACGTGGCAAAAAATATGTGCATTAGTTAAGTAAAATCAAACAACCAGCTACTTAGCAAAATATTTAAGAAGCCATACGGTAAAGCTTAAGAATGAGATAAGACCACGTGGATAGTAACTGACAAATTTGAGATCTACCTTAAAGTGTATGTAATTCTACCAAAAGGTTATTTTCTTCCTATACTAAAAATGTTTTAGAAATCTAAAGTATTATCTGAATTTGCCAACACTTTGTTTGTTTGTTTGTTTTTTAACTCATTTTTTAACATCACGGAATATAGTTTGCAACAAAGGAAAAGCATGATTAAACAACCAGTTGGAATTCCACTGGATCATATGTACATCAATCAGAGAAAAACATATAAATGTAATGATGGAGAATGTATTATTTACAAAAAAATCTAAATATGTTACAGGGTACAAGGAATTACACATATTTACCTCATTCTTTCCATCATTTGAAAGAATTATACTTTAAAATATTCATCTTTGAATTACACACACAGTTCTACAGTCACCCTTGTTAAATTTATTGGGTTTTATTCTCTTATTATTTAATGTATTTCTCTATGCAATGTCATCTAGAAAAATTAATGACATTTCTTTATTTCATTAAAATTAGTCTAAATATAATACTCTAGTTCTTTCCCTATTGGCTAGTAATCATTTTAATCTCAGTGGGCGCGCACACACACGGACATCCACACACAACACAACACACATACATCCTCCACAAATATGCAAGGCCACTTTTGTCTTGCTGGAACATAGGGCACACTCATACTAATCACTATTACAATAGTAACTGTACTATTCTGACCAGAAACAAAGATAACTGAACTGCACAATTGAATATAGGTGACTTCTAAATTTGGAAGCTTAGCACGTGGCTTCCTTAAAATCCTGACTAAGCTATCTGCATGAAAGCCAAACTATTCTGTTCTGAGCATACCATCAAGCAAATGCCAAATCTCTAGATCTACCTGTAGCAGATAGACATCTGGGCAATAACTTCATTTTTCTTCACTCCATTTTTTTGTTTTTTGCCTTGCTTCCTTAAATTGTTAACTGAATTTTCTCCAACATAACTACTCTAAATCATTCAAGAAATCTCTTTAATTTTTGTAAAAGGAAAAATGGATGATGCCTCCATGGGATTCCTTCTTCCCAATTGCATTCTTAGGGACACTTGTAATTATATTGGACATGCATAGATAATCTAGAATAATTTTAAATGAAACTGTTCAGTAACTCTTCTTCCATCTGGAAACTCTCCCTCTTTTATCATGCAAATAAACATTTTCATATATCCTAGACTTGAGCATAAGGCCACCTTTTGGGCCCTGCCTATCAAACTTTTAACTTGAATTATAACAACAGAATAATAGCAAGGACAATAAATGAATCATGAGCTACTTGAACAGTCTATCTTTTGTTTTATGAGGAGCCATATCACTTCAATTTTCAAGCAGCTGGGTCATAATTGCAATGCTGAGGATGCTGTTTCCTGCTGTATCTACATTTCTCTATGAAATAAGAATTATTTGAAAGTCAATACAAAATAGGTATACATGGAGAGTGTCATAGACAATATAATCATCTGATGTGGAGTTATATTCTCATTTTTTTCTGTCCATCCCTGATTTGTAAGCAGTTTGTTCTTATATGGAATCTTAATTCACTGCCTCCAATTTCCTCTACCATCATGTCCAATCTAAGGAGAATATTGAGGAGGGCAATAGGAGACTAGAGTTTTCATCTTAGCTCTGCCATTGGCTAACTACAATTCCTTGGTCAATTTGATTCCTGTCTCTGAGATTTAGTCTTTCTCATATGTAAAAATCCATGAATTAGACTAGATCATAATATAACCAGTCACTGATTGTTAATAAATGTCAGTGGAATATGTTGCACTTGGAATATGTGTACCATATAATTTAATCCTCAGTAATTCAATCATTGTCATCACAATTACAGTTTAAAGTAAGTGATGCTCAGAGGAGGTGGGAAGAATTTCCATTGCACTTTTTCAGTAATACTGCTTATAAGTGGTAAAGCCATTAATATAATATTTTATATAATTTAAAATACTATTATCATGTATAAAGCATAAGATTTTCTCATAATATATACTCAGTGTCCTTCTGTCAAATTATGATCAGTATGACTGTTTATAAAACTTACACACACCATATAATTTATATCTCTAAAAAAGTCAGGTGGATTCCATAAATTCCAAACGGTGCATGTAAAACACGAGAGTAGAAGAAAGCTCAATTTCCCAAGCTGCTGAGTCCATGCTACAGGCAGATTTTAGCTCTGATTAAATTGACGCCTGTTCAAACATCAGTACAGAACCAACCTGAGAACCAATGTCAGCCAAAGCATTTTGCCTTTGAGTGTACCTTCTTTTTTTTTTTTTTTTCAATGTGGAGAACACATTCTTTTTATCATGGTAGAAAACTAATAGGAGTGCTTGCATCAAACACTTCTGAGTTATGAACTAAAGCATTTAGAAACTGGGGCAAGAGGAAGAATCATTCTTTTAAATTAAGGAAGCTACCCCTGTGGAATGATGCTACTGAACACTGGTGAAAACAGAAGTGTTTGAGTTCAAGTGAGCAAGACCAGATCATGCAGGATGTCTTGTCATGTTTGCCTGGTTCCATCGCCCCAATACTACTCTCCCTTTCTTCGAGTTATTCACCTGCTTTTTAAATATGCATAAACTTAGATAACTACAGACACTGTTGTTATGGGGTTATACTGAGTGTGGCTGCAGAGATCTGAAGGATTTTGTGAAGTGGGGCTTAGCCACATTCACAAAGCTAAGGATATTTGGAGTACCTCATTCTTTCAATCAAGAATAAATGTTATACAGTTTTAATATAATATAGAGGCTTCCCCCATCAAATGAAAATGTGTGGTTACCTTTCTGCCTCTTTCTCGGCTATTATGAGTTCCAGGTGAATGATGCTATTTCATTGTCTCTATCTCAGTTTACCTTCCTACTGATGAGCTCAGCAGTTTCCCACAGAAGTCATCAGAAGAATGTCACCCCAGTTGTATAACTCTTAAAATCCACCTCCCCAAACTTGCCACAGGTACTGTCATCATGGATGACCTTCATTTCTGCCTGCCAAAATAAAACTTCTACAAGTCTTTAATCTTGTATTCTTCATTAGAACACAAGTTAAAATAACAGTCATAGCAATTCTATACAGATTAGCACACACATACACTCACGTGTGTGTTTCTGTGCATGTGTTAAAAATGTATATATGTTAGCACATATATATGAAATGTTGGTTTCCCTATGTGCACCTTAAGTATTCTAGTCACATGAATAACCACTGTTTCTCAATTGACTTTTCATTTACACGATTCCTTGCATCTGTGCTTCTTTGGAGCTGTTCTTTTATTGATTATGGAGATCTAAGAAGATGAGACCCCAAGATCTAATATTAACTAACTAATATTAACTAATTTGGGAAATTTACTCTTCTCTGAGGACTATTTAAAGTCTAATGGGCTGGGTCTCAAAAAAAAACATTTAAATCAAAATATTCTAAATATCCCTACTTGGATGACCTTAGCTTCAGCGGATGAAAACTACTCAACAAACACAGAAAAGACTAGCTAATGACAATAAAGTAAAGGGTCTTCAAACCTCAACCACAATTGCAAGTGGGGAATTCTGGGTCATGTTTCCATTAACTGCCCCTCTCTGCATAGTTGTAAAGCTAATCAGCCTCCATTTAAAATATTTTATTCCTTTTTTAGGAAGTTGAAAAGAAGACTATGGTTTGGGGGAGAAGAATACTAATATTTTGCCTCTTTACTTTATAATTAAAACCCAGTAACAAGTGCACAACAGTAATTTGCTAAAGTAAAGTTAAAGTGTAGAACTTATGCTGAGCATGTATGAGGTTATGAGTTCCATTGCAAGTATCCAGGATTACAGAAATAAATTCATGGAGCTGGAGATGATTCATTAGTTAAAAAGCACTATTTCTTTTGCTGAAACTTTGGGTTTTGCTTTCTAGCATCCACATTAGGCCTCTCACGCTCAGTTGCAACTCCAGTTTCACGTGATTTGACACCGTATTCGGGCTTCAATGAGCAACAGCATGCATGCGGTGTACAAAAATATACACTCAGGAACATACACATAATCTAAACTAAATAAATGCTTTCTTCACCATCATTTACTGGCTTGGTTTGATTGGTTGCTAACATTGCTATTATCACTGTATTAGAGCTATTACTAGTACCCACCATGCTAAAAAAAAAAATTACGCGTAAAGATGAAGAGGAGGCATGAGAGGGTAAATTGTTTGACAAACAAACATGCGGACTGTGTTATGATCTCCAGGGCACACATAAATACCAACGTATTCTGGCTTTTCACCTGTAATCCAAGCACGTGTGAGGTAGAAATGAAGAATCCACAGGCCAATCTGGCTGGTTTAATTAGCCAAGTCTGTGAGCTTCAGATTCAAGTACTAGATCATCATCAGTGAACAGCAAGTGGAGAGTGACCGTGGAAAACAACTAATATCAACCTCTGACTTCTGCAACTTCTGACTAATGCAGGCACAGGCACAGGTGCACACACTTTCAAAAGCATGCACACACACACACAAAAAAAACTGTACTTGTATTGTTCATCTCAATTCATAACTTTCTAAAACAGTGGCTATGACATTGCATTATTGGGCAGTTGAGATACGGAGTCACAAGCTGAAGTTTTGAGCTACCTAAAGCATTCCAAGTCAGAAGCTATTTCAGACCCTGTTAAGATCATTGTTCCCATTTTATATTGTTGTCTCCCTGCCATGCTTGTACCTGCCGTGGAAGATGCTGTTCAGAGGAAGACAGCTAGCTCAGCTCCAACTCTGAACCTGTAGCTTCTTTATCATTTTGCTCTCATATCTTCAAACCTCAACCAAATCACCTAAAAAATCATACAACAGACTCAAGGTATGTGTTTGTGAATTTAATTATAATTAATGTAATAATGACCAATTATCAGAAAAGTCCACCAAAAAGAAAATGTTAAATGAGTTATTTTTTTTCTTTACTTGTATGTTTATTCCACGTGTATTTGCTCACTCCCTCATCTGTACAAACATCAGCGGTGCATTGAAACCTAATTTATGCCAAGCACTGTGCATCTACTAATAAGTACAGCAGAAATGTCACTGCCCTGGAGGAATCATTGATTTCATTAGTAGATTAATATTTCCTACAGCAAATTCTAAGAAATAAACAGACTCAAAGGCAAGAGCTCAAGAAATTAGCTCCGGCCTGATGAGTAGAATCAAGGGCATGCAGCTATGGGACCTTAGCAAGGTGTCCAACTGATGAGTTGCAGCAATCCCTGTTCTGGGCTTTTCTATTTTTTTGTTTAAGTCATATCAAAGTATGGTGTTGCAGGAGCCAATTTCATTTTAAAGTCTCCCCTTCGGTTATGTGACAATACATTAACCCAACTTGTTGCAATTTTATTTGGTATACTTCCTTATGACATGGTTTATCATAATAAATAAGAAAAGAACTATTTTAGCCAAGGTAAGGGTAGTTTGTGGGAGACAATCAAATGTTCATTTTTACTTTTCTCCTTGCTAATGCTGTTTGTTTTGTGTTTTTTTTTTCCCCGTGGCTAAGTCAATATCGCAGACATCTATCCTTTCCCAGTTACCCGTTGGGCATGTCTTCACCATGATCGTCCTGGCTTGGCTTATATCTGACCTCCAGATTCCGCTTGACTGATTATTGATTGTTTGGCCCTTACCTCTTATTTAAAAGCACATATTTCTACATAGTGATTTTCCTAAGCTCGAGTTCATCTCAGTCAATTTTACTTAGCTCGTTTTAAATTCTAGTCAGGCCGTGCCTTAAAAAGAATCCAATACAATAATTTGTGCTATGTCATTTCACACCTGATTGTGCTCATAGTCATGGGCACCACCCCCACTCCTTCAAGTTCAGGATAGGTACAGGGAAGGCGTTGTTTGGTCAAAGTCACTGTAATGACAGTGTGAAATACTAAGACGAAGAAAGAAAAAGAATGTTTTAGATAGTTCCTAATTATGTCATTTCTAAAATTAAATTGTTTCGTTCTTCCACCAAAGACTATGAGGAAAATCCCACCTTCTTGCATATTCACTATCTCTCAATCTTCTTCATTATACTGTTACCACCTTATGAATATTATCACAGGGGCCCAGACCTTAGTAAGCCTCCAGATCTTACTAAAACTGACTCCTTGATAGAAGTACCATTCAGGCCATAAAGTGCCAGGTTCTCTGGCAGAAAGGTCCTCACAAGGGGCACCAATAAGCTAGGTTCTCTGACATAAAAAGCAGGAGCAGAACCAAACCCGCTGGACTCTTCCTGGGGATGAACAAGATGGTGAGTGTCACAACAGCCCTCTCCCTGGGCACTGGGGAGAAACACACCCACTGAGTTGATAGTCTGTCAAAACAGGAACTCATTTAATGGTATCAAGCAAGGATTTATATAGGGTTGTAATGGGGGTAGAAAAGCCTGGGATGGGCCAAGGTGGAGCAAGGAACAAGGGGCAATAATATTTGGCCATGTTAGCAGTGGCTGGGCAGAGGCGGGTCTAGGTCGGATAGCCAGCGACAGGTCTCCAAATTCTAGCTAGGCACAGGAAGTTACACTAGGCCTCCTGCCAACTCAAGTTAGGCTCAGGAAATTACACTGGGCCTCTCATCTGGACCTCATGAGGCCCAACAATAAAGCTCAGCACGTAGGTAGTACCATCAGCCAAAACAAAAACAAAGACCGAATTTAACTAAGTCCATTGTTCTGGGAAAGTCTCTAAATCTACCAGCCTTGCTTTGAGCTACTGTAGTTCCACTGCTAGCTAACTGTTCTTGCTAACTGAAGTATGTAAAGTCAGTTTATGTGTTTTAGTGTTGCAAAGCTCACAACTCACCCTGAGACAGTATGAGGCAGCACTGGGATACCAAACAGCCAGCATAGTCACCAGGCAGTTAATAAAGACTTCCTATTGGTTTAAACCCAATAGCTCATGGTGGATACCCTGCAAGAGATCTCAACTTTCATTTTCTCTTCTAGAGTTGCTGTCTTTTATTCTAGAATTTTCTAAAAGATTAACACTTTCTTTTTACCCACCATAGTTTCCAAAACATAAGTAGGTTAAGAAATATCTGAGGAAAATGTAAGTTTGTAGGTTTCCTGGTATACTAAAAAAAAAAAAAAAAAAAAAAAAAAAAAAAAAAAAAAAAAAAAAAAAAAAAAAAAAAAAAAAAAATCTTAAGGGTGGTTTGTGCTAATCCAGCAAGACAACATATGCAGACTTGAAATGGTTGTCTTGAAATAATTCTTTACAGTCTAAGTTTCCACCAAAATAAGAGGAAGGATTTATGGCATAGGGCTTACTTGGCAGAGGCTTAGGGTTGTCCAGAAAGCAGAAGAAAGGAGAGGAAACATGAACAAGAGGCTCTCTTGCGATTTGTATGAAAGGAAATATGTGGGGCAGCGGAGTGATTTTAAGAGTTTTCTAAATGAAATGTTAGCAGCCTCTGGCATGTCTGCTGTATCCATAGGTCTGCTGTCTGGTCTTGAGAGAATTTAGACAGGAAAACCATACATTAAGATAGAAATTCTGCAGAGGAGGTGTTTAGCAGTGTATGGGCTCTGGGTAGGCATGTTTCCACTTAAAGGTTGTGCCTTTAGGTGAACTTCTTGCTTCTCAAGGTATTAACTGTGCCTGGGAAAAGCCCTGTCAGGATTCCTAAGATAAAAAAGAAGAAATCTATGATCAATACTATACACATCTCCAGGAAAAATTATTAACTCAGATTTCCAAAGTATCCAGCTTACTAACTTGAATCCAAGAAGGCTGGTGGAGTGCCCTGAATTGATATCCTTCAAGTAACAATTGGAGAGAGTGCATTCATTGGAGACCTGAGAAAAGAGCGTAAAGAAAGAAAGAAAAAGAGAAAAGAGAAGAGAAAGAGAGAGGGGAGAGAAAAGAGGAAGGGAGGGAAGAATGAAGAATTTGGCTCTGGACAGAGTTCAGTGTTGTGTTTTTATGGTGTGTGTGTGTGTATGTCTGTGTATCTGTGTGTGTGATATGTGTGTGTCTGTGTGTGGTACATGTGTCTGTGTGTGTGTATGTGTATGTGTTTGCATGTGCATGTTTCTTTTCTTTTTTTATTCTGGCTTGTTTGTTTTTATCCTTTGTTTGTTTTGTAATGCCACAGAGAGAAGGAACATGGAGTTGAGTATATGGGGAGGTGGAGAGGATGTGGGTGGAGATGGGGAAGGGGAAACTAACATCAAAATATACTTTATTTTCTATTAAAAGGAGAATAAAGCCCACATTAAGAGTCTTTCCTGGAGTTTCCTAGATTTCACTGTGTGGGGCAGGTATGTAAAAGAAAGTGACCCCAGCTGGTGAGACCTAAGTCTGCATACATACTGTAAAGTTTTTGCGGCCCAACAAACCTCTCTGCCAACAGAATAATACAAATCAAAACAAATCAAACCTAATTAGAAAAAGCCCAGCTTTAATGAATGCCAGTGCTCCTGAATGGCCCCCAAGGGAGGAAGACCTGGAAACCACAGAGAGCAGAAAGGAGAACCTGGAAGACCACGTGTTCTGTTCTTTCTCTGGGGGGCAGTTTAAATTACCTGTGGGAGTGGTCGTGACTCTCTTATGGGGAGAGGTCCCCTTTGGAAGCCTTTTTCGGTGGTAGAGTCTGGACTGCAGCAACTCCCAAGGGAGGGAGACTGGAATGGAAAGTTACACTAAACATTTTAGAATGAATGCCAGGGGCTGGGGTTCAAACACAAACCTCCACATCTCTGGCCAACTCTGAATTTTTCACACATCTGTAAATTGCAAGGAACCTCCAGGAAAGATTTTTTTTTTAAGGATGAAAACTGTGACTAGGGGTCTTAGCTATTGTCAACAGCCCAAAGAAAAGTAAATGAAATTTGAATTCTGTCTAGTTAAAAGGTGTGATAAACATTTTTCACTGAAACTCCATTATCTTCACAACTATAATAAATTCTAGATTTCTTTCTCTTTCTCTCTCCCTCTCTCTCTCTCTCTCCCCCCCTCTCTTTCGTGTGTGTGTGATACTTTAGAAAAATGACACATATTATTAGTAATACATAAAACTAATAATACATCAAAATTATAAATTACAAAATAATACAATAACATGAGAACATGACACATAAATATGTAGCCGAGAATACTGTACTAGCCTTCACAAACACTGAGCACAATTGGTGATGCAGACATCTGATTGCTATATGCATCAGTATTTCATTTCTTCTTGGTGAGCTGTGTTGCAGAGTAAATAAAAGGTTCAATTCTTTCAGATGGGCTAATGAGCAGCTAAAGGTTTTGATTTGTATAAGAACCAATGTATTATTTTTTAATGACATACAATTTAAACCAAGTCTACAATTTCTCATTGTAAGTAGGATTTTAAAAACAACCTGCATTGTTTGATTTTATTAATCAGGATTATAATTTCTACATAGGTTTTCTTCTATGAATAGTGTACACTTTAAAATGTGCATATTTTAAGATATAGTCGTGTAATTTGTTACATGCACACAATGCATAATGAACAATCATGGCCTCTAGCTGCCCCTCCACTTAAGCATTTTTTTAAATTTTTTATTAGCACAAAATCATTTCCCATGCCTACCAGTTACTGAGCCCAGAACACAAACATTTGTTTCAAGTTTGGTATATTGAAAAATAGTTAAATAGTTTAGGAGGAATGTAATGGTTCTTGCTTACAATCCAGGCACTCAAGAGACTAGGACTATTAGAATAGCATAAATTTGAGACCACCACAGTCTACATAGCAACTTGCAGATCAGACTGAGCTATATAGTGAGTCTTTGTCTCAAAAAGTAAAGGTAACATTTTAAGAACAACAACAACAACAAAAATTAAAAGATTCTGCTTCTTCCTTTGAATTTCTCTTGGAACTTTGGAAGGAAAATAAGGTAAGAAGGAGATATTTGTTTGTCTATTTCTGTATTCTCTGTTCATCTTTTCTTGCTGTGGGACCTTGTAATGATATTATATTTTTGTATTGTTTTAAAAAAGAAAACAAACTATGTTTTTTTTGTTATACATACCAATCCAAGTTTCCACTCCCTCCCCTCCACCAATTCCCTCCACTAACCCTCCCACCCCACCCCCATCCAATCTTCAGAGAGGGTAAGGCACATTGTTTTGTGGAAGGTCCCAGTCCTTCCATGCTATATCTAGGTTGAGCAAGGTATACATCCTAAAACAATAGGTTCCCAAAATGCCAGTACATGCATGCAGTAGGGATAAATCCTGACATCTTGAATTTTGCATGCAAATATATAGAAGTATAAAATACTATCCTGAGTCCACTATCAAAAAGATGAATATCCACTCACTCATAAGGGGATTCTAGCTACAAACAAAGAATATTGAGCCTATAGTTCATGATTCTAGAGAAGCTAAGTAATAAGGTGAACACAAAGAAAAGCATATATAAATCGACCTGGAAAGAGGAAACAGACAAGATCAACCGACAAATTTGGAAGCATGGGGGTGGGGGAAGAAGAGAGGGTGGAAGGGGAAGAGGGAGGGGAAAGGGAGGGGTGAGGAGAATTCGAGGGAATGGGATAGTTGAGATGAAGGAAAAACAGAGATGAGAACAAGGAAAGAGATATCTTCTTGATTGAGGGAGCTTTTATAAGGATAGCAGAAACCAGGCTCTAGAGAAATTCCCAGGAATCCACAAGGATGACCCCATCTACAACACTAAGCAATAAAGGAGAGGGCTTGATCTTGACTTGCCCTGTCGTCAGACTGATGAATATCTGAAATATCACCATAAAACCTTCATCCAGCAACTGATGGAAACAGAGGCAGAGACCCACATTGGAGTACTGGACTGAGCTCCCAAAGTCCACTTGAAGAGGTGGAGGAATGAGAATATGAGCAAAGAGGGTAAGACCATTATGGCTACACCCACTGAAACAGTCTACCTTATCTAATGGGAGCTCACCAACTTTGTCCAGAGATACTGGCAGTGATAATAAATTATCTTAATCATTCTTGATGTAGAAAATCTCATGGCACTTGATAGAGTGATTTGTCACAGTCTAGTTTTCTTTGTGATGATTGTTTCAAAATCCTATGCAATTCCATTAAAATTAAAATAATCTTAACTATGCCCACAAAATAAATATCTGGAAATATAGAGGAACAATTTTGATCTTTTACATCATTTGGAGGTTATTGGGCTTTAATCATACAGCATGTGAAACATAAACATAATATGTGTTTTCATTATTTACTCTTTCTATAAATTATTATCTCTGAACTGCTTTATGTGCACCCCATGGAGTTGATATGTAGTACTTATTTCCTTATTTAATCCTCTGTATTTCTACATCCTTTGAGATTTGTGGGTGCTGTGGATTACTGGTACCTATAGGTTAATGATCATTTATTTAGGTCTTTTCCTGGTCTCTTTTGGGGCTTTAAATTCAGTGTTGTACTTGTACTCAGGGAATATATAATATATAATTAGATTTCAAAGATTTCAAATTGTCTTATTTTGTTATGTAGACCGTGCCATATTCTACATTGCTAGATATTACACGAATATCAATTCACACACAGTAGTGTGTAAATGTGTGTGTGTGTATGAGAGAGAGAGAGAGAGAGAGAGAGAGAGAGAGAGAGAGAGAGAGAGAGATGGTGTATTATGAGTCATTAAGTAGATTAATTATTCTGAACTCTTGTTTTATTGTCTGGATGATAAAAGAATGCTAAAATGCCATGATGTAATTGGGAATTTTTTTCTATAACTTCTTTCAGATATTAACTTTTTATATCATATATGATTGACATTTATTGCTTGGTATGTAAGCCTTTGAGGCACTGATTGCTTGGTATACCTTATGAATTGTCTTTTTCAGAGTGAGCACATTACTCAGAAAATCCATGTAGAGAAATATAGTCTGTAGTACTTGCTTGTTTATCACCTTTGTCTGTGGTTTCCTTCTGATCTTCACAGGGTCTATCTTTTTATGTGTTTTTAAGAACTTCCTTTAACCTTCCTTAAGGGTATGTGTGTTAGCAATAAATACTTTGAGATTTCTTCTATATGACAATGTTTTTCTTCCCTTCATCTCTGAATGATAGTTCTGTTAGATACAGAATCAGGCCTTTCCTTGATGCATCCGAAAAATATCCTGTTGCTTCTTTCTGACTTCCATTATTTCAGCTGAGAAGTCAATCAATATATCTCTCTGTGAGAGAACTTTATCATTCCCATGTGGTGTCTTTCAAAGATTTTATTTACTTTACCCAGAAGTTTCATTATAATGACTATAGTCATAACTTTCTTAAGTTTTATGTTACATGTATTTTCCTCAGCTTTCTGTATTTAAGGATATATTTATTTAGTCAAATTTGAGAAGAATTTTTCTTGAGTCATCAATCTTGCCCTGGGTGTTAGGGTAAGTAAACAAGTAAAGGAAATAATGTACATCATGCTAAAAACATTTGAACTGTGTGACACAGGAACCACTTAATCTACCCAGGAGAGTAGCCACACGTTTATAATACTGAATTGCTCATTCACAGCATATCCCTGCCCGTTTGTGTTGTGTCTAAACTTGAGCCGGCTCACTTGGTTTTCTTAGTCTCCAAATTCGTAAGGGAAGTTATCCTAATATGGAACAACAGGTACATACATATCCTCTAAGGTTTTTTTTTCCTTGTGTGGGGTATTATCATGGCATAACCTAGTTTTTCCTATCACAGATTTTATTAAACAGAATATATTAAAAATCAAATTATCAATAATTAAAAAAGAATATTTTTCTTACATAGAATTTTAAAAGAGTTAGATATGTTTCTAACTAAAACAATATTGGGAAACAGTTAGATGGCTCAGCAGCAAACACAATGACCTGAGTTTTACACTCTGAACCCATATAGTAGAAAGAGAGAACTAACTCTAGCAAACTGTCTTCTGATCTCCACACTCACACTGTGTCAGTCATATACACACACACACACACACACACACACATTAAAACCCAAATAAAAAAATAGACCCTGAAAGAAAACCATTATATGGACTGTCTCATCAGCAGTTTTGTTAGGGGTATTAAGAAATGTCCACACCGTCACCCTGTGCATGTGTCTGAATTGTGATTTAGAGCAGAAATGATAAGACCTGGCTGCTGGTTTCTGAGCCCTATCATATTGAGTATGTATCCCCTTCAAGAGTTGCACATGGATTTTTCTGGAAAAGCAAAAATGCACATTTTGCAAATTTTTTTTAGGTCTCCGTACATAAACCCATCCACATGCAACAATTGGCCAGATGTCCTGTTGTAGCTTTCTCTCAACAACATTTTCATCAGTAGCTACCAAGCAGTTTTGTCTGAATCAGTCCTGCAGTTAAATTGATAGCAGGCTGTCTGTGCTGCCTGTGTCTTTTGAATGACAACTTTTTCCTGATTCAAATATTCGCATAATGTGTATACTTTTGCTGTTATTGGTGTGTTTCTGGTACAGTCCCTTTCATAAAACTCCAGCCTATATAAGGTAACAGAAAGGATGCATAGTGTTCACATTTGCTTCAGTCAAATAATGAGAACTGAAAGGTGATAGTGTTTGCAAATATGTTTTTTTAAAATTATAATGCATATGCTTTTGTTATCATTTTATCCTTTTTTCCGTATCATAAGTACTTGCTATACAATTATATATAACACATATTTTTATGAAGTAAAAAGGATTTTAGTGGTAAAACTGTTTTAATATACCAGGAAACCACACCCCTATTTAGAAACATTAAACAAATTGAAAATATGTCTTTATTGGAAATCAAAACTCAAGCAGTTAATAGCCACAGGCATCTCCCAGTGAGAGGTGCATTTTATTTCAATGGTGGTCACAAATGTGGACAGAAATGGCTCTGATTTATTGTGAATAAGATAGAAATTTCTGATTACTATCCTGTCTCCGCATGAAACCAATCTCCCCAGAAAGACCATTTGAATCTGGGAAATAGAGGGCAAATGTAAATATGAGTGGAGGTTAAAACTGTCGCTGTGAGTATGAAGTCATAAATTATGCAGCCTCAAAATTCATTATGTTGTTTCTGTCACCAATCTCCTGAGTTGTATTATAAAAAAATTAAAGAAAATGAGATTTAAAACACTGAAAGTTCTCCTAAAAGAAAATTGGGTTTATTGTAGCATTTCCTAAAGAGATTGCCTCACTGTAAAATTTACTTTTTATACAATACATTTAGATGGCTATAGAAAATAATATAAAAGAAAACACTTGCTTTTTAAAAATGTTCTCTTTAGATTGTAGCTTAGTTCACTTTCAAAGGACATTATTCTCTTTCCAATTATGAGGAATTATTCTGATCGTGGGACGGAAACAACCTAATGTTGGAAGAACATAATGTTATTTTTGAAAAGTTTTGAGTCCCACTGGGTATGTTTTCAGAAGTGTTTAACGGATAGTTTCTTAAACTGTATTTTCATTTACTTTCAAATACATATGTAGCCAAAACATTCTTAAGGTAGTTTTTGCACTCACTCATTAGTCTGTGAAGTCTCAAGTGACTACCCTGTGGGTAATGTCAGCTTTGTTCCTGTGACCTGCATCACGTTCGTTTAGAGCTCAGAGTTTTAATCTTCCCATCTGAAGATAGGGAATCATGATTCTTCAGCTTCAGACTTTATGGGTTTTTGTAAAACCGAGTGTGATTATGAGTTTGAACTTGCTTTGATACTTGGCAGGAACTATCAAAGAAGGGTGATCATGGCAAGTAGAAAAATGAACATGGCATGTTGATTGATACCTGTAATCCCAGTATGCAGGAGGCTAAGAGTGTCACCTGAACTTCAAGCCCACCTTTGTGTGACTTGTGACTCTGTTGGTACATATTTTTCCACCTCTATCTTTTTTATCATATAAATATTCTCAAGTGAGACATTTTAAAAATTTTCAAAATCTCCTTTTAAGTATCTTTATATTCTACAGTTGAATATTACTTTAATCAAGAGGAAGCACTCTTAATTTTCGGTTATGAAGGAGGCAGTAAAGGCACAAGGACTCCATCTTAACTGTATTTTGTCTCTTCTTAAATATTTTTTTCTCTTTATTTTCAATACCAAGAGCACTCCATCTTACATGTGTTTTGCCGCTTCTTGGAATGATTTATTTTTTCAGACTCCCAACCCAAGAGCATCCTGCTTTTCCATTTAGAAGTCAAATATTTCAGAATTGATTTATTAATAAATTATTGTTTTGTTTCCCTATATTTTGTCAGTTGCCAGTTACATTATTATCTAAAAGAGACAGATGTATAGCCTTTTCTTCCTTCAACTAAAGAACAATACGAATTTACTTTTCCTATAATTTATTACACAGCTACTTGGTATAGTATATTTTTTAAGCATTTTTGGAGAACAATCATGGTGCCATAGTCTCTCCAAATCCCACTCACCATATCTGATTGATATCACTTTTTATTTAGTAGGAAGAGAAATTTATGGTAGTCACTATTACAGAATATTACTCTATTTCATTAAAAATTTCATTATTATAAATACTAATAACCTTCCCTATAAAATATGAAGTAGATAAAGTCTGAAAAATATGTGTACTTACTATCTTCAAAAGGAATATTTTTTCCTAAACTTGCAGGAATACTGCCTCTGACCCCCCAGTGTTGGGATAAAAAGAGTGTGTCACCACTGTCCAGCATACTTAATATTCTTATTACAATGCTGGCATATTTTTTGAAGGAAAGCTATACAGTAGAGAAATATGAAAAAACTAAAAATGAAACTGTGATAAAAATGCACACAATAAAAATAAAATCAGTATCTTAGTTTATGATTCCGTTGTAATAAACATCATCACCAAAAGCAACTTGGACAGGAAAGGGTCTATGCTGTTCACAATTGCATATTACAGTCCAAAACTGAGGAAACTCAGGTCATGGCAGGAACCTGGAAGCTGAATGCAAAGCAGAAACGGTGGGGAAACGCTGCTTCCAGCCTTGCTCCTTATGGCTTGGTCAGCCTGCTTTCACGTAGCATCCGGGACCACCTGCCCAGCAGTGGAACCACACACAGTGAGCTGCACCCACCCCATCAAATATCCCACAGACTTGCATGCACGCCAACCTTCGAGAGGCATTGACTCAATTATAAGTTCCTTTTCCAAGATATGTCTTGGTTTCTGTCAAGGTTGGAAAAAAGAAAGAAAGAAAGAAAGAAAGAAAGAAAGAAAGAAAGAAAGAAAGAAAGAAAGAAAGAAAGAAAGAAAGAAAGAAAGAAAGAAAGAAAGAAAGAAAGAAAGAAAGAAAGAAAGAAAGAAGGAAAGAAAGAGAGAGAGAGAGAGAACATGTGAGAAAGAAAAAGCAATGATTACTCTTTAAAAGCGGGACAGTTACATCAACCCTCTAAAGCTCAGAGCACATTGAGAAGAATCGGGGAGATAATATAGGAAGCAGAGGATGTAGGAGAGACACAGCAATTATGTGTCTTCTGGACATGGCAAATCAATTGCACCTTGAAGTCAGTGCAGCTGTGGTTAAATGCACAAAACCTATACCTTATTGGTTCATCAGCATTACATAAAGGATGGGACGGGGGTGAGTCCATGAGGCCTATTTTGCTGTTCAGAGTTGTGTGGGTGGAGATGTCATTTTCTTCAGTGATGTAGCACTGAAAAATTGCCTTTACTCAAGTTCATAACCTCCCACCCACACTCCTGAAAGATCCTCTAATTAAACTCAGTGGGTCACTACAAAGAGAGGACGTGAAAGAAGAGAATGGGGCTTTTGGAAAATAAGAGTTTCTGTGGGAGAGAAGGGGTCTTTAGGGAGGAAAATGATGGTTGAAAACAATAAAAGTTCATTATATAAATGTATGATACAGAGCAAAAACTAAAAACTGGTGAGTTCCTTCCTCTCCTATTCTATGGTTCATAGGAATAGATGTCCTACTGGCCTAAGCTACAGACGTCCTGCTGACCCAAACTTCGCAACCAACTAATTACTAATCATCAAGCTCATTCTCTCTAAGTTTATATTATTTATAACACACTGAGATTTCTATAGATTTTGCACACTGAATTCAATTGTATTAGTTAATATTTCAAATAACTGCACATTTTATGGTTTAAGACTAATCGACATAGCGATTCCCATTAATAACACAATTGATTTGGAATCAAATCACTAGACTAATTTAATATTATTTCAGAACTCATGTAATATTTAAGTAACATTATAGTTTTAAAACCATTGTACAGTTGCATTGGTGTCAGAAGTTCTAAATCTTTCATTTTTTTTTCTGACTGAAGCCCCTGAAAAAGACAAGGTATCAATTTAACATGACGCTCTTCTAATTTCCATGAAGAAAACAAACAACTTTCAATAATCTGTGATAGAGATTTAGAGATTTAATTTAATCTGCTGCCTTATTTTTAAAAAAGAGAAAAAAACACTAACTCGATGTCTAAAGTCCTCAAGAAATATTTTCCAAGAGTCTTTATAATGAAATGGAAGAGTATTCTTGCCAAAAGTAGCTTCATTTCAATTTATGAGCAATAATAAATCAATCATTAACATGGAAACTGTGCATGAATAAAATCAAGAGGCAAGGACTGTGACACTGTTTCAAGTCAACTTTGCAATAAACCTCAAAAGCCCAATACTTGTTGTTTATGCAATTCATGTTTTCTGCAGCCTTGTTTTGAGCCTCTCTAATTATGCCATAGTTGAATTACAATTAATATGTAAATAGAAACATAAAACCAGGTATATCCCATGTAGCTCTCTGTTCCTGAAAATATCCTCCGCAAGCCTCCCTTTGAAGGTCCCATGAGCTGTTTAGGTCTCACATCTTTCTTTTCTTCTAGCTTTAGCAATCTTGTTCATAAACTTGCTTTTCCTATAGCCTGTTTGCAAAGCTTCAACATATGGAAATACAGAGTTTTCTGTGGCCTTCCTATTTTCTTGATTCAGTGGCCTTAAATGTTCTCAGGTAGTCATGAAATTTAAATAGTATTTTATTGTTGTTGCCTTACTTTGCTTCTTTTAATTACAGTTACAAAATTAGCTATTATAGAAAGATCGTGAGTTAGACACACATTCTTGGGCTTTAAAGGCCATTTATGGATCATGCATAAGTTATGCAATGGATTGTGTATCAAGTGGTGAGTATGCATAATACAATATTAATTTTTTGCCTCTCTGATTTTCTTCTGTTTTATTAATTAAAAATTTTATTTATTGACATCCTGACTGCTGTTTCCCCTCCCTCCTCTCCTTCTGTTCTCTCCCCCAGCTAGTCTCTCTCTTTTTCTGTTCAGAAAAGGGCAGCCCCCCTGTGGATGTCAACAAATCATGTCATATGGAGTTGAGGCAGGACTAATTTCCTCCCTTTGTACTAAGGCTGGGCAAGGCAGCCCAGTATGAGGACTAGGTTCCCAAAAGACAGCCCAAGTCTTAAGTACAGGCCCTGATCCCACTGCTAGAGGTATCTGATAATTCTCTTAATTTAGAAATATTTAAACTAAAACGAGACTTTCAATTTTTTGCATCATGAGAACATACTAGATAGAATTGTCTGAGAATGTTTTGTTTTTTTTCCATTAAGAGAGGCAAGCTATTCACAGACTGAATAATATTTAAAAGTATAAATAATAATGGTTTGATGATGTAGCTCTTTGCAGGAAGTAGAGCAATCCTGTAGCTCTTTGTCCGTGCCCTGATTCCCACCCAAACCACACGACCTGGCGATATGCCAGCCAGTGTTCTGATTGTGACAGCATAACGGACATCATTGACTTTGACTTGGGAAGATGTATTTTAACTAATGGTTTCAGCATCAGAGCCCTGTGATCACAGAGCCCCATGGCTTTGGGTCTTTCAAGAGGTTAAAGATCATGGTGGGAAGTGGACTGCGAAATAAAGTTACTCCCAACAAGGCTATGAGACCGATAATAAAGACAGTGTCCTCAAGGATCCACAGTGATCTCCCTTCCTTCTTTTAAGCCTTGTTCCCCAGGGCAGCACTAACTTCCAATAGCCATGATATAAATACATAATGTTTGGGGTACATTTCTGATCCAAACCACAAAAGCACATATTTGTTTGTGTTTGTTTTTATTTAATTTTCTTTTACATTCCAGTCATAGATTTCCTCTCACCCCTTGTCCCACATCACCCTCCACCCCCATCCACTCCTCCCAATGGATAAGGGCTTCCATGGGGAGTCATCTAAGTCTGACACATTAAGTTGGGGCAGGATCCAGCCACTCCCTCCCCATTAAGGTTGAACATGACATTCCACCCTCAGGAATGGGCTCCAAAGAGCTAGCTCATGCACCAGGGATAGATCATGGTCCTACTGCCAGGGTCCTCACAGATAGTCTAAGCTTCACCACTGTCTCCCACCCTTGGAGGACCAGTTTTGTCCCATGGAGGCTCCACAGCTGTCGGTCTAGAGATCCTGAGTTTCCATGAGCTTGATTAAGCTGTTTCTGTAGATTTCTTTTGATCTTGATCTCCCTTAATCATGTGTTCCCTCCTCTCTCTCTCGCCTATTGGATTCCCAGAGCTCAACCTGATTCTTGATTGTGGCTCCCTGCACCTGGTTCCATCATCAGTTCCACCAGATGAAGCCTCTATGATGATAGTTGAGATAGTCACTAATCCAGTTTCAGGGGAAAGCCAGTTTGGGCACCCTCTCCACTATTGCTAGGCTTCATAGCTGGGGTCATCCTTGTGGATTCTTGGGAATTTCACTAGTACCAGGTTTCTCCCTAACTCCACAGTGGCTCTCTCTATCAAGATGTCTCTTTCATGGCTCTTCCACTCTGTCCTCCCCACCTCAACCATCATGTTCCCTCATTTTCACATCTCCCATCCCCTGCCCTTTGATTTCCCCCTTTGTCCTTGGTTTACCTGGGGGATCTCATCTAATTCCCCTTCCCAGAGCAATTCATGTGTCCCTCTTAGGGTCTTCCTTGTTATCTAGTCTTTCTGGAGCTAGATTTTAGTCTGGTTATCCTTTGCTTTGTGTCTAATATTCACTTATGAGTGAGTACATACCGTGTTTGTCTTTCTGAGTCTGTTTCAGCTTATTCAGGATGGTTCTTTCTAATTCCCTCCATTGGCCTTCAAATTTCATAATGTCATTGTTTTTTTCGTTTGTTTGTTTGGTTGGTTTTTACAGCTAAATAACACTCCATTGTGTAAATGTACCACATTTTCTTTCACCAATCATATTCTTACAGAAAGTCAATTGTGATGCCTGATGACATAATTCAGTTCAATTTTGGGTCAGGAGGAAATGCGTCATGAGCATAGTATTCAGTTATCAAGAATTTTTTTTTTTTGCAAGGTGCAGGTGCTACAAATATAAGAAAGTCTCCATCACCTCCTGGAGAAGGAGATTAAGCACACGACTCATTACAGTGTTTATTTGACTACATGAGGCAATCTGTCGCCTCCAGAAAAGAGAGAAAAGATACAAATGCAAAGAGTGGGAACACTATTGACAACTGCTTTGTGCTCTACCAGTTTCTATACTTTCTACATTTTCTTTAATTTCTCCTGAAGTTATTTGAGCTATACCATTCTACTTACAAACTGTTCTCTATTTAAATTTCTCTTACTTGCTATGGAAAGCAAAATTCAGTGAAGAAAAAGCAATTGGGTTGACAATTTATTTAGGAATAAAATCGAAACCTCTGTGTGTTTTTTGTAAACTTAAACATTCATCCTTCCAGTCACTAGAATGGTAAAGTAAAGGGATGGAATTCAGAATGAGGACTAGACAATGTCACTAGGGAGGGCTCTGTTCTGTGTGTTTCTAGCAGTGCACTTCCTAGCACATGAAGCAAACAATGGTTAATTGATGTGGAAACCATAGACCCTGAGTTATGAAGGCGGTTTCCTATTCAGTTTTCACTTTCCTTTGGGGAAAAAAAATACTATACTGATGTGATTCTTAAAAGTATATATCTCAGGTTGTTTGCAAAGTCAATTGACTTGTGAGATGTAAGGAGAAATTGAAGATGGAAATTATGAGAATATTCTTTAAAGAGAGCTAAATGAACATCTCATTTTGAAATATGCAATCTCTGTGAGCCCCTATGAGCCCTTGTTGGTTGATCTGAGTGTTTTTTCATGGTGTTCTTGACTCCTCTGACTCCTACAATTCTTTCTCCTTTTCTGCAGGATTCCCCAAACTCCCCCAATGTTTGGCTGTGGGTCTGTGCATCTGTTTCCATCGCTGCTGGATGAAGACTCTCTGATGACAATTGGGTTAGTTACAAAGCCGGTCATGGGAAATGACCAGTTCAGGCTGCACATCCACTATTACTAGTAGATTCCTGGGAGATTCCTTTGAGCCAGTCATTTATCTGACACTGAAATGCTCCCCTCAACAAGCAACCCTGCTTTCAGTAGTCTCTGACCCGACATCCGGGAACTGACATAGACACTCTGCATATATATGACAGTTACATAGCTTAGTCTCTTTGTGAGACTCTTAACAGTGGGAGTAGGGGTTGTCTCTGACTCTTCTCTAGATTTTGGGATCGTATTCCTCTAACTGAATTGCCTTACCCAGCAAGAGAAAAAACAAATCCTTTTAAACCCTCTTCCTCAAAAGACAATGTTCACCCTAGTAAAAAGAACTGAGGAACTATTTCATGGGTCACTGAAGAGCATTTCTGGAAAGTTGGGGTGGATTTAAAACAAGGGAGGGAGGGGGAGAGGAGCGGGGGGAGGGGAAGAAGGGTGGGAGGAGGGGGAGGTAAATGGGAGGCTGGGAGGAGGCAGAAACTTTTTTTCCTTTTCTCAATAAAAAATAAAAAAACTAAAATAAAAAAATATTTTTATGCATCTGTAAAAAATTAAAAAAATAAAACAAGGGGAGAAATGACAAATAAAGGATGGTGCAAAGGGGGAAATTAAAATAAAGCAAAATAGTAAGCAGTGCACTAAGTGACTGCGGACAGGAAGGTAATGGCACTGTTTAGAAAGCCAAAGGTAAAATGACAGAGAGTTTGGGTCTTTAATTATTGAGCCTGAGCTTTAACTGCATAATATTAACAATAATTGTATAAACTGTCAGTTTTTTGGAGTGGGTGAAATTAGGTCATATTAAAAGCAGTATTATTTTATGTAACAGCGATAAAATTTCCAAGACTTTACTAGAAACAGAGTAACTAAAAACTGAATAAAAATGGTGCCCACAGCGACAGCTTAGTGCTTAAGAGCACTTGGTGCTCTTACCAAGGACTGAACTTCAGTTCCAACAAGTGTATGGAAACTTTACATGTAAACGTCTGTAACTAAAGTTTCAAGGGATCTGCTCCACTCCTCTGACCTCCATGTACTTCAAATCCTTACACAAACACTCATACTCATAAATTCTTTAAATAAAAAATTAAATTAGTAACTATGCAAAATAATATTTGAAGATAAAAACAGAAACGTGTTAGAAGACCACAAAATACATATTTCATTTGCTTTTAGAACTAACAGTTTATAATATATATTGTAAATCTTAAAATATAGACATGTTTATAGTCTGTTAAATTTTGAGTATTAATAACCATCACATGCATAGAGATAATGCTAATGGATTTACAATATTAACTATCAGGTGACTTTAAGTAAGAAGTTCTCATTTATGCCGTGTGCAAATTATTATATTTCAAGTTTTAAGCGTTACTTCCTTTAAAATATTACTACTTTCAAGAAATTACTTAATCAAATGAAAATTATTTATTGTAATTGATTAAATTCAAATATTAGTTTTTCAAAATTTTCAGACTTTCCAATCAAACAGACCCACCCCCTGATACACATAGTCATGACCTTAAATAAGGATAACTTGAAACTACCATGTGTTTCAGTAAAATGAAAATCTCATATTAAAAACTTCAGATTGAGCATCTCCATGATGTTGCAGAACTAAACGTCATGATAGGGCCTAAGGTTGAAAATAGTGCAACAGTAGATACATGTTTAGTTTCATGAGCTATGACTTATGATCCTCAAGATACACACATATAAAAACAACCTAAATGCCCCTTGACTGAAGAATGGAAAAAGAAACTGTGGTACATTTACACAATGGAGTACTATACAGCAGAAAAAAATAACGACATCTTAAATTTTGCAGGAAAATGGATGGAGCTAGAAAACATTATTTTGAGTGAGGTAGCCCAGACACAGAAAGACAATTATCACATGTACTCACTCATAAGTGGATTTTAAGCATAAAGGAAAGAAAACCAGTCTACAAATCACAGTCACAGAGAACTTAGACAACAACGAGGACTCTAAGAGAGACTTACATAGGTCTAATCTACATGGGAAGTAGAAAAGACAAGATCTCCTGAGTAAATTGGGAGCATGGGGACCTTGGGGGAAGGGCTAAAGCGGGAGGGGAGAGGCAGGCAGGGGAGCAGAGAAAAATGTAGAACTCAATAAAAAATCAATAAAAAAAAGAGAAAAAAAGAAAGAAAACAATAAAATAAATATCTATGAAAAATCTTAACAAAAAATTATACATGATATCAGCACACAAATTGTTTAAACTATTAACCAAGTAGCGAAATTAAACATGGCATATTAAATTATTTCAGTAATATACGTGAATTTTAAGCATCTACTTAAATACACTTTTAAGAAGAGTAATATTTTTTAAATTGCTTTGTCCATGAAGTTATACCTTGGCCCAAAGAGACAGCAATTGCCTACCATATGTAAATTGCCACATTCAAGCTTCAGTACAGCAATAATTAATTAATTAATTAATTAAAAAGTGTTATATAACAGTAATTTCCTAATCTTTTCCACAACTGCAGGTTAAATAAATGGTACTTTTCATCATCTTTGTGTGTGCCAGTCATAAGTATTTCTTCAATCTTCTAATGGTCTAGCAACATAAAATAAGGGTGTAATTCAGAGAAGATAATATAGTCACATTTTTGTCACATTTAATCAACAACAAATATAATTTTAAATATTATTAGTTTTATTTTAAATTGTGTGTATAGGTCTGTGCCAGTGTGGGGCCATGTGTGCATGGGTGTGGTTGCCTGTGGAGAACAGACATGGATATCTGATCCCCTGGAGCTGTCATGGTATGGCAACTGACATTGCTGGAAATTGAATTGGGGTACTTTGAATGAACAATGCACATTCCTCTTTCCTGAAATGTTTCTCAGGCCTCAACCATGCTCTTGATTAAGTTTCTCTGACCAAAAAGGCAACAATCTTAAATCCAGTAAGTGGATGCAAATTTCCTTAGGCCACTTCTCATTTGGTCATATAATTGCTTGTAAAATACATCATTCAATTGGAATTTTCTGCATCTTTAACTGAATCCCCTTGAAATCTATAAAAGCAATAACTACAAAGGTGTTTTTGAAATGCTATAGAGTAAATAAATAAAAAAAAACGATGCAGAAAATCACAATCGGTTTCATAACAATGACTGTAACTTAGTATCATTATGCAGAAACACTTAACCTCACTCTGAATTTGTAATAACATCATGCATCCAAACATTCCTTGTTGATTCTAGTATTTAAGACAAGGTGAGATATATATCTGCATCAATAGGTGGAGAAATGTGTCCAACAAGACCTTGAGAAATTATAGGAAGCATCATTTATCTATACTGCTTATAGTTACTTGAAAACAAATTTGTAGTGTCTCATAATTTTTACATTAGTACAGTAGTTGGTGCATGTAAATCTTGTGCAGCCATAAGCCTCTGTCCTCATTTAAGTTCACTGTATCTCTAAACTTTCCGGAGTTATATTCGAGCCTGTGATTACAGAATTGGCAAAGGGACAATTACTAGATTTCGCAGGTTTCCCAGAATGCCACTCAAGTGGTGCTTCTCCTATTCATTCCTACTGCCTGGGGTAAGGGAAATAGATCTTGTATCTTTGATTAAATAATCATCTTGAATGAAGTCAAAACATGGACGAGTACAGTTGCCTCCTTGATCATGTGGTGACAGTTTATCAGCATTAATATAGCGTGAGTTCGTGGAGAAAAGATATGCACTGTTAGATTGCACATGCCTACATTATTCATTTCCTTCTGCTTAATACAGCCATAGACAATTATTAGCTTTGTGTTAGCTCCATGAATGGAAATTGTGGCTTATGTTCTAAAACTGCCACTTACATCTTAAAGATGCTTTTCTATCAACTTTTGAAAACTTGTACTAGGGAGATTATAGTGATATATACCAATTTAATCAAAAACATAAATCTTTGGAAGGCAGCATTAACTATAACATCTCACAGTATTCTTATAATTAAAACAAGAACTATGTATGCTTGGTAGTGTAAGGGTTGAAATAAATATATGAATGACACAGAGTAAATGGCAAATATTATTTTTTGCCCTGACCTTTTAATCTTCAGGTACCGTGCATGTAAGCTCTCTATGTCTAAGATTCATTTTGTTCCTAAGAAAGCAAGTTAGCCACTTAGCAACATTATATGTTAAACTTTCAGATGGTAGATTAGCAAGATAGCTGCAGCCTTCATGATAGCTGGAAATGCCATTAGAAAAATTAAGGTTTCATATGAGAAAAAAAATCTACTTAGTGGGAAATTAGTTATTCTGCTTAATATTTATGAACATCTGTTCATAAAGGATTATCTCACAGTACCTGGTTTTTGTTTGTATGTTTGTTCGTTGTATTATTTTAGAAGCCATTAAATTTCTTGAATTTATGGCTGGAGTATGGCTCAGCGGTTAATAGTTTCCGCTATTTTACAAGAAGATCTAATATCAGGTCCCAGCATCCACATCCAAAAGATTTCAACTAGTACTAAGGATCCAATGCCCCTCTTCAGGCCTCTGTAGGATCCTGTACACAGATGACATGCAGACGTGGAAACTCATGCACATTCTTTATAAATCTCACAAAAAAAAAGTTTCTTAGATTTTGAGTGTCTGTAACAGTCTAAGATAAAACATGATGCACTAGCCTGAAAAATCATTTAAACCCAATGCAGTTTTCTTCTGTGATTCTTAAATCTGAATTTGTCATTTTGCTTTTGTTTGCTCTTTGTCACCTCTTGTTTAGGAACAATGCATAAAGACTATTGATGTAAAAATCATAATACAGGAAAGAATTAGTAAGTTACAGGTGTGAGCATATGGGGAAAATAGATGAGTGTAGATATAAAATTTTGCCTCCATGATTAGAAAACAAGGGTAAGTTTGCAAAATAATTATTGTTTAGGATCAAAATAATTTATCTAGAAGGAGCACATTAATTGGGTAACTAGGCAGTTGAGAAATACGAATTTTCCTTATCACTTCAACTGTACATCTTAAAAGAAGACTATTTCAAGAAGCTAGAAATTATGGAGACATAGTTTTCTCATTATAATGCAACAAATAAGGGATCTTTCTTGCCCATCCACCATCTCTCCTCTCTCTGTCTGTCTCTCTCTGTCTCTCTGTCTCTCTCCCTCTCTCTCTTTCTCTCCTTTCTCAAAGCAATGGATTTGGACAATGGTAGAATGCTTGTCTATATGCAGGGCCTGGGTTGGATCCTGGGTACCACCACAAAAAAAAAAAAAGGAGTAAAAAGCCAACAAAAACAGAAGTTTCTGTTGCAAGGACAATTTTACTTTATTTGCGTTACATAAAATTTAAAGGACTATCACATTAGAGCAAACCAATTTAAATATTTACTAAGCAAAATAAGCAGTATTATTAAACAATAATACTGTCTAATGCTTTTAAATAATTTCTGTCTTATTACTCATGAATATGGCCTTCAGTAAATTGTTTGTATTTTTTTTATTTGGCTAGCCAATAAAAGCTGTGTCTCCTGAGCAATTCTACTTCTCCCAGGCAATCAATGTGTCTTTCTGTAGAAATATGATATTCCAGTATATTAAACAAGGAAAATTCATCTTGAAATATGTAACTATTTCTATATTAGAAAACATACAGACCTTGTAGATCATTCTGAATTATTCTTGTGTTTTTTCCATTTTATCTACAAACGTTGTGGAAACTCTTTGAAGAAACACAGTACAAGGCAAAGAATCTCTATATCTCTAATTTAATCGTAGGATTAAAAGAAGAAAAGGTTCAAAGGAATAATACCAAACAGATTGGAATAGAGTCTTCATAATACTCTTTCAATTTTCTTTAATCCTGAGTGTTGCTAGAATTATATGTTGTTTCACTAGAGTGTGTACAATGGAGCTGCCTGCAGTTTTGGTTTGCTGATAAAATTGGGCCACATGTATTGAGTGGCATAGATCCTAAGCATCCAAGGGATGTACAAGTCATTGAACATTAACTTCATCATCAAAAGAGAACCTTGTAGCTCTTCATATGTGCAATGATGGTCCCCTGGTCATTGTTGGATTTAAACAAAAGAGCAAACTGTCTTTCTCCAAGCATGTTTCCTCTTTCTTTGTTTCCCAAGAGACAGAGAGACAAAGAGTCCATCACCTTTTCTAGAGGAAAGCATAGTAGATGGAATACTATCAGCATCACAATACCTTTGCTTATATGAACTACATGTGTTTGACAGCCTGCAAGACTTTATAAGAGTTTTAAATTATATTTATGAGAGTTTTAACTTTGAGACAGGGTCTCACTGTGTCACTCTGGCGACCCTGGAACACACTAGGTAGACCAGGCTATCCTCAAACTCAAAGGGATCTGCTGGCCCTTGTCTCCTGAGTGCTGGGAATAAGGCATGTGCCACTACACTGGACTGAAATTCTAGTTTTAGGATTCCAGAAGACACAACATGGGTTCAATCTGCATATGTCAAATACCATAACTCTTTCTCAAATTCAAAAGAAAACTGAACTTTCGTTTACTTTGATTCTTGTATATTCATAAACCTTCCGTATTCATTATCTATTTGGCACACACGTGTGTGTGTGTGTGTGTGTGTGTGTGTCTGTGTGTGTGTGTGTACATTGATGGAGGTCAATGGTCACCTGCAGAACTCAGTTCTCTCCTAATACTATGTGGTCCAGGAGATCAAACTTTGGCTATTAGACTTGGCAGCATACACATTTACCTGCTGAGCCATCTATCAGGTACCATCATTTATTAGTATGTTAAATATTTGAATATTTTAAATCATATAAGGATAACCAAGGTGTCCTTTTGTATGTCAAGTTGATTCACTGCACATCTGTGTCTCCCATGGGAGTCACATTTCTTTCTTTCACAGACATTCATCAAAGTCAGGAATAAACATTAAGCCAACTTACTCCTCTATTTATTATTCTGAGGTAAGTGAAACATGCCTAAACTCATTTTAATGACTTCATTTTTATACATATTACTACATGACTTAGTTATGTGTCTTTTTATAATAAAAGTTCAAGGGTAGTATTGTTTTAAAATCAAAGTGCACTTAGGAAATAATTGTGCATGAACTCTTAAGATGAAGACTTGTAATGTCTTTAAATTAAGGAAACATTTTAGGTGAAATTTAACAGAGTCATGATCCCAGAGAGCCATTAGTCTGTCTGGTATGGAATGTTATTTTAATAATAACTAATTAACTTAATAATATTCATTATGTCAATGAACTATGAAATTATATATATCTTTCCTCCTCTTAGCCTCTTTGACCAGAGTGGATGAACAGTCTGACAATTCACAAATTCAAACACCAATACTCAGAATTCACTGGATCTTAAAAGAGTAAACTCAATAAATAAAGTATAAATTTATTCAATAATGTTTTGTATCATTACTACTTCCAGTTCCTTTTAACTTGTTTAAACAATTGATTTTTTGATAAAAAAAACAATGTGGTAATCTAGTATTGATAATCTGTCTTTGTGTTGAAGATCTATAGTTCTGAGAAAGGTATTTATTTTGTTACTGTGGGTATTTTAAACACTTAATTACTTTAGTATCTTTTCTGGAACATAATTACAATACATAAAATTCTACGTAAACCTGCCCCATCCCTACTTTTGCAATAAAGATTTTATTGCAATCATCTAATTTCCATTATCACTATTAGTTTATTCCTAAATTCATGTCTAGCTTCTACATATTTTGAGGTTGATTTTCCTTTAGTTATTTCTTTCTTGAGTCACATTGGTTTCTTGACTTCCTAGACCACAATTGACAAAGCTTCTAATCTTTTTCATTAATGTTTTTGAAGTTTTATACATGAGTACTGTCTTTATTTCATCCCCAACTTCCTTCTCCCAGGTTCAATTCCTCTTATATTTTCCCTTCTCTCTCTCTCTCTCTCTCTCTCTCTCTCTCTCTCTCTCTCTCTCTCTCTCTCTCTCTCTCTCTGTTACTGGACTCTTCTTTTATTGTCACATACACACATAAAGACATGCACACATACCTCTATATGTGTGCATATATACATATATAAATACAGCCTTATAAGCTGATAAAAGAATGAGATTTCAGGACTTCCCTTTCTTAGAAAAGTTAATACAAGCAGAGCCACTGTGGTGTCATATGACTGAGTAGCTTTAACAAGCATGCTTTGGATTTAATGGCATTCCACCTCTCAAAGATAAAATGGAAGACCAATAGTTGAAATATCCCTGATTCAACGTTGGACCTCTGCATGCACATGTCTGTGTCTTAAGAGATGCATAACACATACACACCCAAGCCATATACACATACACATAAAAGGAAAGAGAAAAATATAACTGTTATTTTTCAAAACTGTCCCTTGTTGTATTTGTACATTGTATTGCATCCATTCATATAACTCAGCCATTAATAGTGAGAACCAAATCCTGTAGGTCATTTGTTATAATTTTTATTGTTATTTATTGTTGATTTTTCTCTATAAAGGCAGAGTGAGTACTTATAAAAAAGATTGTATGTCTCGAGACCCTAAAACACTTACTCTCTCTCCTTTTAAATATTTCAGATTTTGATACAAGTACTCACAAACATTCCACCTCAGCTTCCCAAACATAAGAAAAGCAAGCATGTGCTACAACTGTATATTACTTTGCCTTTTACAAGAAAAGCTTAAAGAACGTTTCAAAAAAATGTTGAGCACATTTTTTAATTAGGGAGCACAATAAGAATATATAGCAAGTACTATTTGAGTTAAATAAAAAAAACACTATTAAGAAGACCTAAGAAAAACTTAAATCCAGGAATTTAACACACGCCTGAAAGTTTAAATTAAAGTCTTCATTAACAGAGAAAAAGAGAGGACAATGGAATATGTGTAAAATGAATGAAAGGGTGATGATGTTCTGGGGAAGGAAGGAAACCAGAAAAGGTTGTTAAGGGGGTTTATAGAGAGAAATGCAATGGGAAGAGCACAAATGAGAAGAGTAAAGTGACATGTGTATGTAAACACGTCATGGTGCAATTAACTACTTTGTATGCTACTATGGAAAGAAAAAGAATTCAAAATTGTATATTTATGAAGGTGCTGTCATGAAAACCATCATTCTGTATTCTAGCCTAAAAGAATAAATTTTTAAAAAGAAAAAACTTCAACAAGTAAATCTTGTATTTGACATATGTCACAAAAAAAAGTCAAAATGAACACAGAGACCACACAAATAAACAAAGAAACACAAGGTCTTGGATTTGAAGCGTTTATAGAGAACATGGCTCAGTCCCACAGGGCTTTGGAATTGTAGTCATAGAAAGCTGGCATATAGAGTTTTCCTCCCTTTTAGATACACCAATGGTATCTCCTAAAACTAAAATTAAAACCATAGGGAAAGTAAAACAAAGGGTAGTAGCTACACAGGGTACTACATATATCAAACAGAAAGTTTAAAACTTCAAAAACTTCAAAAATGTTTAAAACCAGTTTTGAAGCTTCTGTAAGATATCAGATAATATATTTTTATCTAATATACAGTTGTTAGAGTCTATATGCTGAAATATATTAAAGAAGAGTTTAGATTCTGATAATAAGTGCTCTAGCAAACTAAAGCAACACAGCACTAACTAACCATAAAATATTCATGGGAACTTTTACAAATTCTCCTAGAACTGGTTCCCTGCATCCATTTCCCCATTAATTCTTAAATACCTCCGTTTTAAATAACTCTATCAGATAGCTTATCAGAAATTGGACCTGTTTTAGTCATGGAGTCTAGGAGTGAAATATAGGTAATTGTGAAAAAATAACGCAAACCCAGATCAGTTAGCAGCCCCTTCTATAAAATCAGGAGAGGAGCCCAAGTGAAAGAGCAGGGTTACTTGTGAACATTACGAAGAAGGATTACATTTGTGCTGGCAGCCTTCTGATTCTACCTCCACTGTTTTAGAGATAACTCCATTTCTTCTTCTGTACTGCTAACCTATTCTAATTAAATGGTTATCTCTCAATTCTTATCTAATGCAATTAAGTAGCTATGCACTTCTAATGGGAAGTTCCCAGATCCCTTACTGTTCTATTACAACAGCTGGAACTTAACAGTATTCTTAGGGTCCACAGTGATACAGTCTGGCTTACCTCAAATGTATATTGTAAAAGACTTAGATTTGGCTGTTTTTTTTTTTCCCTAAAGATCTCTTTCAAAGGTCTTCTAAGAAGTCTAATTTGGGGGCCAGTAGCATCTACATTCTTTTCTGCTTGCATATAATATAGGCAAACATGCTAGGATGAGTAGACTTTGTGTGTGTTTTAATGTTTTGGTGCTTTATTACTTATTCTCAAGTCTGTCACACAACTGTTCTCCTAATATATTAGACGAGGAGTGGGGAGATGGCTCAGTGGTTAAAAACACACACTGCTCTGCTGCTCTTGTGGAGGACCCAAGTTCAGATCGATCCCTGTACTTACAATGAGTGAATCACCATGGTCAATTCAGGGGATCTGACACTATTTTCTGGATTCTGTATGCACACACCCACACACATGCATATGCTCTCGTGCGCGCGCGCAAACATACACACACGCACACACACACACACACACACACACACACACACAAACACCCTTCAGCTATCTGGTAATAAACATGTTTCTCTATCACGATTGCGAACTACTTATCCAAGAACTATTGTATCCCTTCCCTCAAGGAATAAATAAATACTCTTCTTGAAGAAAATGTGTTTTAAATGAATAAAGCAATATATAAAACTATGTGTTCAATAATAATAAAATCTGTACTGAAAACATTTACTTAATTAAGATGTATTCTATACAGAATTGTAAAGTCAGAAATTGAAAGGACTTTCAATTTTTTCCCACATTTTAAACGTGGTGGAGTACTCCCAACAATAAAGCAGGTAGTTTAACTGAATGTCTTCAACTTTCTCTTACAAACCAATCCCCTAGTCTCATCTCCAACTGTGTAGTTCACAACCTCCTGCACCCTCCTTTTCCTCTTGCCCCCACATTCAGTGAATCACACAAATCCTCACCTCCAAATTTCCTCCCTTCTACTCATATGATGCCAGCTCCCAACTTTAACAGGGATTCCCTGGAAGTCTATAAGTCACTCCACCCCGAGGAAGCATGCGGTATAACTGCAGATCTTCACACACACACCCGCCCTTCTCTTCTAAATACTACCCCCTTGTTTCACCCCAAACTTTGCAGCAGACCATTGGCTTTAACCTCCTCCTCCTTTCTGCCCCCATCGCCAGTAAATCATACAGGTCTTCCCCTGCAAACTACCTTCCTCTACTCTGTTTTTTTTTTTTTTTCTCCAGTACCCAAATCCATCAGGCATTCCCTGAGAGTTCACCAGCCAATTCTGCAGGGGAACAAGCTGGTGGCGAGCTTCATATCTTTAGTCTCCATCTTCTCGTGCACATCTAATGCCCTGATCTCATCCTCAGCTCAGTAGCAGACTGCCTGCTGTGGTCTGTCCTCACTTTCTGCCCTCTTTCCCAGGGGAATAAGCAGATCCTGATGGAACACCCTTCTTCCCCAATCCTGTGAACCACTTCATACTCTCCTAGCTCATCCCTATATATGTTAAATATAAACATATTTAGACATATTTTAACTGGAACCCCCTAGCAGGATCACAGAGGAATTCTCTAACAGGCAACAGACAATCACCACACTCTCCTAAAACCAGGGAGAGGAAGAGAAAGCAAAAAACGAATATCGACCTAGCAATGACAAGACCAGATATCAGTAAAAAAAAAACAAGGACTTCTTGAAGTTTGCAGGCAAATGGATGGAAATAGAAAACACCATCCTGAGTGAGGTAAGCCAGATCCAAAAAGAGGAACATGGGATGTACTCACTCATATTTGGTTTCTAGCCATAAATAAAGGACATTGAGCCTATAATTCGGGTTCTTAGAGAAGCTAAATAAGAAGGAGAACCCAAAGAAAATCATATAGGCATCCTCCTGAATATTAACCTTCATCAGGCGATGAAAGGAGACAGAGACAGAGACCCACA
>NW_026067927.1:6271214-6285258 GCF_014885135.2 Alexandromys fortis | reverse complement strand
TGGGGGAGGGGGAGGGAAAGGGGAGGCAGCGGTGGGGAAGAGACAGAAATCTTAAATAAATAAATAAATAAATAAATAAATAAATAAATAAATAAAAAGACCGGATATCAGCACTGAAAATTGCAATCATCCTAAATCCAGATGCCTAGACATAGGATAAAACCACAATCAGTAACATCCAGAATACCATGTCTCCATTCAAGTTAAGTAATCCTACCACAGTAGGCCATGATGATTACTGTACAGCAAAAGCACAAGACAAAGAACTTGAAACTAACTTTATGAGTATGACAGAGGACCTTAGGGAAGAAATAACTTAATTAAAGAAATTTATGAAAACACGCACACACAAAAAAAACAGTGGAAAGAAATGAATAAAAAAGTTCGTGAAATGAAAGTGGAAATAGAATCAAAAAAGAAAACCCACACTGGGAGAAATCTGAAAATAAAAATTTAGAAACTCAAACAGAAAAACTTCACCAACAGAATTTAAGAAATGGAAGAAAGGATCTCTAGCATTGAAAACACAATAAAAGAAATGTATAAATCAGTCAAAGAAAATGTTAAATCTAAAAATCCTAGGGAAAAAAAAAACATTCAGGGAATCTGAGATACCATGAAAAGACCAACCCTGAGAATAAGAATAGAAGGAAAAGAAGAACCCCAGGTCAAAGGTGCAGATAAGATTTTAACCAAAACCATAGAAGAAAATTGCCCTAACCTAAAGCAGGAGATGCCTATCAAGGTAAAAGGCTACCTATTAAGATTACACCTGACTTCTCAATGGAAGTTCTAAAAGTCAAGAGGGATTTGATAGATTTTCTGTAGAATCTAAGACACAAAAGATGTTATCTCAGACTATGATACCCAGCAAAAATTCAACCACAATAGATAGAAAAAATAGGATACTCCATGAAAAATTTTTAATTAAATTTATCTGCAAATATAAGCCTAAAAAAGCACTACAAATAAAACTTCAACAAAAGAAAGTTAAGCACACCAGAGAAAACAAAAGGAATAAATAACTACAGAACAGAAAACCCCCAAAATTGGAAACACACACATGCATACACAGAGAGAGAGAGATCACAGTGTAAAATAACAGGAATCAACAAACACTGCTCGCTGGTATTTGAAAACAATAGTTTCGATTCCCCTAATTAAAAAACAAACAAACACGCTGAACATAGTGGGCAATGAGGACTACTGAGTCCTCAAGAACAATGGCAATGGGTTTTTGATCCTACTGGACCTATTGGTTTCGTGGGAGCCTAGGCAGTTTGGATGCTCACCTTACTAGACCTGGATGGAGGTGGGTGGTCCTTGGACTTCCCACAGGGCAGGGAACCCTGATTGCTCTTTGGGCTGACGAGGGAGGGGACTTGATTGGGGGAGAGGGAGGGAAATGGGAGGCGGTGGCGGGGAAGAGACAGAAATCTTTAATAAATAAATAATAAAAAAAATAGATGAGCAGAATGGATGAGAAAATGTGATCCAACCTTCTGCAACATCCAAAGAAATATATCTTTGGATATAGATATATTTCCACAGAAGGACAAACACAGAATATGTTTACTTACAGATGAGTATTAGATATTAAGTCAATGATAACCAAGCTAAAGTCTGTAGAACCACAGAGGGTAGGTACATAATAAGGGAGGAGAATGAACATACAGAGACCACCATGAAACAGAAATAGAATAAATAGTTATAGATGGACGGGGGTACTAGTGTGGGAAGTGTGAGGAAAGATGGGCACAAGGGAGGAAGTATGGGGAGAGATAACTAAAATGAAGGGCTTTTACAGAGGTAGTGTAAAACCTAATGCAATGGAAGCTTCCTAAAATAAATACATGTATCAAGGTGATACAAATTAGATTTTGAAATAATAGGGGAGACAAAGCCTCAACTGGACATTTCATGTCCACAAATGAAGCTTCCCGTACTGGAAATGGGTTATATCTATTTGAGCTTCGGGCTCATGAGCTTCCGTGGAAATGCCTAACAACCCAGGCTGTTGGCAAGATCGGTATGTTGCTTTCCACAAGCTGCAGCAAGGTCCTCTCACTAGTGTCTTTCATACAGGAAGGTACTCGCCATGCTATCAAAAAAAAAAAAAATGAACACAAACACTAAGCCAGTAGACAGCATCTACATTGTCTATTCTAATATGTGCTGCTGCAATGGTGAGATAAATCTCATGGGAGTAACCAGCGATCTCTGATTTAACTTAAAGCCCACCCAAGAAATATGTCCCACACTTTATGCTCCTTTGGTGACAAAGAACATGAGACCAGAAATCCCAGGGTCCTAGACTAGGGTAAAACTAATATGGTTGTGAAAAGAAAAAAAAAAAGCAATAAATGACTCCTAGTGATATTTCCTGTTCAGCCATCATCAGGAAAGCTTTCTCCTGCAGCAAATGAGAACAAATATAAAGAGCCACAACCAGACATTATGAAGAGAGAAAGAGACCTTGGAACACTAAGCCCCAAATGAGATATTTCCATCAAATCCCTCCCTTGAGGGTTCAGGGGACACTACAGAAGAGGAGACAGAAAGAAGGTAAGAACAAGAAGGACCAGATGGAGGGCACCAAGAAACCAAACCATTCTGAACCAACAGGATCTGTGAGATCACATATGAACTAACAAGGAGTGAGGCAGCCTGCCTTGGGCCTTCATGAGTTTGCATGTGATAGGGCCCTAGAGATGAATGAAGTAGACACATGCCCCCATCCCTAACCTAATGCCATCTCCAATCGATAAGCACTTACAAATGAAAATTTAATTTTTCTCCAAGGGAGTCTCACTGGAGAACCAAACTACTCATTTCATTATTAGTAATAGTAGTATTTTATTTATTTACTTTATATCTCAACTGCATTTCCCCTCTCTGTTCTCCTCTCCAATTTAGACTTCCTCAGTTAAGGCTCAAATAGGGTCAGACCTCCCGTGGGTATCAACACAGCATGACGTATCAAATTGCTACACTATTAAGCACATCCCCTTCTATTAAAGCTGGGCAAGGTAGTCCAGAATGAGGAATAGCTTCCCAAGGGGCAGCCAATGTTAGGGACAGTGCCTGCTCCAATTATTAGGAGTCCCACAAATAGACAAAGTTACACAACTGTCATATAAATGTAGAAGTTCCATGCAGGCTCCCTGGTTGTTGGTTCAGAACCTGTGATTTCCTATGAGACACGTTAGTTCAGTATGTGGATTTTCTTGTTTGGATGGAACTAGAAAAAAATCATCCTGAGGGAAGCAACCCAGACCCAGAAAGACAAACACAGTATGTAGTCACGCAGAAGTGAATATTAGCTATAAAGTAAAGGATAACCTTACTACAATCCACAGACACAGAAAGACTAGGGGGGTCCAAGAGGAAACACATGGATCTCCCTGGGAAGGAGAAATAGAAGAGATCTCATTGGCAGACTGAGGGCAGGTGGGGATGGGACCTGATGGACTGGGTTAAGGGTGAGTGGAGGGGGAGAATACTAAAAGAAATGACTGGAAAAGGGGGTTCTTTGTGGTCAGGTAGAAACCTGTCACATGAGAAACTCCCATGAATCCCCGAGGATGACCCCAGTTAAAATCCATAACAATAATGAATATGCAGCTTGAACTGGCCCACTGCTGTGACCAGACTGGTGAATGCCCCCATTGCCATCAGAGAGGCTTCATCTAGTAGCTGACAGAAACAGATGCAGAGACCCACAGCCAAATATTAGGCAGAGCTCAGGGGATCCTGCTGAAGAGAAGGAGGAAGGATTGTAGGAGCCAGAGAGGTCAAACAAAAACAAACCTACTCTGAAAGATGGGCTGCACGCCCTGCAATAGATGCCCAACAGAAAATAAACTCAGAGGGATTTTTGAAGGTTCACTGTCTCATAATGTCCTATCAGGGCTTTTTTAAAAAGTAATAAAAAACAAACAAACGAACAAATTTATTTTAACTTTTTTGAACTTTTAGTTTATTGTATATATTTTATTTATATTATTTTCTCTTTTAATGTAGGTCCTTTGTTTATATAATGTGACTTTTGATTTAGGGTTAAATAGGATTCCTGACTGTGAAAACAAATGGGTCTCTACACCTACATCTGTTTCTTGTATCTTTTCTTTGGCTCTTTTCCTCCTGCTTGCTTGTTGTGTTCTACTTATATATGCTAGTTTTTGTTGTATCTTTTATATTATAAACCCTTAGAGGCCTGTGTTTTCTAATGAGAGACAGAAAGAGATGAATCAAGATGGTAGGGGAAGTAGGGAGGATCTGGGAGGAGTAGAAAGAGGGAAAACCATAATTAATATACATTATGTGGGAAAAGTCTATTTTCAATAAAATCAAAAATGAGTAAATAAAAATTTAAGTGACAGAATTAAGATGAGTACAGGAGTGTAGTAATGCCAAAATTACCGGGTAGTTCCAACACCTTTAACACGTTGGTAAAGCAGAAAGACCTTTTGGTTGCTGATTTTGCAATAAAGAATCCATTTGTTTGACAGAGGATTATCTGAGGTGGAAGAGTAAAATTGTGGCTAAAACTTTTCATTATTTAGTCTGCAGTACAACTGGAGTGTCACGTTTTTGAATGTTGACATTTTAATAATTGATAGATTGTATTTTTTTTCAGCAGTGTTAGAATTACAGAACAATTGAACGGATAACAATGAGATGTGTATGTTACCCTGGCCTCCAGGATCACATCATTTCCTCTGATATCAGCATCTGCCCTAGTGTAGTGTCCTCACTACAATTAAGAGGTTGCTGTTGATACATTGGCCTTGCTATTCTAATCTTTAGCTTGTCCTGAACTTTACATTCTGTGTTGTCTTTCCAGGGGTTTTGAAATGTGCACATGACCTCTGGCCATTGTTTCCCTTTTACATAGCGGTTTTGCTGCCCCAAACACCCACCCTGATCCTCTGATTCAACCTTTCTCATTTCACCTTGGGGCCACGGCAACCGCTGATTTCTTATTACTGCCTCTACCGTCTAGTCTTTCTGAAAATATTATACAGCTACACTATCATAAAAAGTCTTGTGAACTTCATTTTTCCATTATACAATGTGCTTAGGCTTCTATATTGTTTCTTTTTGCCTTGCTAACTCATTTCTCATGAATAGTAAATGCTGTTCCATTGTCTCAACATGCCACATTCATTCTTCCATTCAAGAAACCCTTTGGAAGGGCATCTTGATTGTCCCCATTTTTGACAATTATAAAGTTGTTATAAATATTCATTATCCACAAGTTTTGTGTGGATACAAGTTTACAATTACTTTATAGCAATATGAAGAAGCATAATTACTAATTACTTCGTGGGATCATATTGTGAAAGTTCGTTTGGTTTGGGAAGAAACCTCTATAGTCAGAGAGGCTTCACCGTTTCACATCTACTGGGAAACAAATGAGAAGCCAACCCCTGATTGTCTCCCCAATGCTTTCTAGTCATCCTGTGTAACATGGCTCCCATCCAGTTAACTTGTTTCTCTTAAAATCACCCAAGACACTGTTACTTGAAATAGTTATTTATAGAGCAGATAAAGATAATAAATATGAACATTTTTATCATAATCCTTTCTATGAAGTTTCCTTTCAGATTACTTAATACTTCATTAGTCTTTATTAATTATCGATAATAATGTATTTCATTATAATGTCTTCATACATTCATATAATACATTCTACAATATTCATCTTCTGCTGTTTTCTCTTGCCACCAACCCTCCTCTCCCACTGATCCCTTCTTATCTCGTGGCTAGTTCCCTCCATCTACTTTTATAACTGTGTATGGGATGGAGATTAATTTCCCTTGGGTTATTTACAGGTTTGGGTTGTTTATAGGAATGTGGGCATCATAGCAGTAGCTATGCTACTGAAGAAAGTATCTTTCCCACTCCTATCAACCATTAACTACAAGGAGTTTAGGATGATTTCTTGTTTGGCAAACGTAATTTATTTCTGAAGAAATAATTTCAACACTTCTAGTGAAGCATTTCTACATCTGACATATTCTCTGCCTTTATCCTGGAAGGGAGTTCTTTCTTCTTAGCTTCCCAGAAATAGCTGGTATCAAAACCACAATTCTAATAAACCTATATTAGGTATTCAATTGCACCTGCTCTCTTCTTGCTGGAGGTTTGGTGAGAGGTGTGATTTAATTCTTATCATTGTGTATCCATGTGAGTCAAAGAAAACATAAGTCTGGGTGGGTCTATAGGCTTTCCAGGAGTCCTCCAGTCCTTCTTTAGAAGATTGGGATTGCTGAGGTGCCTACACCTGTGGAATCAACAGCCGCCAGGTACCCAGACCTCTGTTCACTCAACAGCTGCCGGGTACCCAGACCTGTTCACTCAGCCAGCCATGTTAGCACAATGCCATTGCCGTACTACATGACCTAAATCACATGTCAAGTTAATAAATCTCCTTTGAAATGTGTATTAATTCCATGAGATTTGCTACATCAGAGAAACCAAATAAAATTCTTTCAAGATTTCAATTTGACTTTGGTTTCTACAGTTCGTCTATAATACATCAAGATGTATATTTTGTTTGTTTTATAACTAATGTTCTGTGAGCTTTCTAAATCTCAATAAATTGGGAATATTCTCAGCTAATATTGCTTAAGACATTTCCTTGTATTCATGCATCAAGTCCCTCTAATGTTCTCACATCTTAAATCTTTTCAAGGTGCCCATTCTTAAATATATTATCTTTTCTTTTTTGTGTAATTTATTTTACATTTTGGGATGTTGCTATTGTACCTAGAATTTTCTTTTTATATTTTCTTGGCATTTCAATATTTCTCCTTGCATAACTCACTGTTTTTTGCATATTATCTATTCTTTTTCCTTTGCTAGATAGGTGTGTTGGTCACGGTTATGGTAAATCCTTGATTGAACATTCTAAAAGCTGTTGAGATCTTAAATTTGTAATTTTTTTAGTCTTTCATTGTACTTGAATTCTGTTGTTGATGATACTGATAGAATGATGTATTTGTTAAAGGAAATATAACCCTGCATTTAGTATAAGATTATGTACATTTTTCTAGTATCCCATCGATAGATGTCAGTCCTGAAATTTTTTTCATTTTCTTTTTCCCCATTGATATGTTTGATTTCCCTTAAATATAGAATAAGCTTTAAAGTTATTTACCCTATTAACTATAGTAAGTATCTAGGATTATTTTCATGGTGATTTTGGTGGAGGAGAGGACTATTCTGTGATTGTACGTTTATTTCTCCGTCCTTTACTAATTTTTGACTTTTATAACCCTCACAAGTGTTTCTTTGCTCTATTCTTTCTCACAAGAAAACAGGAAGGCAGCAGAAAAGTAGAGGAGTATAAATGTGGTTCCCTTCTTACCTACAGGGCTAGTAAAGGCTAGTCTCCAACCAGGTCATTCTGTTTTTCAGAAATTCTCTGGACTCTGATCATTTCTCCGATCTTAGTAATGAAATTTGGGCTACATAAGGGTAAAACTCATGAAAATAAAAAGTCATTCTGACACTAGTCAATTCTTATGAATTTGACTCTTGCACCTGGTCCATATATTCTTCAGTAGTATATAAAAGTAGCTCCAGTTACTTCTGCTTTATTTTTGGATTAATCTGAATCTCCAGTGCTTGGGCAGTGATTTGTTCTATCACCTCAACAGATCTCAAAGAGTAGACTCCAAAAAAATGCCATTAAACACTGTCAAAATTGCCTTAAAGATTAAGAATATATTTGCTACCAAGCCTGATAGCCTGTGTTTGTGTTGATCCCCAGATTAAATGTGATAGGTAGAAAAAATGGAATGGAGTCCAGAAAGTTGTTCTCTGACCTTCACATTCCTACCGTGGCATGCAAGCCTATACACACATGTATATACACTGTAACAATAAGTATAAGAAATATAGGTTGGAAAGATAGCTTTGTAGTTGTCTAAGTTTCTTTTATATTGCCATGATAAGACATGATGACCAAGACAATATATACAATATAGAAGAAAAAGTCTACTTGTGGCTCACAGTTTCAGAGGGCTCCAGTCAACGATCATCACAACAGTGCGTTTGGTAACAGGCGAGCAGACGCAGCACTAGAAGAGTAGCTGAGAGGTCACTTCTTGAGGCATCACCAGTGGACCAAGAGACCTAGAATGGCAAGAGTCTTATGAAATCTCAAAACCTGTACACAGTGACACAGATCCTTTAATATGGCTATACCCCCGCATCCTTCTCAACAGTTCTACAAACTGGGGATGAAGTAGTCAAATATTTAACTTTATGGGGGCCATTCTCACTCAAACCACCACAGCATTTAAAAACACCTACTGCTTTTGGAGAAGACTGAAGTCTGATTCCTAGTACCTACACCACGATGATGAATAACCTTCTATTACTCCAGTTTCACAGGAACTGACAACCTTTTCTGATCTCTGAAAGCACCAAACAAGCACTCACATAGATAAAAGAAACACACGTGAATTTTTAAAAAAAATTCATTAATATTTAGTTTCTTTTAGCTTTGTCTTGTGAGGATTGAATTATACATATACATATAAATAAGAATGTGTATATGTGTGTATAATTTATTCATGTATATGTGGTATTTACCCTCATGAGCAGAAATTAGATCTGCATATGATTCTGATGCATAAACTCTCATTCAGTTTCATATACTTGTATGTGTATATGCTTATATAGAGAGATTCACTATTCTCTCATTAATATATATGTATAAATGTAGTGTTTCTTAATTTTATGACATAATTTTTTAATGTAAATCTGTATATTTATTTGTGTGTTTGGGTTGCACATATTTAGGTGTTCAGTATTACTTACCTAGACTAGTCACAACTTTCATTATATTATTCATATTTCATTGATTTGTAGCTAATCAAGAAATCAAGCAAAAAAAATCAGAAATGTATCAGTATTAAAAAGACTAAGTCATATATGATTTAATCATAATATGTATTTCTTCAATGAAAACAAGCAATTTGCAGCCAGGCCCTGTGATATGACTTTGTGATAGGTGTAACTTTGGTGCCTTAGAAAAAAAATTCAAATAGTTAATTACTAAGCAACAGAAATTATCTCTCTGAAGTTAGTTAAGCCAAAGAGATACAAAGGTAATTGCTTAGGCTGGGCGGTGGTGGCGCATGCCTTTAATCACAGCACTATGGAGGCAGAGGCAGGCTGATCTCGGGGAGTTTGAGGCCAGCCTGGTCTACAAGAGCTAATTCCGGGACGGGCACCAAAGCTACAGAGAAACCCTGTATCTAAAAACAAAACAAACAAAAAAAAGTAATTGCTTGGCATGAAGCAGGGGAAAAGATGCAGGAAAACTGATGGAGAATATACTAAGGATAGTAGCATCAGATCTTTATTCCTAAACCCTTACACTAATGATCATCATTGTCATACATATGACAAGGTCAAGTTTAGCACGCACATATATAAAAATTTCTCTTCTGCTTTTCCCTTCCAGTGTGAAGATATTTCTATTAAAGATTCCTTTCAATAATAATTAAGTTCATTACTGTATTACCAATAATATATTTCATAGTGTATGGACCTCCTATAAAGCAATTATGTCCACATTAATTAACAAAAGATTATTAACAAACATCGAGACTTTGGCCTTATTTTTTTTTATCAAAAACATGCAGAATACCTTTGTAAGAAAACAGAAAAATATGCCAAAAAAAAAAAAAGAAAATCACAAACTACATCTCAGAAAGCATATCATCTCTTTCTTTCTAACTTCAGGTTTGCTCTCAAAAGTGTATATTACCATAATATTGAGAAATTTTACAATGCAAATCCACAACAACTCTACAAGGTCCTTTCCCTGTAAATGTCTTCAGATGCATAATCAAGCAGAGAAAATAAAAAATATGCTTGGTTTGTTACCCAGACCTAGAAGAAATGTTTGCTTAGATAGATTCTTGCACCATCTGGGAAACGAGTGCCTGGTTTTGCAACAGATTGCATAATTTTCCTGTCAAATCTGGAGAAAAGCCCTAACTGCTTTAATAGAGAGTTGATTTTACATGCCTTTAATCTTCATTGCAGTTTGTCTTAAAGGCAATCCATATGGTTGAATGGCAGAACTAGTCATTAGCTTAACACAGTGTTCATGTTTCCATCTTTCAGTGGGAGACATGCAATATTTCACCTTATAGAGAGTTAGTTTTCATTGCAGATGGCAATTATTCTTTTTACTAGCCAAGCTTCTCCTGCGTATATATGCCATTTGATTGATTAGATTAGAAATTTAATGTTACAGTTCATACATTAGTCATATTTCAATAGAGCACATACCAAGGACTCCACTACCAATAAACTGAGTGGATCAAGAGCAGCACAAATTAGCACCTGGAGCAGAAAGGATGACCTTGACCGGAAGGGAATAATTCATCCTCTCTGGGAAATCTTAGTGCAAAGTTCATCTTATTAGAATCTGTGTAAAAACCTGTGGCTGCAGGGCACGTGGACTCATATCAGGTAACACAAAAACATATAAAAGCAGGTGGCAAAGATACACAATTCCCAAATGGAAGAGAGTGAAGCTCTCTTTGATGTACCCACCTCTATATGCTGTCTTAGAGGATTCTAGAATAAAAATTGCTTTGCATCACAGGGTGACATGCACAATTTTAAAAATGTAACCACCAATTAACAGAAATGGGTATATAAATAGAAAGAAAAGTTCATAATTCTATCATGGAAAGTGTTTCTAAAGTGGAATTAAATGTCACATTGAGCTAAATTCTTTCTAAGCCTAATGTTGGCGTGTTCCCTAGGAAAAGTAACCTACATGTTTTCTGTCTTTACCAAGAGGATATTTTCAAAATGAAAGTGCATCCACATTTACATGTACTATATTAAGCCCCATGTTGGCCCTGGAATTCCAAATATGTTATCAAATATGATCTACCAAATGTTATATGATTCAAAGATGTTTTGACTCTCAGTATAGTAGAAGGGATTAGAGACAGAGCTCTGTAAGTAGGTTCCTCAATTCACATACACCTTGTTGGTAGCCAATAACTAACTCTTTAATGACTTAAGGCTTTCTCAACAAGAGGGAAATCATGCCTGATACTGGAAACCTGGTCAACTACTCAGGGCTAGTGAAATCCTGTATCTTAAAGGAGAACTTAACATCTAACACTCTACTAACCAAAGTAACATAGTCTTCAAGTACATTCTAAACATTTGTCATATACCCACAGATACACACATTTCTCATCCCTTACCAAAAAAAAAAAAGTTCTTTCTTGCAATAAGTGGAGATCATTTTACAAAAAAAAAAAAAAAAAAAAAAAAAANAAAAAAAAAAAAAAAAAAAAAAAAAAAAAAAAAAAAAAAAAAACACATAACTGATAACAATGAAGGAGTTGTGGAAGCCCAGACCCAACTGATTTACCTGCATCAGAACTCCTACTCGCGGATTGTTACAGAAGATAGGGAAGAAAGACTGCAGGAGCAAAGCAGACAGGATTTGCTGTGATACCGTGTCTCCTAGAAATGTCAGAAGCTGCAGGCATGAATTTGAAAGGGAACAAGAGTGGGGGTAACAGGCAAGGAAATGGAAGAAGAAAAAGGAATAGAGGAATAACAAAATTATACTATAATTTTGAAAAAATAAGGAATCACTTTAAAAACTCTATCTGGTTTCTCATCTTGTAGTAAGCTCCTGCTTTTGTTGTTGCTGCCTTGCTGTTTTATTTCCCCTTGGTTTTCTTGTGGGAAAGGGCAAACTGGTTAGGTTTTGTCAAGTTGTCACAAACTAGAGACACATGGGAAAATGGAACCTCAGTTAAGGAGTTGCCTCCATCGGCCTTGTATTCAGCATATCTGTATGGTATTGTCTTAAATGATAACTAATATGAAGGGTTGCAGGCTGCTGTGGAAGGTGCCACTGCTGGACATGTCTGTAAGAAAGCCGATTATGAGCAGGAAAAGGAAGCAAGGAAGGAACACTCTTCTTTGTCCCTGCTGAAGTTCCTGCTCTGGCTTCCTTCATAATGCGCTGTGATGGGAAACTAACCATAAATCCATGGTGCTTACCACAGCCACGGAGAGCAAATTAGAACAACAAGAAAAAGGGTTTGTAAACAAGGTAAAGACCACTCTCTCCTCCATTCTCTCTCCATACTTCAATCTCGGATAACTTTAAGAGCTGAATACTGTTTCCAGGAGGCAGGTAAAGGGCACCAAGCCATGAGCATAAAAGAAGGAACAGAAATTGGAAAGTAAACCAGAATATTTTTGATAGACAGATTTTTAAAAACAACTTGAAATCATTTTCGGAATAGACTTTTTGTTTCTATTTGCCATGTGGACTTTGTAAAACCGAAGTGCACTAGAGATCGGGCCTGAAAAGGCTGCTATTTCCTCGGGGCTTTGTTATCTTATCCCCTTTGCCATCCACCTTTTTGGCCTCTCCCTTTGCGACACTCACTGTTTGCTTAGGTCTCTTCCTCTGATCTTGCTGTTTGCTCTGGAGCAAGTGAATCTCAGCAAGTACCACACAAAAAGAATGTTAAAAAGAGCATCGGTCTGGTTCATTCTGTACCATCATTAAAATGAGAGTGGAAGCCGTGCCACTGGTTGCAGATGAAAAGGAAAGACGGGAGACCAGAGGGAGTCACCCCAATCATGGCAATCAGGGTATGCTATGTAACTCACAATGAGATCGGAATACTGAGAAAATCAAATGAAAAACCAGAAACCTGCCCAATGAGTAACTGATGCCTGAGTAATGAAGTTTACTGTGCGGCAGAAGGTTAGGATGGTTGCTCATACATTACTGCATCCGTACTTAGGACGTAATGTAGATGTTAAAGTGTAACATCTGTCAACAGCTGTAGTCAACATAGGAGTTGCCATCATTTTATTTGTTTGACATTTGTCCCTGTTCACCTGAAGGAGCTTTGCTTTGTGAGTCTACATGTGATGGGATTTGCCATAGTACTGAGCACAGCTCTGACAGCATTATTGTGGACAGCAGCTTCAATTCCATACTAAGCCTATCACTGTGAACAGGTTATTAGCCTTCTCGTGGGTTTACAATAATCAGAATCCATACTGAAAAGTGGAAATTATTGATAAATGATGACATAAAGCTTGTGCAAATAAACAAATCGTTATGATTTGATTTAAGGCCCAGAACATGAGATGGAACCCATATGTTGTAGTTTGAATGTAATTTGCCCCTGAAGTCTCATAGGGCAGAGAGTGAGAGACCTTGAAACACACAGGCCTAAGTCGGATGTCTCCATTAAATCCCATCTCTTAGAGCTTAGGGAACCTTAATGAAAAGGAGGTAAAAAGAGTTTAAGAGCCAGAAGGGGATGGAGGATGCCAGGAGAACAAGGTCCTCTGAGTCAACTGAGTAAAACTCATATGCACTCACAGAGACTGAAGTAGCAAATAGAGCTGGCGTGGGTCTTCATCAGGTCCTCTACATATATATTATAGTTTTCACTTCTGCATTTTTGTGAGACTCCTCAGTATTTGAACTAATGGGTCTCTGACCCTATTGCTTTATTTTAGGGTCTTTTCCTTCTGTTGGATTGCCTTGTCCAGCTTTAATATGATGGTTTTACTTTTATCATATTATATTTTATTTTGTTACATTTTGTTATTATCTCTTAGAAACCTGTTTTTTTTTTTTTTTTTTCAAATGAGACAGAAAGTCAGTAGACCTGGAGGGGAGTTAAGGAGGGGAGAAACTGGGAAGAGTAAAGGGAGGGGAAACTATATATATATTCTAATTAATAAAAGGGGAAAAGAGAAGAGAAATGTAAAAGATTACTAGCAAGAGAGAAATGGAGAATGACTTTATAACATATAATAATAATAATTAATAATATTAATAATAAACAGCAAAAAAAGGGGAAAGAAGGCTCAGTGGGTAAACAGACTTGCTACCAAGCTTGGCAACATGAATTTGATCCCCAAATTCTACACAACAAAAGGAGAAAATAAACTCACACAGGTTGTCTTCATCTAATTTTCATATGCACACCATAGCATA
>NW_026067927.1:6269254-6271153 GCF_014885135.2 Alexandromys fortis | reverse complement strand
ACACACTAGCAAACAAGTAAGCAAATATAATTAAAAATGTAAAATTATCTAAGGACTAGCAGAGTCCATCAAGGAGCTAAATAAGCGAGTTAACAGATAAGTGGTTGGATATTTTAAAGTTCAAATATATTCATTTTGTCCTTTGAACACAACTTCAGATTATCCACAGGATATTAGTCATAGCTAAAGGATAAGCAGGATATAGAACTTTTTGTGTTTTCAGATAGGAAACATATTATGTGCAGTGATACAATTATGCAATTTACTTAATATGTTACTTAAACCTAATTATGCTTTTAAATAGGTCCTATAGTTAGTACCTAGAAAACAGAGGCTCCTGTGCCTGAATGACAATGTGCATTAATTCAGGTATTTAATATAGAAGGCAGTGTGCTGAGAAAAGCTTTACACTCTATTTAAACTTGTTTTAATTTGAATCCCAAGTCATTCTCTATGTCTATAATGTGGAACTGCTTAATAATCTGCGGCAACAAAGCAAAGATTTGGGGACAGATTGGATTCCCTTTGACTACATAGCATAGACTACCCAATGTGTACAAATACAGCTCATATGAGGGAAGCAAAGTGGATGATAGATGCAAATCAATTAGCTTGTGCTGTTAAAATTACCAGCCTGAGAAAAGACAAAACCTTAATAAATGTCAAGCAAAAATGGTAAGATCCAATTGTTAAGATTTAAGTCTTATTAATCAATTCTGTGCCTAATTATTAAGGAATTTGCCAGCAATGTTAATAGTCAAACAAAAAGATTGTCAAAACATAATATCAGACTGACATAATGGAATGGATTTCTGTGCAGTGATAAATTGCTATCTAAGATTAACTGCATAGAACTGTGATTAGTTAGATCTGGAGTTGATTTGAAAACTGCTTTCGAATTGTTTAGGGATTGAAGGGGAGAGGTTGTGACTTAGTGCTTGAGCAGGGGACTATTTCCCACATGAAACGCTCCCTTTTATTGCCATGGAGACTGCCCTGCATTAACTGTTTAGGAGGCTAAAGCCAAAAGTTCTCTGGGTATTCAATTTTTTAAAAGGATGACGGGTACCAAAATGTGTGATGGACAGATTCTGTCGGTAGGAACCCACTAACATCCATCCTCAAGGACATGAATCATGGTCAAGAAGATAAAGATAACGTAAGAGCTGCTACCATTTCACAGTGAAGTCAGTGCATAAGGATGGATGAGCCAGCCTCACGCCATCAACTAAATGGAAAAGCATTACCTTATGTTTCTTTCCGACAGAGCCATACGGAACTCACCATGGCTTGAGATACCTAGGAGCACTACCACAATAAGTATATGGTCCATGGTTATCATACATTTCTTCATGCAACATGCCTGGCAGCCTGGTTCTTCTCATGACCCTTTAGTGTTTACATCATCTTTATGTATAAGCAGTTTATGAATACTTGTTGAAATAAGAGCAGCGGGGCTGCGTCCCCAACACCCCGGCCGCTTGGCTAGCTCATGCCCGAAATAACAACACACAAACTGTATTCATTTAAGAACTGCTTGGCCAATGAACTCTAACCCTTACAGGCTAATTCTCGCACCTGGACTAGCCCATTTCTAATGATGTGTGTAAGCACCCCAAGGTGCGCTTACTGGGAAGATTCTAGCCTACATCCATCCAGGATTGGAGGAGCTTCATTGCGTGCATCTGCCTGGGAGAGCTGAGCATGGCGTCTCTGCTCTTGCAGAGCTGTAGGGTCTCTCTGGGAGCAGAGCAGAGTCTGACCTCACTTCCTCTTCCGCCCAGAATTCTATTCTGTTTACTCCTCCCATCTATGTTCCAAGCCATGAGGCCAAGCAGCTGGTTTATTATAACTTAACCAATGAAATCAACAGATTGATATATGACACTCCCACATCAA
>NW_026067927.1:6257119-6267500 GCF_014885135.2 Alexandromys fortis | reverse complement strand
AACAAAGCCAGTTCAGAAATGCCCACCTTTATATAAGGTGAGCAGACTTCTCTACAGGTGCCGTGTGACAGTTCCCTCAGCAAAAGCCCTTTGATCCTGCGGCTCACAGCGGTGTTTGATACTTGCCCCAGTAATAAAAACATTTCTTCGCCCTCAAAAAAAAAAAAAAATAAAAAAAAAATAAAAGTGTAATTTGAAATATTGGTTCCCCCTGTCAATCTGGATGCCAAGAATCACATACTTTAAAAAATGCTTTACCCTCCAAGATGGGTTCACAATGAAAACCCAGGAAAAGACACAAGGATGAGCTCCCTTGAGTGACTTTCCAAGGCAATAAGGGGTGTTTTTTGTTTGTTGCTTTTTTTTTTACTTTTTTGTAGTGAGGTTTATGATACTGTGATATTAAATGCTGACTATCAACTTGACAGTATCTAGACAATATGAAGACCTGCCCGCAAACAGGACACCACCATTCTCTGGCTTGAGTCTAGTTCTATAAAGACAGGAGAAAGTGGTGAGCACGTATGCTCCTCTTACGAATGCACCAATGGCGCCCTTGCTGTAATCTACTGTGTTTCTGGACAGTGAGCAAAATATCCCTAGCTCCTTCTTTCCTTAAATTGTTGGGGTTGAGTACTTTGCCAAGGTAATGAGAGAAGCAACCAATACAGAAGGCTTATTTTCATTCATTCATTCATTCATTCATTCATTCATTTGTCATGACTGTGGTGCAGATATAGTCAAGGTTCTTCAAAGAGAGAGAAACTATGAAACAAGCCTAGTTTCTGCTATCTTCCAGTTCATATGAAATGTTCAGAAACAAAGGTAAATTAATACCCACATAAAGGCATAGCTTCCTCTTTTATTTTTTATTTGTTGTTTTTTTGTTTGCTTTGGTGTTTTGCCTGCATGTGTGTCTGTGTTAGGGTGTCAGATCTTGGCATTACAGATAATTGTGAGCTGCCATTTGTGTGTGCTAGGTATTGAACCTGGGTCCTCTGGAAAAGTAGTCAGTACTCCTAATCACTGAGCCATCTCTCATAACTCCCTCATGCGAATAAGCAGAGGACCAACTGGTCTTACCCTGTGAGCAGGCCTACTCTTTTTATTATCTCTTTTTCTGAAGCTCAGGCTCACTTGTATAAATTGAAAGAATGTACTAATACGACTCTGAAAGACACTTCTAATTCCAGCATTCTGAGTGTAAATGTATGTTCTTATCTGGAAGCTCAGTGATAGATTCTTAGTAAGTGCTGGAAAAGGAAAGCAAGGAACTGTGCTGCTTTAATGATGTCCTCATATGCTTCAGGTACTTCAGCTAGTTTAGGAGAGGAAATCTGCATGAATATCATAAACAGAAGGAGCAAATATTTGCTCTGCCTGAATTGTCTGTAGACTATAATATCATCATATCTCTTTACCTAACCTATAATGTTAATTATAAAATGTAATTTTGTCTAGACATGAAAAATGCAAATAAAATGCCGTATTTAAAAAATATTGATATATGTATTCTAAAGATAAAAATCAAAGTAAAAAGTATACATCAATATAGGTGAAAGTATATACAAGTGAGGTTAAGTTGGTTAGAAAATTTGGACTGTGTATATATAGTCTGATACGTGCATATGATGTACAAAATATAATGTATACTTAAGTATGTATATGAAATTGTATAAGTTTTTTCTAAATGTGAAACAGAGAGAATTTGGATCATGAAAATGGAATTGAGGACTGGGTTACTACAAGACATTTCAAAACGATACCTGGAAGAGTAATTCTAAATAGAAAATAGACAATAACATGTAAATAAAGTCCACTGAAAATTTTAGTTATTTCATATTACAGATCCATAGATAGGTTTAGGTTTTAGCAAGCTGAGACAAAAGGATTAAGTTGCAATTTCATTTTAAAGGTCTGGAAAGAGCAGGAAGATCTATTGTGAAAAGGCCACTAATCACCAAGGACCCATAATGATTGCTGCTTGATAATTTTAATATGTAAGGACACAAGATTAAAATATAAGGGGCACCTAGAGTATTTCTGAAGATAAATTAACATTTATTGAGTATTTCTTTGTGGTGTGCTCCAGACTGGGTTCTTGGCACATGATATCCCATTTAATCCTCATGACAATTTTGGTAGAAAAGTTTTATTACTAAGAACAAAGTTTTGATTTTACTAAAAAGTTTTCAATGTAGCATCAGATGTATATAGATTAAAAATCTACATAAACACTTTCTGTGAAACAACCTTGACATTGCCTCCCAGGTAAAAGGGAATTTAAGTTGCCCCAATGTTTTCCCAATTTCACTTTGGTACGGTATGTTGGTGTGTCATAGTCAATATACACTTTGCCCTTAGGCACGTTCTATAGTAGTCACACTTAGTAGGAAACATTAGTACAGTGTTGGAAAAGCTGCTGATGAAATGTTAAAAATCAACTGTAGAGAAATGAGGGAAGCTGTTTGTGTATTAATTTGTAATCCCTAAAAAGAGAGTTTTTCCATTACAATTCGAGACATTTTGAAAACCCCATTCTCAACCTCATAGCAAAGAATCTTGTCAGGACCATTCTGCTGGTGCTCTTTAACACAGTGGGGCAGGAGCAGGAAGCAGTTAACGATGCACTTCAAAGTAAAAAGGAGACACCGGGGTTACTCAGTACATATGCACCACAGTCTTAAGTATATTGTATATAAATAAGAAAACATCACAACTTAGTCCATTATTTTGTATGATAATACACACCGATGAAATATCTAACTTTAAAATAAAATGACTAATGTTTGAGGACATGAAAAGACAGATTCCTCTGACTTGAGCACTACATTTTACATATGTACAGAACAATCATACTGTATTTCCTAAATATGGGAACATATTGCACATCAATTTTTAATGGACAAAGGTAAGGAAAGCAACGACTGTCTCAAGTATATTGAAAGGAGAAGGTAGTTAGATGCTTCCACCAAACACTTGCACACATCCTTAAAGCCACATGTCCGTGAAAATAATCAAAATGATGGTGCTCAAAAGCAAACTTAATGATGTCTTTTGCTGTCTGCAAAGGAACCAGAAACTAGACATTGTCCGGCACTTGTGGGCTAGAAGTTCACACATTCCTGTCATTTATCTGAGATAAGGATAGCGTGGAGATTATAGCCTACAGAAGCTCCCATTTGTTCACTAATGTGACAGCAAGTACTAAGACAAAAATACAATGTTCCTAGAAAGTTGTCCCCTGGTTCATTAACTCCCACTGCTATCATCATTACTACCACCAATAATTAGGGTGCTTATCAATGCCAAATTTTAAAAAGTTTATATATGTACGAAATACCTTATCTAGCCCCAAACCCCAATTCCTCCCTTCAACTCCCACCATATTCTTCTTAACATATCTCTGTCCTAGCCAAGTCTTATGTTTTTACACCCGCTAATTTTAGTTTATGCTGCCCATGTATGGATGGATGTGGGCCATGAAATAGAGCAAGGGAAACTTACCAATCCTCATCCTACCACATCCTCAACAAAGAATAATCTCCTTTGCTCAGCAACCCACAATAGTGCCTCAGTACCAGTGAGCCCAGTAGACCATCTACTTCGTCTATGCCAGAAATCCTTGTTTGAATTTTAAAGGGAAGAGTTGTCTATGTCCAAGAAAGTCCCATAAACTCATGTTGTAAACTGATTGAGATCTCACAGCTGACACAGGAGTCTCGCGGAGACCGCAGCTACCTAGATATGGCACCTATTACATGGCTTAACTGTGGCAATTAAATTACACAGCTATTCTTTGATGCATTTCAATTGTTATAGGGTTCAGGCCAGGAAAAAAAGAGAAAGAGAGAAAAAATAAATTAACAATATTTTAACTATAAAATTTTCAATATAGCATCATATTATGCAACATTCCTCTGTGAAACGTTAAGCACATCAGGGTGTGTTGGTATTATGGTGAGTACCAGAGGAACACAATTTGTCTCACACAATTCCGTGACTGCCCAGATACAGCATCCTTGTCACCTCTTCACTCAGCATAAGGGAATGAGGGCCCAGCAACTGCAAAGACTGACCTTGTATAGTAATAATACATTCAGAATGCATTTTAAATTATACATGGGTTGATTTCACTTGCATCACAAAGTTCTTAACAAAAGAATATAGGTGAAACTCCAAGAAGACATTAACTAGAAACAAATATAGCAAAATTCAGATATATCGAGTAGAAAAATAATTCCCTTACATTTTCAAAAACATATCAGCTTTAAAATATCTAAAACTTTAGCATGATTAAAACTTTAATCAAGAGCATATTTTAAATTACCCTTCATCTTGAAAAAGCTATACAATCACAAAATGTTCTTATTACTATATATATATATATCACTTTATAACATGTCTAGCCTAATCCTTGTTATAAGGTATATGCTGCATGTACTTTACTGAGTATGTTGGATAAACCCCAGAACACATATCTAAGAAGTTCTTGTTTGAAATTTGGTTATTTAGTGTAGTGATTTGAATGTAATTGGCCCACATAAGCTCATAGGGAGTGGCACTATTAGAAGGTGTGGCCTTGCTGAAGTAGGTGTGATCATGGAGGAAATATGTCACTTTGGGGGTGCTCAAGCCATGAGCAGTGTCTCAATTCACTTTTTGTTGCCTCTACAAGATGTAGAATTCTCAGCTACCTCTCCAGTACCATGTCTACCTGCAAGCTCCCATATCCCACTATGATAGCAATAAACTAGACCTCTGAACTGTAAGTCACCCAGTTAAATGTATTCCTTTATAAAAGTAGTTTGCTGAGTCTGGATATAGTAGGGAGGGCTTTAGTCCTGCCTCATAGTGATGTGCTAGACTTTGTTGACTCCCCATGGGATGCCTTACCCTCTCTGAGGAGTGGATGGGGGGGGAATGGAAGGAAGGTGGAGGGAGAGGAGGAGGGGAGGGAGTAGAAATTGGGAGTGGTATGCAAAATGAGAAAAGATTGTTTTTTTAAAAAATAAATCAATTAAATTTAAAAATAATTAATTAAATAAATTTAAAATTAATAAAAATTATTTAAAAATTAAATGGATCAGAAACAAATTGAAATAGGACAATACAAACAAACATATGAAAAGAAGACAAGGAAAAAACACAAGAAACATGTATGTAAGACACAGTCTCATTACACAGCCTCATTGGTCTGGATCTCACTAGATAGGTCAGGTTAGCCTCAAACTCATAGATATCCACTTGCCTCTTCCTAAACAAGTGACGCCATGCTTGCCTTTCAAATACCTCGTTTTATCACAAATGCCCTGGCAAAGCTAACTTTGATGTCAGCAGTTTAAAACAGCTTTGATAACACATGACGCTTATAACAGAAGCTCACGATGCATAAACACCGTGCTGAACATTTTCTGGCCACCTCTGTCAAGAAATCCAGCTTCAGTACAGTAATTTAGTGCTGATTATAAAAGACTTTACCCCCATGGTTGATGGCATTAAAGATTAACCAAAAGTGTCTGATAATATAATTTAATAAAATGGCAAGAAATAAAAAAAAAATTGCTGAGGCCATGGTGTCACTTCACAGCAACAGAAACCCAAACCGAGACATTTGATTTTATATATTTACAAGGTTTACAGAAATTTCAGTACGCATAAAAAATTTAAAAGAAGATTTGGAACTGAAATTTTATTATCAAATTTTCATCATACATGGCAATGAATGTCATATAAGCAGTTTTATAACGTGTATAATAAACTCAACCTTTTTATCTTGCATCATCCTTTCTACCCTTGTTCTTTGTCCCCCTTTCCAAGTAGAAATTCATTCCTAATTTGATATGGTGTGTGTGTGCATGCGTGTAAAGGAGAGAGAAAGAGAGAGAAAGCCCTTACATTTCTATTGAACATCTAAGATTAATGAGAGTGAACGATGAGTCAATGATTTCACACCCACAAAAATGTTATCACTGACTTAAGAGTCAGGGACTCATAGGAAGACTTTTTACAGACTAAAACAGACAAAAAGTTTGGTATTTGTTTATAAACAAGACTTAATGATTCTTAATTATACCCAGTTGCATCCATCTTCCTGCTGGTGATATAACTTCATTCTTCTTTTGACTGAATAAAATTCATTGGGCTTATATAAAAAAAAACCTCCTCCTTATCCACACATCAGTTGGACTGTAAGTTGATTTTATAGTTGGCTATGGTAAATAGTGCTGCAGTAGATATCAATATGTAAGTATCTCAGTGCTATGATGAGTTAAAGCCATTTGTGTGAGATCCAGGTTCTCATAGAGCTGGGTCCTAAGGGTAGTCCTGTGTTTTGTTTTCTGAGAAATAGCCATACTTATTGAAATAATTCACTTTCCCTCTAGCAAAAGTGAATCTGTCTGAAGTTCACCATTTATATAACAGATTTTTATTTGCTCATATATCTTTCCTCTCCTCCTTCTCTCCCCCCTTTCTTCCTCCCTCCTTCTAAATTCAGTCTTTTAAATAGCTACTCTTAGATCTTTGATCCTTGAATCAGTGGCTACTGTATTATTTTGTGAAATAATTTGACTCTTCATTTCCTAATAAATATTAGAATACTCAGTACCTCTGACTTGACTTTTGACGTCTTCAAAATTGTCATGGAAGAAATATGTATCAAAATTTGTTATTGACACAATCGGTGTTGTGTTTACTGGTGAATGCTTGACTATGCCTCCTCCAGCAGCAACTTGACTCTAGCACCCGAGAACGCATTAAATACGGTACAGGTACTATCAATTAAGGTGTCTGAAAATTAATTACAACAAGAAGCAGAATCATTCAACTAATCACTGGCAGATCTAAATAAATTAGTTCTTAATCATAGCTTTGAAAGGAGAGAAAAAGAAGACAACGTCAAGAAAGTCAAATTGCCTTCCCTGAGGCAAAGACATAATAAAACATACCCAAAGTCGGAGGTTTAACTTCAATTTTGTTGATAAGATCAACAGAAGGTTTTAATAATACTCTTAATAAGTAATTTCCCTTAATTCAGGCTTTGAATATGATATTTTCAATGCTAGATAAAAGGTCATATTTACCAGGAAGGGCAGAAGCTTTCTAGGTAGATGATGAGGGTGGAATAAAGAATGACGCACTACCCATATGCAGTACTCATTTCTCCCAGACATGGTGCTGCAGTCAGGTCTGTGGGGGAGTTGACTTCTGTACCACAGCTTCATGTTAAGTATTCCTTCTCCTCTGCAACCCTGTATAGGAGGAGAAAAAGCTACTAAGCAGGTGTTCCTACTGAAAACAAGCAAGGAACACTGCTGCTGGGGAAAGAAATTAACAAGTAAGACTGACATACCAAGACCATTTCTTCCAGTTTCCACCAAAGCAAGCATCTTTGCTAGTTTTGCTTTAAGTCCTAAGGTTATTTCTTATACCTTGTCTACAAGTTCGTTAAATAGTTACATACATCAGGCTTATTCATTGGAAACAAAACCTTCCACAACCAGCGTAATTCTAGGTCTTTAGCATTCAGGTGTTTCCCTGACCCCTTTTGAAAGAACTTTATCCTCAGCAGCTTTACACTGAAATGCTTGATTTGGAGGTCAAAACCCATTTTCTTCAGTTTGATACAATATATGTTCATTGGGAGAATTTGTTTGGTGATTGACTGGGGGAAAACAGTTTCTTCCAAGGTTCTGGATTATTCTGTTTGGCACATATGAGCTGTGACTTACACAGTGTGGTCCAGATGCATGGCATCCAGCATACTGCTGGGTCTCTCACTGGTCTACAAATAAAGATGAGGATCAAGCTCAGGTGTCCTGGGCGTGACTGTGGGTCTGGCAGGGCATGCTGCTATGAGAACTTAAAGTCTAAAGGGACAAATCTACATATCTACAAATTCCTCACAGAGACTATGAAGACATTCCAACTGCCCAGAAACTCCTGCCTGATGCTGATTCCTAGAGGAACAAAGTACAATTAAAACCATCACTCAGCCTAATTTGAAATTATTATCTTTCTACTCCACTAGCTAAAATGAATCAAATATCTTTCTGTATTTCACCTTCCTCTGAAAATATATTTTAAACATTGCCTATCTTCAGGTTCTTGAGAAGATTAAATAAACCATGTCCATAGGACCCCAGTAACTGCACCAATATAGTATAGCTTGGAGAGGCAGGATGATTTCTTACACATTTATTCCAGGTCTTGGGAGACTGTGGTAGGAGAAGCACAAGTTCCAGAGCATCCTGACCTATGCATGGAGGCTCTGTCTCAAAAGAAAACCATTATATAGCATTAAGTGCATTCTTTCTGCTATTGAAAGAATGACTGTTGATATTTGATTTTATTGTCTTAACCAGTTTGACATCTTGATTTGTCATTTGAGAAACAACTAACAGTAAACAGATATTTTTGATACTTAGCATTTAGAAGGAACTTTGATTTATTCTGCTAATGTGAGGGCATATTTTGTGCCCTAGGAACCTTAGAAGTTGCCTTCAGAGTGTTATCTTAGTAAATGTAAGATTTGGACTTAGTGGTCATATTCATTAAAATTGGTTCTGAAAGTTCCTCGCTGATCATAGTTCTAAATCATGTCTCCATATCTTTTCAGTGAAAGCCTCAAAGGGTCAATATTTATGTCAGCCCTCTTCCTATCCAAATGCATCATTTTGAGGTGAAGATATGATCAAGCTACTTGTTTTAAAACCCTTCAGTATGCTTCTTGTTGTCCTTGTTCAGCTCGTATTAAAACAGTCATATTGATAAGACTTGACGGGTAGAGTTTCTGATCAATATACAGTTACTGACATAACAATATTTAATTTAAAAATTTAATTTGAAAGAGACCAAGGAGGTCTCTTTTCAGAGAGAAAAAAGGAAAGGGAGAAATGTTGTAAGTATATTATAATCACAAAACATAAGAGAATTTAAAAAGAAAAACTTAAGTATTCTTTTTGCTTTCTCTAATCCATGTTCAACAACCTTTATAATCATATCTAACCGTCTTTATGAGTTCTAGCATAACGTAATACCCTCAGTTCCTATTATACTCTTCACCCTCTGGTATGATGCTGTGCTGTACAATGATATTACCTTGAAGGATCACGTTCCCTAAACTTGGGCTTTCTTCGCATTTGTTCCACTCTTTGTCTGGTTGACTCAGATTTCTGTTTGTGTTGACATGCTTCCTCTCTTTCTGCAACCATAAGGCAAGGAACATGTTGCAAATCACTGTAACCCTCGCATCTATTTACTATCTGGCACAGAGTCGAATTAGAAACGTTTTAAAAACGATCCATATAGCATTGCAACTTTACAGTTATTGCCTATATATCAATGAGCTTTTTTAAGAACAAGAACACTTTGCATAAGTAAATGCAAGAGATGAACACTGAATATAGAACAATTCAGTAAGGACCTTAAAGACAAAACCTTGCCTGCCTTTGTGGTTGCCTTTGTAATATTAAATACCCTCTGCGAGAACGGCCAATAATAATTACTAGGTCAGCATATTGAGCAGTAACTGAACCAAGACACTAAGAAAATATCAGATTACTTTCTATAATATATTACAAGCAACCAATTGGCACTTATTCAATATGATGATTATAGATCTTTAAATTTATGTTCACTGTTAGTGTGGGTTTTAGGATATGGATATAAGTGCCATGGTGCACATGTGGAGGTCTGAGGACAAGTTTGTGGGTTTGGTTCCTTCTTTCCCCTGTTATGTGGGACCCAGCGATCCAATTCAGGTCGCCAGAGTTGTACAGCAAGTGCCTTTACTCACTGAGCAGCACTGCCAACCATATGACAAGAATATTTATGGATGTTTTTGTGTTTTGTTTTATTTTAAGAAAAATTAAATACCTTTACAAATTAAGCAAACGTTATTCTTTAGTTATTCTGTGGGTGTTTGTGAGAGCTGGTGAACATGTATGTGGTATTGTACCGCTCTATTATCTAGGGTAGTTTAAAAATACCACAATAGGATGATAGGCTTTTTACTAAAAGTTGTATTCAGAGTGAAATTTAAAAGAATTTGTGTTCTGCAGTCTTGAGGGAGATTGATAATATTATGTGTAATACATTAATCTTCATCTTAGCTGTTAATTTTATACACTTTATTCTTACATAACAATTTTAGAAAGACAAATAGTGTTGGAATAGGAGCGGCGGGGCTGCGTCCCCAACACCCCGGCCGCTTGGCTAGCTCATGCCCTAAATAACAACACACAAACTGTATTCATTTAAAGAACTGCTTGGCCCATGAACTCTAGCCCTTACAGGCTAATTCTCGCACCTGGACTAACCCATTTCTAATGATGTGTGTAAGCACCCCAAGGTGCGCTTACCGGGAAGATTCTAGCCT
>NW_026067927.1:6240332-6249035 GCF_014885135.2 Alexandromys fortis | reverse complement strand
TGTAGGGATAAGTCCCACCCCTTAGGGGGCGTGTTCGCCTCAGGCTAAAGTTCTCCTATAAAATTGGTGAGCGTGCTCCCAGCGCTCTCTTCTGCTTTCCTGGTCTCCGCAGGAACAGTGGTTCTGTAAGTCTATTCCTCCATTAAAGCTGTCTATATTTTGACAATCTGTCTGCATTCGCTTACGCCGTTACATTTTGTCACTGGGATTCTCAACCACTTGACAATTTTACTTTAAAGAATCTCTTTCCATGTTAAACTATATTAAGCCTTATTACTTATAATTGTGGGTGCCAAAAGACTGTGATGTCTTTAACCACCATCTATATTATCAGTCTCATGGAAGCTGCATTTCTAGGTTATAGAAATGCTATAAAGGGATTGACTAGTTGTCCCAGTTAGGGTTTTCATTGCTGTGAAGAGTCACGATGACCATGGTAACTCTAATAAAGAAAACACTTCATTGGGGTGGCTTCCTTACATTTTCAGAGGTCCAGCCTATTATTACGGGAGCTTGGAGCATACAGGCAGATGTGGTGCAGGGTGCCTGTTACACCCTGCAGGCAACAGGAAGTAGAATGGCACTCTGGGTAGTATCCTGAGTTTAGTAAACATCTAATCCCACCACAACAGTAACACACTTCCTCAAGTAAGGTCATACCTCCTAACAGTGCCAAGAAAAAGAAAAAAAAGATTGTAAACAGCTGATACTATTCAGCTTCGGGTTCTCTTCTTTCTCAAAGATTTTTTTTTATTATTTCTGTTCTGGGTAAACCGAGTCAATATTATTCAAGAAAGAAAACTAGTAGAGAGGTTAATGTATATGCTTTGAGAATAAACTGGCAGTTAAGATCTGGAGAGATTTCTTAGTGATTAGAAGCACTTCTGGCAGAGGAATGGGCTTCAGTCACAGCACACACACAGCAGCACAGCAGTTCACAACTGACTGTAACTCTAGTTCCAGGGGATCTCACACCATCTTCTGCCTCTGTAAGCATTGCATGTGTATAGTACACATATATACATCCAGAAAAAAAATCCATACACTTAAAAAAAAACCTTTAAAGGGAATGAAATGATACTCACATGGAAAGCAATCAATATCAACTGATGAATGAGAGCTGTGTGTTAGTCAACCTGTGTTCACATTTACTAACTCTGCAAGTCATAATTGCTTTCCAGAAGCAAAACACACCCGTGTTCCTATGATCCTTGTCTTAATGCTAATCAGGGGGAAATCCTGACTCAAGTGGCAATCTCCTTGGAGATGAGAAGCTTAAGTTTCAGAAAACTTACACCTGTGGATGAGAAGGCTGCATTGATACCAAGTTGGACTGAAAGGCAGCCTAGAGGACAGCAAATAGTCATCTAGGGAACAACCTCCTTCACCTTCTGAGTTGTAGACATCATCTATTTGGATTGAGAACAAATGAATGTCTTCTGGAGCTTATGTAGTATCATCTGCACTGCACAAATGAGAGAATTGATGACAAAAATCATTCATCAGTGACAACATATAAAACATTATTTTAATTCTCTTAAAATCAGAAGGTTTAGGTCAAAAGAGTTAATGGCTTCGATGAAAAGAAAAAGGTTATGTATGTATGTATGTATGTATGTATGTATGTATGTATACACTTGACTTCATTTCAAGGATTTTTTTTTTCCCTTTTAAAATTTTTTTCCCTTTTTTGCTCAGTTCTTTCTTAGAGTGAGATACAGCCAGCTGGCTCATTCACTATTGCTTCGTGTAGGGTCCAGTGCCGGGTAAGACCACCGATATCTTTCCTCCCTCAGTAGCCTGTATAACATGGTCTGGTGCTATAAAAGCAGGGAGAGTTTCCTAGTCCAACCCAGGTATTTTTTTCTCTTTGTCCTGCACAACCAGAGTGTGTGGCGTAATATTTTTCTTGCATTACTGTTCTCTATTTCCTCTTTCTGCTTCACTGAGTTTCCATCCATTGAATAGGGTTCCTATAAATACACCAACGAAAACTTGATTTTTTTTCTAAAGAAAAAAAAATGTAATGCTTCAGTCCTTCCTCATTAAAAATTTTCCTGAGATCTTTGACCAGACTGTCCCTTCATAACGGTTCATGGGAAGTGAGAAAACCCTATCCCAGTTGCTGCACCATTATTAATATGAGGGGAACTCTGAGGAAGAAGCAACGAGGTAGTTATTTTTCCAGGTTGGATTATTTGTTGGTGGTGTCATGGTAAAGGTGATAAATGAAACAGAAGTTCCCCTTCTCTTATGCTGGTGTCATCAATAAAGTACCTGTGATAACACAGGGGAAAGCAGAATCACTCTTGGGGTTCTTAAAAAGTATTTTAAAAAAAAAGAATTTTAAAGTGGACACAGGAAGCTCAACTACAATTTTATTTAAGTTTGAAAGGAAAAACCCCAGGGTGGGCAAGCTGAAAATCTCAGCAGCTGCCTGGAGGAGAACAGGGGAGAGAAGGGAGAGAAGGCATTCCATTTAAGCCGGTATAGAAGCCAGACAGATGTGGGGCAAGCAGCTGCACCAATGAAAGAGGAGCTTTAAGGATAAGGGAAGCCCAAAATATCAGAAGCAGAATAGTTATATTCTACCCAACACCTGAAAGAGAGAGAGCAGAAAAAAAAAGTTTTAAAATAATAATAACTAAAGGGAAGTTACGCCATTCTGAATCAGGCAGATCCAGGGCAAACCTCGTGATAGTTTGTAGGGATTACACAATGGATGCTGATTCTGGGAAGTACAGTATTCCATTACAGGACTCATTATCCCACCTGCCTCTTCAGAATGGCCAAGGTGAGGTCCCTTCCTAGGGGTCCCAGTTAGAATGATGAGCTTGACCTACACCAGAAATTCTGTTCTTGATCAGAAGTTCCTTTTTTCGTTCTTTAAAGAGTCTTTATTGCTGCTTTAACAGTCTGATTTTGTCATAGGTGCAAATCTGTCATTTAATCGGCAGTTCATGGCACCAATGTATATAAAATTCTCTCTTCTATCTTACATATAAATTTAGAGAAAGTGCTATTCCAATATAATTGTTTAGGACATTGAAAAGCTATTTCTTAGTCTGAACTATAGCGTGCACCAAGTTTTAAACAGCAGAAGAATCTCCTTTACTTTAAACTAGAATAACTTGACAGTGACATTGAAACTGAAATTTTTTGGCCATTTTGGGATTCGGGGACGGGAGTTTTCTGATGAAAAGAACTTGAAACTGAACCCTAAGTTGATGCAGAGTGACACAGTCTCCCTGACATCTCTGGTACCAGCAAACAACCATCACAAGCTCAGTATGCTCAACAAGAACATGCCAGGAGCCAGTCCACAAAAATAAGCAGGTGCCTTCAAATGAGCAGTGGCCAATATTGCTTTTGAGAATTAAGAAACCTTATCTGTATTCAGCTAACCAATTATGCAGCCAACTATACATTGGGGAAATTAAATCTTGGAGCAAAAGATTTCATTACATCCATAGCCACAAATATTGTTCTTGGATATAAACTTCCCAGCTCACTTGACCCAGTGACCTTTTATTTCGATTTATCTAATAGATTTATAATATGTTCTGGGAAGAAGTCTTCTTTTTCTTAAATTGCTCTTTCAAGTTCTTGAATATCACATGAATGTTCAGTCCTTCTGAGAAGTCAAATACTCCAAATATTCTGTGAAATTAGCTTCAGCCCTGCTTCATACATGGGGAGCCCTGCAGACAATCTTTGATGGAGGTACACACAGGATTAATCCAGTTGATTCTGATAATGTGATTTTTCTTTCTGTTTGATGCTTTTGAACTATGAGAACTAAGCCAATTTTCAATTAATCTTAATTTCCAGTACCTAGCAAAGGGTTCAATACATAATAAATTTTAATTTCAGTAACTCGGAGAAACAAGATTAACTTGTCTCAGTGTTTTGAAATAAGTGATGCATTTTCCAGCAAAAGTAGAGGAATATGATTTAGGTAAAGTTGGGGTCAATGCCAAAAGCAAAAAAAAAAGGTATATTATTGCTATTATGTTATTTTTGCTATAGTGCATGAAATATTTGTTATATTATTGTTGAACTAAGGAACAATAACTATGAAGAAAAATATTACAACTAATATTAAAGTGAAAGTAAATACATCTACAGCTGCAATAACAGATGATAGATATTTCCATATGAATGGCTAAAGCATGAGTCCCTAGATTCAATGCTCAGTCTAACAAAAACAAAGTCTGTTCTACCCATTTCACTCCCTTGTTAGAAAACCAGCTACTTCAGTATTTATTCACCAATGCAATTCTTTACATCTCTCATACAAACATTTATTGTTCTTTAATGAAGTCATTTATAAAAAATAGTTGTATTTTACTCATAAGGCCACTGTGTTAATTATTACTGCAGCTCTCAACTATTGTAACTTATTATTTTCTTGCATCAATCTCTATAACTTCTGGTGGTTCTGTTTCTTCACAGAACTCAGCATAAGATCTAGCTGCTAGAACTGAAGAAGTTTTTAAAGCTGTAAGAAGTCTGTTCACAAGGCTCCTGTGGATGTGAAGGAGAGTATGGGATACAAGAAGGTATGGATTTGACTTATGGTTAAAAACTACAATTCTGGGATGTAGTCGATCCTTTTATTTCCTTCCTTCTCCTCTTTTCTCCCATCCTTTCTTCCTTTGCCTGCTCAGCCATCTTACCTGCTTGTAGCCTTTCTTTTCTTCTGAGTACTAAAATAGACCCTCATATCCTTACCATTTATTTGATACAAAGGTCTTCTGTGTGATACTCTGGAATAAATAATATAATGAATTTATTAGAAATGTGATTTTTTTCTCTCACTAAAATTGGACTTAGAGGATGGGAAGCTCTCTTTCATCATTATTTCTGACATTCATTTTCATTGCGGGATATTACAATCGTTCTCATTCTGCAGTCAGACTTTTTTGGACAGAGACACATTATGTATGCATTAAAATCCTCAGTGAGCAGGTATTGAGTGCTTGGCACCCATCTGAAATCAGGATCAGGAGAAGAACCTGGCATCGTGTTATGTTAGAAAAGGTGAATTAATAGATGATTTTTATTAGTTCACTATTTTTTAAAAATAAAGACATGTATAGAATGGATAGACTTGTGAGTTTATTAGTTTTTCCCCTAAAAAAAGTTAAATATGCAAGTCCTTTGTTCCTTCTTTATTCTGAAAAGAAGCCGAAATGGTTGCTTACTAGGTATACTGAATACAGAACTCCTGTGTCTTGCTACATTTGTATATTTCAGTTTCCTAACTCATGTGCCACATTTCAGCTTCTTGATAATTCCTGTGCAAATCAATGCTTTTGAATATCTGCTATCTACTATCTATCTATCTATCTATCTATCTATCTATCTATCTATCTCCATCTCTTGGTTTTTGTTTTTGAACAAAACTGCATGTAGGCCAGGCTATTCTCAAACTCACTATGAAGCCAAGACTTGCCTTCAATTGTTGATCCTCCAGTCACCAGAGCAATTATTCACAGTCATGAACAGTTACATTTCTGTATCTGGAATATGACAAGTAATTATGCAAATTTCAATTGAACATATCTCTGTATTACCATAGTTCAAAATAACTGGATACAGTCATATGAAACACACATATGATAAAAAAGAGAAGAAATATGGCAAAAAATGTTTTTACTTAAATATCTCTGATGAACTTCTTATCAAAAATTCTTTTTTCCAAAAGTGCTACCTTCACTTTTTATCTTCATTGTAATCTGCAATTTTAAATTTAAATGATTTTGTCAGTAATTTTAATGATTATGGACAATAACTTATACTTAAAGCCCAACCATGATTACTCAAAGGATGCTTCCTTTTTAATAAGGAATTAAATCAGTGCAAGGAATGGTGGCTCAAGCTTGTAATTCTTGACCTCGGGAATCTGCAATGAGTAGACTGCTATGAGTTTGGGTTAACCTGGACTGCGAAACAGGTTCCAAGCCAGCCTGAGCTGCAGAGCTAAACCCTGTTTGAAAACATGTGCGTGTGTGTGTGTGTGTATTTGTTTGTATGTATACACAAATAGAAATTAGATTATGTAGAATTAAAAAAACAAATTGATGATTAGCAACATCACCTTCCAATTCAATTTCTGCAACAGCAACGTAATTTCAGATTATTAAGAGAGATTCTTCGTAAAGCCAAGGACTTGCTGATTTTTATTTCAGATGAACTGCCTTGACTAAACAGAGCATGATAACATTTTGGAAGTGCAAAGGAAAGTTCTATTATCTTGATTGTGGTGATTGTTACATGACTGACTATTCGTTCAATTTTATGCAGCTGCATTCCATCAGAGAAGAATTTTGCTGCATATGTTATTGCTCAAGAAACCATTATTACAAGTCTGCATGTATGAAATTTTCAAAGAATAAATAAAAAATTCAGAAGAAGATAAAATGGGTACTTTGATGATAGCCATTTCAATATCTCACCCTATTCTTGCATTTTCTCTCTGGTTGTTGCTCTGATGGTTTCCTCGACACTAGAGCTTTGAAGACAAGGCTGATTGTAATATCGTTATTCTAAGAGACCATTTAGTATTTATTAACTCACATTTCACTTGGCAACTCACTATCATTTTAACAGTGTGCAAGGGAAGGGAAATCGCATGCCTGTCTTTGCCTCTACCTCTCACTCTATAATGTCTTCAGTGGTCCACAGATTCCTGGATGCCATCTTTACTTTCTTTCCAATATGATTAGACAGTGAAGATTCCTAAACTGTGTGAATGGATCCATAACAACAGTTTCTTAGGGTGAAATCAGAAACAAATCATTAATTCTTTCCTATGACCCAAATCCCTACACTAAGACACAGAAGATCATGACTCGTAAGTCATATCTAGACCACTGTCTGTGTCTTTGGACTTTTTTTGGATAATGGTAAAATAGGTGTTATATATAATTTGCTGAGCTGGTTATGCCATACACACAACACATGAATGCTCAAGGTAGGCTTGTGATTAGAAATCCAATCTTATAAATCTTTCAAGAGCTTTTTTTTTTTTTTTTTTTTTTTAGCTTGAAGACAGTTGGAGTTTCAGAGAATGAATAACGAGACAGGAAAGGTGAAGATCTGGAGAGTAGCCAGAATGAGAGAGTTGCATATGAGAAAGAGAGATCATTGCTGCTACAGGCAACACTAGTAGCTAAAACAGGGCTGCACTCATGCAGATGTGTCTGCTTACCCCTGAGTTGCCCAGTCTCTCGATGATGCAGGAATTTCTTTCCATTAGTCGACCACTATCTCCATTGCATCTGCTCTAGCCATATACTAATGTCTTTTCACTTTATTTGTAACACACAAATGTCACTCTACCTTAGGGCTTTGGTCTTGCAGATTCTTTCATTTAGAATATCCTCTCATGGATCTTTAAATGATTGACTCCATCTCTTTGTGTGGCCTCTGTTTAAATGTCATGCCCTCAGCGAAGAAGCTTACTGCCAACTAAATATCTCAAAGAGATAACTTCTTAATTGTGCAGCTTGTGATTCATCCTGAGTAAAAAGGCAGAGCTAAAATTGCTTAGACATGTTTATATATTGTATTTTTTTCAGGACAATTATTACCAGGTAAAGAGGGAAATTCACTGCTAGTGCTTTTTGTACTAATTTACTGAACTAGTAAAACTGCTGCCATTCCCTCCATATTAAGCATACAGGATCTATAAAGGAAAAACATCAAGAAAGAGATAAAAGTCTGTTAAAAATCCCTGGATAACATATGGAGCTATTTTGAACCACTGCATGTGGGAGGGGTAGCCGCTTTGGCCTGAGGGAGAAGACAGGCATTAATGTGGGAGGATTGGAAAAGAAAAATATCAGAGTCCAAGCAGAACTACCCATTTATAGCTGATGGCTCCAAGCTTGTACCAAGGTACCACAAGGTAATATATAAGCTGTGTTTCCAGTAGTTTATCTCTATAAGCAATTGATATTCCCAGGGAGGAGAAACTCAGAATAGAATAATAGAAAATCTGAGAAAAAAACTTGCTTAAAGAAAAAGACAGCATAATTGATTATAGATTAATAATATCAATAGTTTTGAACTGACCGAGTATTTATATGCATATATAAATACTACAAGGAATAAAACATTTTTTTTTATTGATAAATGAGAAGGTCTGGAGAGATGGCTCAGCAGCCAAGAGTGATTGGATCTTGTGCAGGGAACCAGAGTTCTCTTCCTAACACCCACATCAGGTGGATCGAAACCAGCTGATAGACTCCAGCTCCAGATAGACTGGTGCCCTCTTCTGGCCCCCACAGACACCCAAATAAACAAGGCCTACCCATATGGTCAGACACACATATAGACACATAAAATTTTCAAAATAAAAAGGAGGGGCAGTAGAGGTGATTCAGAGGTTAAAAGCACTAGCAGGACCCAGGTTCACTGGCCAGCAGCCACAGGACAGCACACTGCCTGAAACTACAATCCAAGAAGTTTTGGTAACCTCTTCTAGTCTTCATGGGAACTACATGCACATATTTCACTGACATGCATGTGTGCAAAACTAAATTAAAAAATAAAACAATAGAAATGACAATGTGGAAAGAACTAGGTAAGTATATTAATTTTATTTATATATATATAATATATATACTTAGTATATATAATACTTATTTGTATAAGTATATATACCTACTTTATATATATTTATACACACAGACA
>NW_026067927.1:6215844-6240263 GCF_014885135.2 Alexandromys fortis | reverse complement strand
ATATACACACATACACCTAGGTGCTCTAATATAGCTTAGAAGTATATACATAAGCAATACCTTACTTGCAGACTTCCCACCGGGTTGGTTACTAGCGGTGTTAGGTGCAACACTCTCCCTTAATATAGAATTAAACAAATAATAAAAAAGATTCTATTCAACTACAGCATTTGAGAGAGAACATTTGCGTGCAGTATCAGTAAAACAGAAGTGCTACCAGACATAGAGGCTCAAGATGGATAAGATATTCTCATGATGAGGAAAAGATGAGCAATGAATGAGTGGTCCTGGTAACTTCATTGCTATCTTAAAAGTCAGGATCTTTTGTTGTTGAGGACTGTTGCAGACCTGTATTCAGAACAACTAGGAAGTCAACATCACCGCAAGACTCAGGACAAGGAGCCCAATTCACAATGTACGTAAGTCATGTTACACAAATAGTCCATATGGAAATTATAACAGAACTGAAAAAGATACACAAATGTATAGACAATCAGTCATACTAAGAAACTAATTTATGATCTGAATGAGAAACTCAGCAGAAAGAAACATCACTGAAAAAGAGAACAGAAGCCATTAACATGAAAAAGTTAACAACGGATACAAATTAAAATACAATTTAAGACCAGCAAGAAGGCTTCAGGGTGGCAGGCAAAGACACCTGATACCAAGCATGTAGTCTGAGTTTGATCACTAGGTTACATATAGGGATAAAGAAAAATGACCTCCACAGGTAGCCATGCATTCACCTACCCACATCAACATAGGTAAATAAATAAAACAAAGTATAAAAGCAAGAATTTACAGAAAATACAGTTGGATACCTCAACAACAGAATAGATTAAATGTAATTTCTGTACTTGAAGAAGATCTTTTGAAATAACCCATCCAGAGTAAAGTGGAAGAGAGATTTGTGGAACAAGGAAGGAAGAAAGGAACAATGAGGGAGCTAAGGAGGGAATAAGGGAATGGAGAAAGCAAAAAGGAAGGAAGAAAGAGAGGGCAAGACTAGGGAAAGGAAGAGGAGGGAAGGGAAGGCAGAGTGGGGAAGGGAAGGAAGGAATATAGGAGGGAGGGAGTTTGGTTTCCATAATATGTGTTCCAGAAGGAGGAAAAGAAGGGAAACACAAGGAAACTTTTTTAAATAAAATAATAACTAAAATAGCTCCAAATTTCAAGAAGATATTTCTATCAAAATATAGAAAACACAAAACATCCCACATAGATTTGGGGGGCGCTAAGGTATATTATGCTAAAAGTCTTCAAAGTTCAAAATATACACAGAACAGTAAAAATTAAAGAAGATAGTATTAAGCTTCATGCAAGAAAATCTGTGCAAAATTAACCGCAGATTTCTCAACAGAAATTTTACAGGGCAGAGAGGATGAGGTGACATATTGGATGTGATTTAAAAAAAAAGTGTCAAGTATAATTACACTCAGCATAACTGCCTTTCAAAAATGAGAGAAATAAAGTCTTTCCAAGAAAACCAGAACCTAAAGGGATTAATCATGGCCAGACATGCTCAGTGGAGCGTTACATCTAAGTGGTAAGTGACAATGACCACGATCATGATGAAATGAAAATGTAAAACTCAGCTGAAGATCACCTAATGAACAAGAGAGGGGGAAAAAATCGCAGTGGCCGCACATAACACCGCCAACTGAACAGACAAGAAGCAAGATGGAAGAAGAATATAAACACCCAGGAACAGGAGGTAAGAGGGGGTACTGCTTTCTCTGTTGCTATCAAAGATGGCTAAGCAAAATGACCTTGCGGAGGAATTGGCCTCTTTGGCTTACTTTTCCCATCACAGCTGATCACTGTGAGAACTCAGGGCAGGAATTCGATGCAAGAACTTGTATAGGAGGAAGACCGCTAGTTAGTTCCTGGCCACTTAGCCCCAAAATAACCACACAGAAACTATTAATTAAATCATTGCTTGGCCCATTGGCTCGAGTTTCTTATTGGCTAATCGTTTACATATTAATTTAACCCATTTCTATTAGTCTGTGTATCGCCACATGACAGTGGTTTACCAACTAAAGTTTCTGCATGTCTGACTCTGGCGGCCCCATGGCGTCTCTCCCTCTGCCTTCCTTCTCCCAGCATACAGTCCAGTTTTCCCCATTTACCTAAGTTCTGCCCTATCAATAGGCCAAGGCACTTTCGTTATTCATTAACCAATAAAAGAAACACATAGACAGAAGGACTTCCCACACCAAGCCTGAAGACAGGAACTTCAGCAGAGGCCATGGAGGAAGGATACTGCTTAGGGAGTTCTCAGTTTGCTCTTTCATACAGCTCAGAGCCACCTTCCTAGGGGTGGCAACACCCATATTGGGTTCTACCCTGCCGCATCAATCATCAAGGAGAAAAATTCTCGATTTCTGATAGGGGGATATTTACATTTACTGTTTCCTCTTCCCAAATGACTCTAGTTTCTGCAAAGTTATCACAAAGTAATCAGCACAATAGGGTGTAATAAACAGGGAAAGCAGATATGTAACATTCAAAATTTAAGAGTATAAGATAAAAGGCTCTTACCAATATTCAGAGAGTTGTTTTAAGAGGGACTTACCAAACACTATAAAAAAGAAGCAAAGACAATAGGATGTTTAATTAGCTCACAGGGAGGACACATAGTCTATCTGTACAAAGAATAAGGCTGTCATGAGAATAGTCTACACGCATCTCGCATGAAAAAAGAAATGATATCTTGAAAAAAATAAACAACCATGAATCACTAATTTTATACCTGCAAACACTAGTAAGTGGTAAATGTATAATATTTGCACAGTATAATGCCTTCCAGACATACACACCCTAGAATGCTGGGCTATAGAAAGGAAAATCTATATTCAGTACATTTTTTCACAAAGTACACGGATTTAAAGGTATAAAAATCCAGCAGATTTATATAAAGTAAGGCTGATCAAATGTCTTAGCAAAAATACTTATCATTTAATAAAATACTTGAGACTGAAAAGAAAGATAAGTAATATCAAAAAATACCCAGAATTTCAAAGATACTATGTAACACCTCTATGATTGGTTTTACAGAAAAGTTGTGACCCACGAATATAAAAATATGCTTCACATTCTAGTCCTATAAGAGAAAGATGAATCGGTTTTATTTTTTTAAAAAACTGAAAGTTATAAGTTTGTCAAAAGTAAAATCAATTAAAGTGATAAAATGATCCAAATCTGAAAAAAATGATAACAGACAAATTGCCCAAAATTGCATGTTAAGACACGATAATGCATTTTAATAAGAATATGTTTGGCTGAAGAAATGTCCCTATGGTTAAGAGCACTTATTGCACTTGCAGAGGACCAGTGTTTGGATTCCAACATCCACATCAGGTGCCTCACAACTGTCTTATAACTAGTTCCAGGGTATTTAGTATCCTTCTCTGGCCTTCTGAGGCACCCTCATGCATGAATGCTGTACATACATAAACAGATACAAATTTGAACAGAAATAAAATGTTTAAAAATATATGTGAAATAATACTTCTAGAAGATTTGCCTTTTGTTTTAGTGAAAGTTAGATTAACAATAACTGAAACATCCGCAGTCCCCATCAAAGTTCTTCATTATCTTGCACCAGTGTGCTCCAAGTTGCAACTGAGCCACATCAATCTGTTACCAGCCAAAGCTTGTGCCATGAATTATCCTTACGGTAGAGAGGTTCTTCCTATGGGTTTAGGCAACTGTGTAGTAACAGGTACTCACATGTCTGAATTTTACAGAGCAGGGTGGCTGACCTGAAGATCTTCTGACCCCATTTACTCCTCATCTCCTCTAATCTGTGGCTGGAATGACATAACCAGTTAAAACTGTCTCTGGTTTGATGGCCTTTGCTAGGGATACCCATATTTGTGCTAGTGGGATAGTTAACCCCTTCAGAACAACTTGCTGTCTTTCAGTAATGTGCATCTGGTTTTTCTCCATGTCTTAACATGGAATGGTATCTGTTTAGCACAAACTAACATTTATTGTCTGACATGTTAGATTATTCCTTTAATCACTTATTGAAATAAAACTCAATTGTTTCAAAGTCTAGGCTATTGTGATTAAACTAAGACAAAAATTTGTATGTGTTGTTTTGTGTCTGTTTTATACGTTAAATGCTGTAACTCGTCTGGGCAAATGCTAAGGAGTTATATTTCTGGGCTATATAGTGTAAGTGCAATTAAGGTGTAATAAACTGAAAACATATTTCCAAAGTGAAAATCATCTGAATTTCCCTTGTGTGGCATATCTTTTCATTTATCTGCAAGTGTCTTCTTTAGAACAGACATTTTTAATTTTATTAAAGTCCACAATGCAGACTCTTCTTCTAGATCACATCATTGTTCTTGCAAAATATCAGAAGCCATCTGAACAGAACCCAACAAAGAGATAAGAAATGTACCAGTAAACCATTATAATAACACGACAAACAGTCCTACAGCAGTTATCCGAATGGCAAATGGTCATGGGGGCTAATAAAAGAAGTAAGTGAAAAGTCTAAATACTTCATTGACACAGGCATCTTTTAGTAAATCAAACCAAAAGAGATTATCATATACATATGACTAACTATGGACACACTTCTTATATGTTACTAAATAAACAAGTGATCTATGTAGCATATAAATATGTTTTTATAAATAAAACTTTACAGAAAGAAAAACAAGGATAAGGATATGATGATGAGACCGAGAATGGTAATTTCAGAGAAAGAATAGAAAGCTAACAGGAGGAATCATTTTGGTTGGAAGGAGGGTACGGTCAAAATCAGTGATTTTATTTGGCAATAACTATAGGCTTTAAAATAACTTATTTAAATCTAAATAAGGCGGCTTGCTCAGCAGTCAAGAGAGCTCACTCTCCCAGTTGGTGTCATCGTTTCAGTATCCAGGAGTCTGTTCACTAGACCGCACAGCTGAGCCATTCCTGAAGCATAGCCTTACCCTAGCTGGCTAATATTAAGTATGTATTTTATGCTACAATGTTGGGAGTAATTCCTTTCATTGCCACAGATAAATAATAGTGTAATTACCTTGTCAATCATGATTTTAAAATTAATAATCCACAGAAGAAGGAGCTGATATAAATCACTTATTTCTCAGACTATTTTCAAATGCATAATTTCATGTGTGTATGCAATTGTCTCATTGTGTGTATTAATCCCAACATTGCTTGTGCTTAAATAGAACTTAATTTTCTCAATTGTGATTTTATATTAATCATCATTCAGGGTTCACCAAAACTGTCCTAAAACATATCAGGGAGCTATTTCCCTTCATTAAGCCACATTTGTTTTCTTAATTTTGACTGAGATCTCAAGTGAATAGAAAAAGTGTTCATCTTGAAGGAAAAAAATGTTATAAATTCATAAATGCTTCCTATTCTCTCTTTAAATAGACTTGCTTCTCAGTTCTGCTGAAGGGATACATGGGCAAATGTGTTTTTCTGTTTCACCACAGGAAAGTATTGTTTTCACATTTTTTTCCTTTGTCAATTGCTTGGCATTTTTTTCCTGCAAAATATAGTTCATATTCTATAACTTACCTCTGAATCCTACATAGTTGTCAGTTTCTGGGAATGCACTTTTGATTCATTCCCAAATCTAACATCTCTTTAAATACATGCTTTGCTGAAAATCCAACAGAGTTCCTTTCTGCTGAGTTGTTGTTTATACACAACCGTGTGCTCACACACACACACACACACACACACACACACACACGCACTGACACTGCACAAGGAAAAATGCATTATGATTGTGGCTCTGGTGGGAGATTGGGAGCAAGATGATGTGTATCCTGACGTTTAAGAGTCCCTGATTAGAGATTGAAAACATCCTTTCCTCTGCTTTAAGCTGTTTGCCAGTTTAAACTGCCTCCAAAGATTTATTTGCCATAATAATTCTTCATTAGTAAGATGGCAAGATAATGGAAACTACAAAATACAGGACTACTTAGAGGAAACTCGAACACCAACTGTGATTTCCCACCCTCGCCGTCACAGATTCAAAGTGTAATATACGGGCTGAGAAACACGTGTATCAACTTTTCTCCTGAAGGGTATGAAGCACTTAATTAGCTGCAGGGAATTTCTTTTGGAACTATTTTATTCTTCATTCTAGCGTATCCTTGTGAAGCGGAAAGTGCACTTCTCAAGTCAGCAGGAGAACTGGCCTCAGCCCTGGGCTCCACCTTATTTAAAGAGCTGTTGAGATCCAACCTAAAAGGTGTAAGTTCTGTGTAAGGTTGGCTCTTCTTTCTGTAGTCTGGTTTCTTTTCTTTGCTTTTTTTTTTTTTTTTTTTGCTATTTGTTGTTTTGTTTTCTGGGTTCTTGACTTCATATTTCTCTCTCATTGTTCCTATAAAGGCCTCTTCCTCCAGACCAAGTCAAAAGATGGATGAATGGAAACATCTACTTTCCTTCAAGTTTCTGTGGGGTTCTAACATGTAATAGGAATTGGATAATTTGCACAAACGATGCAAGAGAATGTTTGTTTACTTTTACCACAACACTGAGAAGAATCTTTGGTGATCTTTTACAAAAACAAAAATAAGAGGAAAACATGATTTTCCCAGGCTGAAATTTTTGGGCATTCCATAAACTACCCATGTTTCTAATTGTAGAGCAAATGTTCTACTCCTTGCCCCACATAGAAAATGCTTACATCTCGTTGATCGAGAAGTCTGATCCATGGTGTTCCAGAAGTGGAAGAACTGAGGTTTTCTTAATTCTTTTCACTGCTAATTCTCTAATTCTGAGAGCTACTGTTCCTAGTCTAATGCGGTATTCCGTTCACTCATGAGGTTTGACAAGTACAATGTTTGTAATTAATAATGTCAAATATTAATACCATGTTTTTCTTTTCATCTTAAACTGTGAATAGATGACCTTCCTACCCCCACTCCTGGAAAAGCTTGTGGTTTGTTCAACTACCCTACATAGTGTCTCAGAGCTCGCCCTCTGCTGAGCTCCTTGCCTTCCATCAGTTAGGTATTTTGTAGATCGTTTTTTCTACTTGCCCCACTACTGCGGAATCACCAAAACCAAGTTCATGGCTGCAGGATTCTGCTTAACTCTTCATGTTAACTAAATGACTAGTATAGCTCACTGTACCCTGTATGCGTGTCCTACACTGAGCTTCATGGAGCAAGGTGCATAGCTAATGTAGCTCAGTGTACCTGTGTGCTTCTCATGGAGGTATGGTGCATAACTTATTAATGCTTTTGGATTTCCATAGAAATTATATTCTTGGCAATATTTCCAAGGCTTTTGTAAATTCTTCACATGTTTATGTGGTAGGTTATATCCACCCATGTAACCAGGTGATATAAAGAGACAAAAGGATACGAAGTATCCTCCCTGTGGTTTTTTATCTGTTCAGTGGTCATCCAGAGTGTGTTTCCTTGTTCTTTTTTCACTGTTGTTATTTTGGCTTGGTTCGGTTCTTGTTTTGTTTTTAACACAACTTGTTCTGCAGTCAATATTCTCGATGCCCAAATTGATACTTGGTAATAAATAAATCAAGTGTTCAGTGAGTGTTCAGTATATGAACCAACTCCTGTCTAGCCAAAAATCGAGTACTAAAACTTGCAAACATTACCAAAAAGAATAAAAATTGCCTTTTGTTTGAGTAAAGTTTTATTTGGAATATGATTCAAATACTCAAAAACGACAGATGATATTCAAAAAAGAAAAGTCCGCAGAAAAGTGCAGTATTATTGTTAAGCATGACAAAAACAGCTCAACCTCGGAGAAGTACATGGGTGAGTGAGACATTGAAAGTCACCACCTATGTGTTGGGATCTCTTCAGGGTGCTACAACAGCAGAGGCTCTCCCCTTACTTCTGCTTCTCATTTTGTGAAAGTCATTGATGCCGGTCGCCACAACTGTGTATCTTGTTGCATATATCTCCCTGTTGGGTCGCCATTTCTGGGGTAAGGTGGATTGCGTAGGGGAACACAGCAGAAAGCCCAGTTCAAAGTGAGTCGCATGATACCCTTCATTCCTCCATTAGCAAAAATGCTCGGGGTAAGAAAACGTAACCATGATGGTTGCAAATATCAAAAAGCCAAAATTCGCACTGTACAGCACTCTTCAAGACCTCAAGCATTTTGTTTTTCACTGCAAGCAATACTTGTGAGTTATCTGGAAGTTACTCTACACCAACTTAATTCTAGAAAATCACTCTGCATGTTGCTCATCACTCATAAGCTTGTATTATGGTTCAGAATAGGGAAGCTCCCTGAAACTAAAATTAGGACTGTGATGTAAAGGCAATCTATGTAATTATAGCACAAGAAGTTACTTCCTCAAGTGTGTGTCTTTGTATATGTGTTTATGGACGTGTGGATGTCACTGAAAAGGAGAAGGCATATATAGAGTCTCATTATATTGACTATAGGAACAACTGTCAAAGAGGGAGATGGAGGGAAACTCTTCCAGGAGAATTTGTGATGACCAGAGGATCCTTGACTTCTTAGGCAAATAAGAATCTTCATGTTCAATTAATGGGAAAACATCAATGTGGATGCTGTGTGAGCTGCCAGAGGCTACACATAATTAATGCAAAGGAATGTAAAGGAGGAAACAGTAGATTCCCAATCATCACTGGAGTGTGAGTAGTGTCTCCATTTTTTAGTAGCATTGGTCTGCCATGACCACAGCTCATCTTCTACATTCTCACATCTTCATCATAGCAATTGGAACAGCAAAGCAGTATGGTAACATCTTTGATTTACAGGGAAGTCATCTATAGCATGAAGTCTTCATGAAGAAGTGATAAATATATATCTGAGGTAACCTGGAAGGTGTCTGCCACCATTCTCCAGTGAGAGTAACATATTTGGATATTATATTTGAATATTATGACATACTCATGAGAGAAATTAGGCTGTGGTATAAGGCATAGTAGAACTTAAGACAGAGATTATCTGGGTATGTGTGACCTGAGGATAACCCTTAAAACTCATCTGGTTTTCCAAGAAAGAATTTAGTGGTAACAAGAATTCAATAAGAAGATTCTCTGCTGCTGGCTTTGCAGATGGAAGAAGCTGTGCAGGAAGGTTGTGGATAATGTCTAGAAGTTAAAAAAAAAAAGACATGGCTAGAAGACAAGAGACAATAGTCCTACAGTCTACCACCATCGTGCGATCCTGAGAGTCCTCTTGTCCACAATATGAAAACTTGATTTCAACTTGCAACACTCAGCACTGAAAGGTCAGTCGTTTTGTACCCAAACTTCTAACACAGGGAGCTGTGATCTAACAAATGGGCTCTGCCATTAGTCATGACATAATATTATTGCAACATTCACAAAATGTATATAAATGTTCTCAGAACAAGAAAATGCAAAACAGGAGTATAAATTGCAAAGTGACTCTGGAGTCTACCCCATTCATCAAAAAGCATGTGCCTAAAAATTGGTTTAAAGGACTATACTTTAACATACTTAGAAAGCATGTTGAAAATATAAATTTCATCATGAGCATGGGATAATGGAACTTTTAAGAACTTCTCACAATAAAGTAACCTTCACCATGAATGAGGGACTTTGGGTGAGTCACAACTCCACATCGTCTTGTAGGTGGATGGATACTGGAATTGCTCTAAATGGCTTATAAAGATAATCAGAAGCTTTTGACAGGAATACGGCCATCATGCCATGGTACTTTCGTAGTCCTCAGAGACGAAGGCCATCAGGTGACGCAGGTGCTTCGGCATCCTTTAAACCTAGGGTAATACCATTCTAAAATGACCCATCAGATTAACATCACAGGTTGTGGTTATATTCTGCTCGTTCGGTTTCTACAGTGTGCTGTGTGCGTGTACCCAGATACAAGTCTTCTGACTTCCTTTCCTATTCCAGAAATACTTTTCACCTTCTTTTAGGCCAACTTTGTTCTTCTCTTGTGCTTACCACCTCAACTGCCACTTTCTCAAGAAGTTCTCAGTTACTTATTAAGTCTTCATTCTCTCTTTTTTCCTTATGTGCCTATTTTTGTTCACTACAGAACTCACCATAACTTATAATCTTTCTCTTTTTAAGTTTTTTAATGTTGTCTCATCCTTCTGGTTATGACAAAAACTTAGAAGTGGAGAAAATTGGTTTGATTTACACTTTCAGGTCACGCTCCATCATTAATAAGGCGAGTCTAATACAAGCAGAATTTTGAAATAGAAACAAAAAAGGAACTTTTTAGTTCCAGCTAACTTTTCTGTACAGGCTGGCAATAGAAGTTTAGGCATGCTCTTGCCCACAGTGGGCTGGGCCCTTCGACTTTAACTAGCAATCAAGACGTATGTGCCTGTAAGCCAATCCAATCTGTTCAAACCCTCCGTTAAGATTCCCTTGTCAGATGATTCTGGCTTGTGTTAAATGCCAGTTAGAGAAAACTAGGATGCTCTCAGACTAACAATAATAATATTTACAAAATTTATAACGAGTTTTATAAGCTGATCAAGTGACAATACAATCTCATAGTAAGGCTTACAAAGAATCCGGAGACTTGGAATAGCATTATCCATCTACAATAGATATTGAAGTGATCACGGTAGAGGTTAAAGATTACCCTGGCATGTTGCACAGCAGCTAATAATGCTTCATCCGGATTAAAACCAGACAGTCTAAATGCCTGTTACTCGGGGATGCCTCTAGGTTACACAGTAAACAATGCACAGCCTGCAGGTAACTCAGTGACTGATCCATAAAAGATGCTCAGTAAAGGTTCTGGAGGGGATAAATAAAAGAATTCACAGCAGCAGGGGAAGGAATCAGGTGCACTCCACACAGCAACGTGCTCTTTGAGTATAAGAGAAAGGATACACGTAGGAAGAGGGAGAGAAGATATTAGTGCATGTTTGATGCAACTGAGAACTGTCCCAAACCTGACTGCAAAGTAGAATTCTTATGTAGTTTTATTCTAGGCTCGGCATTATCTTCTTGCACAGTTGGAGGAATGGGAGCATGAACGGTATGGTTTATGAAACTGTAATGCACTTGATGGTGGCTAACCTTGGTCTGCTATTATGTGTTGCTGTTATGTATTATGTTATGCGGGTTTGCACTGAGAATAAGCACGAACTCTCAGTGCTTGTTCAGTTGAAACAAATATTAAAACACAAAAGAACACTTTCTCATTGAAATGATCATTCCGTTTTTTCCCATCATAGGAATGTGGCTTACACATTTCTCATCAACTTGCAGTAAGTTGAGTCCCAACAGACCCCAAAATTGGAAATATTGGAGGTTAAATATGTTTCATAGACATAATTACCTCGCCATGACAGCTTGACACACAATGAACTTGAGAATATCAGGTGTTTCTCCTTGTGATAGCATGACAGACTAGTAGTAGTAGGGGGCCCAGCCTACTACTACTGTTCAGGATCTAAAAAGAGCCTTGATTCCAATTATTATACTTAGTCCATGAAAAGATAACATTTTAAAAATTGAGGTATAATTTCTATTGAATGCACATGAACTTTATATCATCGTAAAGTCAAAACTTGCGAGTCCAGTCATAGGCTGAATACCATTTATAGCTGTGCAAACCAAAGATTAAATCTGGAATACTTGATTCAAGAGCTACTAAGTAACACTCTTGTTCACCTAATGGAAACGTGCTCATCTTTAAAAAGTGATGTGTCACAGTTGCAGAGGGGTGAGGAAAATATGTGAAGCAGATGAAGCGTATGCTCACACTCACTCGCACTGAGACGCACTTAGTGAACGTTAATGGATTCAATATGTTTAGACTGTATAGTGCGAAGTTGTAAATGAATTGTGAGAAGTGAGAATGGAGAATCAGAATAGACGGCTGGGGAATGCTAAGCCACAGACCGTTCCACTTGCCTCATGGCGGAGAGCTCCCAAACTATATCTTTCAGTGTTCAAGGTTCAGTATGCCCTGAACATTTAAAACAAAAGGAAATGTTTCAGTTCTCACATGTAATAAGAATTCTCTTCTATGGAAATTAAATAATTGGCCTCATGATATTTTCCTTAATAGTTAAAATAGTTAGAAGGCTGAACCTATGACACAGAAAAAGAATTAAGTTCAACTAAATGTAATTCCATTAGAGAAGAAAGTCTGTGAATCTATTAGCCTCTTTTATTCTGCTTAAAATTTAGCTTGGATTCATAAAAAGCGATTCTTATCCAATATACTTTTGGTAAAACCACATCTGTTGAGCATGATTTTTATCTACTATGCTTTAGGTAAAGCCATGTACCTCCATTCTGGCAAACACTGAGACAAACATGCTACATTAATTTTTATGTACGCTCCACTAATGACATCTTTTTATTCCACTAATGGCATAGTTTTAATGACAGAAATATCACCCTTTGTCTTTTCTTGTATTATTTTTATCTTGAATCCAATTTTTATATAAATGCATGTAAAATAATCCTGTAAAACTGATATGGATGACAAAACTATTAAAGTTTGTCAAATTTTATCAATTGGTCAGAAATCAAGTCACCAGTTAAGATAATCAGGGCCACACAAGGCTTTTTTATTTTCTGAGACTTCATGACACTTTTCAGAAGTAAAGAGTAAAATCAAGTATCAAACTATACAGCATGGAGCAAAATGAAATTAAGCAGAAGAACATCTAGATGTGAATTAATTTGTTCATTTATAAAATATGGTATGCTTAGATGCAGAGACCCATAAACACACATAGGTGGAGCTCAGGGAACCCTGTGGAAGAAGGGAGGAAGGACTGTAGGAGTCAGTGGACAAGAACACCACAAGAACATGGCCCATATCATCAGGAAACACGGTTCAGAAGATCTCACAGAGACTGAAGGGACAATCATAGAGCCTGCATGAATCTGAGTCAGGTCCTCTGCATATGTTATGGTCATGTAACTTGGCATTCTTGAGGACTCTAACAGTTGAAATGGGAGGTGTCTTTGATTCTTTTGCCTGTCCTTGAGACCCTTTTCTTCCTACTAGATTGTTTTGCCCATCTTTGAATGAGGGTTTGTGCCTAGTCTTATTACAACTTGTTATTATGTGTTTGGTTAATACCCCTGGTAGGCTGGAGGTTTTCTTAAGGGAAACAGGAGCAGTGGATCTGGGGGAAAGGGAAGGTGGGGGAGGAAACTGGAAGTTGTGAAGGGAGAAAAAACTGTAGGGATGAAATCTATGAGATAAGAATAAATGAAATAAAATGTGATGTGCCTACTTTCTACCAAGCAGTGTTCCCATGAAAAGAGAGAAGACGTGTTGCTACAGCCAAGAAGGCTTTGAGACGAACAGAGATATCCTCATGCTGTAGCCAAAAAGCTTTGGCTTTCAAAGTCAGACTTGCTAATTTGTTGAAGCATATTTATTTGTCTTTAATTGGTATTCCTGTCAAATATTAGGAGTGACACCTGGTAAATCATTCTCATTTATAAATACTATTAAGACAGATCATTTCCTGGCTTATAACTTTGAATATTTTTCAGCCAATCACCATGTTTTTGTTTGTTTATTTTTCCAACTGTAGACTGGACAGAGCCTTATTGATACTAAGTAAGTACTCTATTAGTGATCTTAACCCTCTTTCTTAAATTATTATTGCCATATGTTCATTGCACATAATCTTAAATTCATAAGGAAAACTGATTACATATATATGTACTTTGAGCACATGTACCTTCCTCCAGCACACATTCAGCTCCCTATCTGCTTTTTATTTTGATATAAGTCATTATTGTGTTGTATCAGCGATGATAAAACTTCTGATCCACCTGCCCCAGCATCTTAAATATCTGGGTTTACAATCCTGCACCAATATGCTTTGACTAATTATGAAGTCATTTTTTATCCTTTTCTTTTAGAAATTAAACTGTAATTACATTATTTCCTTTCTCCTTTTCTCCCTTCAAGCCCTCCCTTAAGCCCTTCCTTGCTTTCTTTCAAATTCATTGCCTCTTCTCTTTTACTTGTTTTACTGCTGAAGCTTTTCTTTGATTTCTTCCCCTAAGTTGTAGGCTTAGTTGGGTAGTAACTTGCTGTGAGGTTAACATTCCCCTGTTCCATTTCACATCAGCTTTTCCTTAAACTTTTTATCTCCTTAAGCACTGGACCTGACTGAAACAAACATTTCCTGGTGTTCCTTTTCACCTCATACAACATTTTGTGATTTTCCTTATACCATGCTTGATCCTTTTTATTGTAGATTTGTGCAAGATCAATCACTACTAACCATAAGACAGTCAATACTGGACTGTCTTGAAATTTCTTCTGCCAACTCCATTAACCAAAACTCTTCAATTTAGCCTCAGTCAATTTTTTTTAAAACAATGTCCCAAAGCAGCCATATTTATTGAGAAAATATGACAATTGTCTCTAGGCCACTTACGAATATTCCTTCCATCTGAAACTTATCGAGCTAGGCCATCGTAACTAGCATTGCTCTCAGCATCACTGTCTCCAATGTTCCTGTGATTAAGCACCATTTAAAATTTTCAACTACTTTTCTAATATAAAGTACCAAAGTTCACATTCTGCCAACAACTAGCATGATCAGGCTTACTACAAAAGGTCTGACTTCTGGTATAAATTTTGTCTTTGTCTCTATTGTTGTTAGGAAGCAAAGACCTAGGTAACATATACAAAAAAAAAATTTACAGAGGAGGGAAAATGGGGGAGGGAGAGGGAAACGGGAAGAGGGGATGAGGTGAAAATTTGTAATAATAATAATAATAAAAACTAGCCAGGCAATGGTGGCGCATGCCTTTAATCCCAGCACTCGGGAGGCAGAGGCAGGCGGATCTCTGTGAGTTCGAGACCAGCCTGGTCTAGAGAGCTAGTTCCAGGACAGGCTCCAAAGCCACAGAGAAACCCTGTCTCAAAAAACCAAATAATAATAATAATAATAATAATAATAATAATAATAATAATAATAACAATAATAAAAACTGATGGGAAACTAAAAAAAAAGAATTTACTTGGGAGTTTGCTTAAGGATTTGGGTAATCCATTATTATCATTTTGGGGGCATGATCCTAGAACTGTAGCTGATTTCTCCATCCTAATTCAGAGAGATAGAGAGAGACAAAGAGACAGAGACAGAGCCTAGGCCTGACATGGAATTCTAAAACCTCAGATCCTGTGCTCCAGTTAGACATACTTTCTCCAACAAGGTCATACTTACTTCTTCAAGGCCCCAAATTCTATTCCTCTAATCCTTTCAAGGACCTTCATTATTTGCTGACTCATATATATATGAGCCTGTGAGGGCTGTTCTTACTCAAACCATCACAGTCTCCTATGGTAGCAGCACCAAAGTAATATATCCAAATACTCTTTTAAACATTGATTCCACTGGGCCCTCAATGGCTACTTTAAAGAAGGAGAGGCTGGATGTCACCATATGACATGAGATTCTATGTACATGAAATAGAGAACACAATTTAATTCAGTATTTTTTCATTCCAGGATCTAATATCATATTTTAAGTAATCTCTATATGATATCAATACTTGCTCATTTTTTTGTTCTTGATACATAGAAGAATTTCAGAACAAATCTTTGAACCATTTAGTTTCCCTGGAGAAAGACATGTTGAAAGATTTCTCAAAATAGAAAAATCCCCAGGATGTGTATGAACTTGGTAATCATTAAGTATTCTATAGGGAATGTGATCAAAGATGGATTTGCTCTCAAGAACAAAAGAAGAAATTCTCTGCTATAGTAACATCACTTAATATTTCTCTCAAATAAACTGCAATGAACTTATTTTCATGACCATTGTTTAGATGAGCCTTCTTTTCTCAACTTCTCGCAGTTTTCAAAAACTATGTGAATTTGTTGAGGCCAGACTATGTACCTAGCACACTAAAAAGAATGGGTTCATAGATAAATAAGTCTTGAGGATTATTTGCTATCATTGAGAGTGTAATAGTGTTTGTTTTTGCCAACTCAACAATACAGGAAGACACATGAAAACTATGAAGTATAATAAGCAAAGTGATTAAGCATGGAGTTCAATCTGAGGAAGCAAGAACCGCAAAGTAAGATAAAGGCATCATATAGACGGAGCTTTGTGGGGGTTATTGTCTTTGATCCCAGGAGGTGATTTTACAGCACGAAATTAAAAGAGACAATAGAATTCAACCTGCAAATAAAAAACAAAGGCACGTAATAGTCCACAAGGAAAAGAGTACTGTAGATTCAGTATGCTCAGCATGCTTAGTTAATGGGCAGTAAGTAGGTCACAGTTAGAACATAGTGAGAAAAGTAAAGGAAGATGTTAGAGAGAAAAGTATACTATATTCATATAACTTGTTCAGCATATTACCCCTCTCATGCCTTTTAATTTCTTCTGATCTTGTGGGGATAGAATGGTGTGAGAAATAACACCCTGATTGTAAGGAACTTGTGGTATATTTAGAAAGACAACGCGTCTACATATGCACAACAGAAGGGAACAATTTCATTGTTAGTGATAGTACGTGCCAGGAAGATTAATCAATGAGTGATAGAGGACAAAGGAATTTCACCATAAATGCAGAAAACTAGAGGGATGGAACAACAAGAATGAGAGAGAAGAATTTACGTTGAAATATATCTGGATATAATAGTGCTTGAAATATTCTTTCTTGGTAAATAGGAGAATATACAAGAGAAGGCAATTAAAACACAGACTCTCATGCACTCAGCTAAATATCAGATACTAAGTCCCTGCTGTCCTGGTTGTATTTGTGCATGTATAGTTATTAATAGCACAGTTTTCTCGATTGGAGGGTAATGTTCAGTGACTCCAGTCAAAGATAACAACTAATAAATAAATACAGATCGGAACCCATGAATGTAAATAGAGAACCATCTACCCAGTTTGCATTTTGGTTCTATATATTAAAGCTCTGAATAAATATGAGAGGTTGAATCATTAGTCTGTCTAAATTCTAGTGACAGTGCTAAAAACTTCTACCAACAACTCACTCTACCATAAGAAATATCCAATAAAGATTTCCAAAATATTAACTCCTTACTTAATTAGTCTTTGGTGTTATGGTTATATTATGCTAGGAATTTTGTAAATCAAACAATATGCACTAAGTGATCATATTTTCTTAATATTTAAAGCTATAATAATCTATTAAACATTATTATATAATAAATAATACTATGTTATCTTAGTTAGGGTTACTACTGCTATGATTAAACACCATGACCAAAAGCAACTTGGGTAAGAAAGGGGTTGTTTCAGCTCACAACTGTCAGTTAATACTCTAACACTGGAGCAGTCATGGTAGGAATTCAAGGAAGTCAAAAGGAAACTCTGATTAGTAGCTTGCTCATCATGGCTTGCTCAGCTTTTCTTTCTTGAAGCTTTCTTAGATCTTTCTCTAGATCACCGTCCCAGTGTGACACAGCTCACGATGAGCAGGGATCTCCCACATCAAGTCAATCAAGGAATGCACTACTGACTTTTCTATTGGCCAGTCTGCTCAGAACATTTTTCCAATTGATGCACTACTGACTTTTCTATTGGCCAGTCTGCTCAGAACATTTTTCCAATTGATGTTCCTTCTTCCCAAATTATTCTAGTTTGTGTCAAGTTAACATAAAACTAGTCAGCACAAATGTTTAGGATACTGCATTCAAAAATAGCACTCTTACAAATGTGTAATATTTTTTTTCTAAAATGGCCTTTGGAAATTATAATGTGCATGATCTATTGTTGCTGAGATGTAAAAACAGAGAGCACCTTTGCTCCCATAGTTCTGAACAGTAAATTGTTAAATTGTTTAGGAATAAATGGACATTCTTGACAATGGAGTTAATAAGCTCTTAGATCTTACTTTTGATCAATGAATCATGTAGGAAGCTTTGTTTACACCCGTGTAAATCAATAAACTATGTTGTAAAACAAGAAACATAGACTTGGGGTCATTAGATTAATTTTTAACTTTAACAAGTCAGGAAAAGAAAAATCTGTAAAGACTTTGGAGTTTTTCAGTTATGGCCCTTTAGAAGAGTATGCTCATTCTAAAAGGCACATTGTATGCACAAATTTTAGTATGCATTGTTTCTGCTAATTCAAATTTAGTATTTTGTTGAAGTTTCATTGAGTTTAAAATTCTCTAATGCTTTTATTTATTAGAAATGAGTACACACAAAAAACTCTGCAGCAATAAATGATGTTAGACCAATTTTTAAAAAATTATCTAAGGACAGTTCTCTTAATTATAATATAAAAAGCAAAACTATTGTTCTGAAGTGCTTTAGCTAATGCTGCTTTTATATAGAAATAAGATCTCACTAAAACTATATAGGAATCATACATATTACTGTATTTTTAAATGGAATTTTATTCTATTCAATTTCCAATGACTTTTTAAATTCCCAGTTCAAACTGTTTTATGTACATAATTCTTACTAGAGCCAAACCTTGAGTACAAAAGGAAAAATTAGTAAATAGTGTGATTTTTTCAGTATGTCATATGAACACTATAGAATCATACATTTCAGAATTGGATGTAATTGCATATTTTTTCATTAGTCACAGAAAATATTGGCTATCATTAAATATCAGCAAGTTGTTCTACATTAAAAACTCATTGGGTTGTCTTTTTCATTAATTTCTTCCTTTGTCTGTTGGCTCACAAGTCCATTCACCTACCCATCCGACAAGTTAAGCATTTTTCAACTGTTATTTGTCACAGTTTTTGTTGCACTCATTACATGACCTATAAAAACATAAAATTTTAACTGAGGCTTAGATATTTCTATTATACACTACAACACTTACTGCAACTGTTGAATAGATGTTTGAATAAATAAATATGTTAGAAAGGAATTTCCTGTGTAGCAGGTCAAGTAGAAGTTTTTGTGAAATTCATATTATTGTATATCTTATTCCTGGGGATTGAAAATAAAAGATATTAAAAACACTAGAGCTTAGAATGTTGGGGAAATTCAACTATGTGTTTGTTCTTCATGTCGCAGGATGATTTAAGCATCAAATGACATAAGCACCAATAAAGTCTTGCTGCATCAAGGAGGCTTACTGTCCTCTAAGATGAGAGAGAGATAAATGTCTATTGGGGTAACAGAGCCCTTATCTTCTAAAATGATAGTTCCTGTAGAACTGACCAGAAAAGGGAAGGGATTAAGTTGATCCAAAAGTCATTTACCAAGTTACATTGATGGAAGTTCAACTTGGGGTACAATCCATCCTCTATAGTGGGGATTTGGGGACATTTCTCTGGATTTAACAAACTGGCTTTTCAGAGCAAACTTGTTCTTTTAGATTATGTAGTGATATCTCAAGATGTCTACGTACTCCAAACTTTCCTTGGAAATTGAGTTTCTCCTGGATGCTGTGCAAGCTGCTTGTCTGAAAGTTTGCAGAGTCATAGTGTATTTTGTCCAGAACAGAGAAAACAGAGGGACATTTTAGAAAATGGAACTTGAGAACCTGCTCACTGTAACATTAAATGTCTATGGGCTCAGGATCCTTCTCCATTAAATTACGACTTGAAAACCAGTGTCCCAGAGATAGAATTCCATCCCTTAATGTTTTGCTGTTTTTGTTGTTGTTTTTGCAAGGCTCATGTTTTGTTATCATAGAACTTAGCACAAAGGTATTAATTTGGTTTGGCAAAATAGGCTAGCACAGGCCTATCCTGACTCAGCGCCTGAGATCCAGGCTGAAGTGATGTCACCTGGTCTTTATTATTTCACCTCATCTCTCACCTCCTCTCCTGTCCTTGATTTCCACCCACACTCAGAGTTCCAGCGATATCATTCTCTGTTTCATGTTTTCAAGTATGTTGTTCCTTTCAACTCTTTGCATAGATTGATATTTCCAACTCCAGAGCTCTTTGTTGTATACTTTATAACCTCATTGCCTTCTACACGCTGCCCGTCTCCACAGCATTATGTGACGGTGTTATTTTAAACCAAATCTCAACTTCAGAGCTACCTCTCTCAGGTTTTTTGTTTGATTTGTTTTCCATCTTTTGTCTAAACATTCTATACACCTGCTTTATCAAAATAATTCTACACTTGACATATATCCCACAACACGAATTTTGCAATGTTCTCGCCACTATGTTAAAGGCAGACAGCTCAGGGAAAGAACGCAAATATTGTTTCATAATGGTGTTAAGAACAGGAATAACTTGATTCAAATTCTAGCTTGACATTTTAGAATTTGATTAAGTGTCAACCCTGAGCCCCAATTTTTCAACTCAGTAAAATCAAGATCAATTATCACACAGCATCAAGTGTTATTTTTGAGTTATCTACAATACTTATTCTTAGACATGATATATAAAAATAAATATAATTCTTATTTTTAAACAAAACACTGTTGTTAGCAATATCGGAAGAATCCTTTGGGATATACCCATGCTGTCAGAATTTCTCGTATACATTTTCAAGCTGCTGACCTATTCTAAGTTTATCCTACTTAAGTTATTCAATGGTCCTCTGAAGCTAAGAATAGATGATGACCTCAGATCCTGGTACTCTATTGGAGCTCTAGAAATGGAAAGCAAGGACATCACACATTTTCTTTCAAGTTTAAATTAGGCATTTGAAACTAGTAGTATATCAAGGCAACAAAAGAATTGGAAACAAACCTTTCTGCTGGTGTGATTATACTTTAAAATGGTCTGTGTTCCAATAATTGTCAGCAGGCAGAGACTGAAAGTCAGGTAGAGGACACAAACCTTGAAAAGACCACCAGGGATCTTCACAAGTTTGGAAAGTTAATAATCATAAGGTTTAAAATGTGCCTGAATGAATTCACACATTGCCTTGAAAACCATTGCAGACAATGCAAGCATTCCATATTGGAAAAAGAGGGGAGAAGCATTTATTTAAGGCCAAAATATTTATTTTGCTTTTTGCAGTAGCAATTGTTATTGTTGCTACTTTTATACTTCTTATTTCCAGATATACAATAACCTCAAAATATTTAAGTGAAAATGATGTGAGAGAAATGCATTAGTTGAGAAATACTTACAAATATATCCTTTGTCTTTATGATAGAAGTTTCCAGAATATGTGAAAGAAATTCTTTTCCTAAGCAGTTCCACTCACCATTGTTGCTCTTAGCTTTTCTGAACTCTAGTTAAGTCAGACACCCAGAGTAAAACCATGATGTCTACTGTTGGGTATATTAAATAAATCTTTCTCAGAGTCCAAAGAATCAGCACATCTTCAGCCTGAGAACTTTTATCAGTGTGAGAATATTTGTAAAATACTTGTATTACTTTCAAAGACCCTAGGCACTAGGAACAAACTTTTTATGTTGAATATAGATCATGGTCCATTTAAATTCACTTGTCAGTTCATTCACTGGATCCACACTAAATACTGGGCTTAGTGCCTAAGGGAACAGAGATTAAAAGAAAGAAGAGGAAGTAAACACTATAAATACAAAAAGCCCAGAACAATTATGCAATAATCAAGAATATAGTTAAGAAGCTGGGGAAATTTGGGATAAAATTTTAGGTCAAATGAATTGTCACCCAGAGCAATAGTAATATCTTGAAGTACTTTAAACTTAGAATTAAGTATATATATTAAAACTTTAAGGATTTTCATATTTGATGCCTCATGTAAAATTTAATGACAATAATAAACAACTTTGGGAAGGTTGAACAAAAGCAAACAGCAAGTGAGTGTAACCTCACTCAATTTCAGTTTCAAGAACTAGAGCCTAGGGGATTCATCTGTCAGGGGGAAGAGAGTTTAGATATGCCTTGGAGGGAGAGTGGTTAATTCAAAATATCGTGGGGATTTTCGCTAAAGTAGTGATTCTCAACCTGCGGGTCCTGATCCCTCTAGGAGTCAAATAATCCTTTTCCAGGGGTCACATACTGCTGCCCAGATATTCACATTACAATTCATAACAATATCAAAATTACAGTTATGAAGTAGTAACAAAATTAATTTTATGCTTGGGGATCACCCCAACGTGAGGTGGCATTAGCAAGGTTGAAAAGCACTGTTCTAATGGCTAGTTCATCTTGTCTTCTTATTTCAGCATCTTCTAATCAAGAACTCCTCCTAAGACTGAAATGAGATCAGGAAAGTAAAACACACAAAAGAGGGAAGAGGTGGGATTGGTGCAGTTTAATCTCCTGTACAGAAATTTAACTTAGAGTAGAGCAAAAAGTCAGATCATGGAGTCCCTTAACAGAAACCACCTGTATTCACAAATTCTCTGCTTTGGCCTCTGTGCCATCACAAACCACCTGTTCTGTCATCCCATTCATTTACCATAGGTATAGAAAAAGGTACTATAAGAAATCAATCTTTCAAAAGAAAAAAAAAGAGAAAGCAATCTTTCTGATGTAATATAGTGAAAGATCTAAGAGTCACATAAAAACAAATATCTAAAGAAATTATATCAAAAATCATCACCAAATTATGAATGAAATGGAAAATACCAGCTGGGTTTGATAGTTTACACCTGTAGTGCCATCCATCTCTTAGGGAAGCTGAGGCAAGAGGATCTTAAATTCAAGTCCATCCTATTTTGATAAAGTTCTCATGGGGAGCCTGACTCCAGCCGAAAAGAAAAGACGGCAAGGGAGAGGGGGAGACAAGGGGGGGGGGAAGAAAAGATTTATAAAACCAAAAATGACTAGAAATAATACAGACTAAAGTAATTTAAATGAAATGCATTAGAACCCAAAAGTGTGCTTGGAAAACGCAAAGACACATCACCTCCAATAGCACTAGAAAGTTCATGATGGACAGCTGAAATCAAGGCCGAGAGCAATTAGTGAGTAGTTGAACCAGATGATACAGCAATTCGAAATAAAGTGTTTGAATAAGAATGGCCTCATGTATTCCAATGCTTAGTCAGCAGGGAGTGGCACCACTTGAGAAGGATTAAGCAGTGTGACCTGATTGGAATAGGTGTTTCCTTGTTAGAAATGTGTCACTGGGCTGGACTTTGAGTTTTCGAAAGCCCAAGCTAGGCCCTATAGCTCTCTCTTCCAGCTGCTTGAGGATCCGGATATGGAAATCTCAGCTACTACTCCAGCACCACGTCTTCCTGTGTGCCACTCTGCTTCCAGTCAAGATGATCATGGACTAAATCTCTGAACCTGTAAGCCAGCGCCAATTAAATGCTTTCTTTGGAACAGTAGTTGTGGTCATGGTGTTTTTTTCACAGCGATAGAACACTGACCACAATTATAGTTAAGATTATAAACCCTTACCACACAATTCAATATTTAAATCTCAAGTTTGGTTTTTTGATTGGATTAAAATATCCTTCACTTAGAGAGCATTTGGTGAAAAAAAAACTGGGATAACATCTAAATTGGTTATAACTTAATTTGGCTCACAGGGGGAAAAAGTTAATTGTTGCTTTGGTTCTATGACATACCTTGGTTTTGAACATCCAAGGATGGATTCAAGTACATATACAAGTTAATTAATTCTTATCAGTTTCTTCAAACTTTCTACGTTCTACTTCAGCTTCTCATTTCTCAAAGGTATTATTATTTCCACATACTACCAGCTTCTTGTAAAGATTAAACTAATGACTTAATTACTGTCCTTTTGTTTAATTTATATGGAAAAATGACTTGTATCCTGCCTGAGACATACCAGGTCCTCACAATGTTATGTAATGGATTCGTTTCTCAACGTCTTATTTAGTGGCTAGTACAGGTTAGGCAAAAGGCATTTATAGCCTGTATGATTGGACAGGAGCTATTCAGACCTTATTTTAATTGCTTGTTTCATATTATTTACAAACAGAGACAGTTAGTTTAAAGAAAAAAAATTTCTGACTTTGAATGGGAGGCTGGGGCACAACCTACTTCCCTGAGGAACTTATATTCCTATTTCTCTCTTTGAATCAATTTTCTCATCTAGAAATGAATAAGTTCTATTATAAAAGACATTTTCAGATGTCACCGGCAGACAGGGAATAGAACTCAAGTTTCTTGATTCCAAGCCTTTAGCTCTTTCAAGACTGTTTAAGTGGTTCTGTGGCTTCGTTGCCTATCTCTAGAAGGAAGAAGGTTAGGAAAATCAGATGATCTCCACAGCAACTTAGAATCCATGAATCTTTGAACTTATTGCGGTTACAAAGCGCAGTTTGTAAGAAAACCCCCAGAGAGGAATCTACTATGTTGAAATAGGAGCGGCGGGGCTGCGTCCCCAACACCCCGGCCGCTTGGCTAGCTTATGCCCGAAATAACAACACACAAACTGTATTCATTTAAAGAACTGCTTGGCCCATACTCTAGCCCTTATAGGCTAATTCTCGCACCTGGACTAGCCCATTTCTAATGATGTTTGTAAGCACCCCAAGGTGCGCTTACCGGGAAGATTCTAGCCTACATCCATCTTCATCGCGTGTGCCTCAGAGAGCAGAGCTATCGCGTCTACCCGGGAGAGCTGAGCATGGCGTCTGT
>NW_026067927.1:6190000-6213986 GCF_014885135.2 Alexandromys fortis | reverse complement strand
CCTCTAGGCTGAAGATGGATGCCCCAACGGTACAGAGGAACTTTGGGTGACTGTCCAGGCAGTGAGATGTCTCTGTCATTTCTAGAGTTTGAGAGTTTGCTTATTTCTTATTTGTTTAGGTAATATTGTATCTTTCTGGACTGTTTGATGGAGTTAAGAATAGTTAGCTATAGTTATAGTTTTTCTTAGTTATGATATAGATTATTGTAATTTTTACTTGATAACTGTTTTGTTATATGTAATTTTGCTATGTTAAGTTAAAGCCTTCTTTTTTTTGTTTAAACAGAAAAAGGGGAAGTGATGTGGGAGTGTCATATATCACTACTAATTCTATCCCAGTGCATCTTTGGTTCTCACACACATGTGCCACCATATGGGACGCACTTAGAACTTCATTAGAAGAAGAATAATTAGTCTCCCATCGTACAGGGAAGGTAAGAGACCCAGAGGATAAATACTTTAGGAACGGAAATCAAAGTCTGTTAAAATAAATTTTCCTAAAACAAATTGAGAAGAAATAAACTGGAGCTCATCTGAAGAAAATCAAATGAAAGGAACCATTAATTCACCTGTATAACTGCACGAGCACACGTGTCCCGGGGAAAGACAGTGCCTTTAAGCTCAGTTGGGGCGGGAGGGGATGCAGTCACACATATTAACCGAAGCACCCAGTGAGGATTTCTTGCTTATTACAAGAAGGAAAATAATTGCACACTTGAAGATGTTAGACCGCTGGAAATAATGATTCACCAAGAAGGCTTCTTGACTCCAGAGACTTTAATTTCGCCAACACGTGCATAAAACTGTTAGAGAATCAGCATATTTGGCTCAACTTCTAAAGAACTCAAAAAATGGTACAAATGAATCAGCCTGCAGAAAGAGACATGGGGAAAAGGAAAGACAGGGCTGGCAAGCTCATCCCTGAATTCAGCAAACTCCTTTGGCTGCTTTTTGAATATAGATGCAGCCTAGAAGGATTCAGCAAGGCTCTGACCTAGTCCGTTGAGACAGTATCTAGCTTATTTTTTCCTTTTCCTCTTCCTCATGCAAATGATGACATGTTATACTCAGAAACCGCTCATTAACAAATGTCCTCAGTTCACTCATTAATCTGTAGATTCTCATCACACTTAGAAGAGAAAAATCTTAATCCAAACCCAAACCTAAATCATCCTGTTCTGCCACACTCTGTCCACTCCAACCCGCTACTGTCAATTTTATATAACTTGGATAATAAGTTTCACTTTATTTTTTTTTGTTTTTGCCTTTTCCGTAACAGAGCTTTACTCAGCTTCATTACAACCATCACCTGTGATGTGCCTACCCCGTTCTCTTGCTCGTTCTATACTTTTGTTTCTTTCCTCAGCATTCTATCGCTGATGGGAATCATATCAATAATTTTCTGTGTTTCATTAGAATGTGACACCAAAAAAGTGCTACCTACAATTTCTAGTCCCTAGATTCTAGAGACAGACTAATAATTTGATCAATATTGTGCATAATTACTAAATCATTTTGACAGATACTTATGGGAAGCTTTAGTATGTGTTGTGCAGGTTCTAAAATGCACAATTTGGCTAAGAAACTGACCTCTGTGGGCATTCTTCTTTATAACAAGAGTATAAGCAAATTTAACACAAGCATGTGTGCATGCACACACACACATACCTATTATGGCAAAAGAAAAGGAGGGAAAGCTGAGAGTTACTTAAACTGATGTCCAAAAAGCCTTTCTTGGGGAAGATAAATTCGAGAAGAATAGAAGAGGAAAAATAAACAATAAAAATGGACTCATCTTAGACAAGAAACCTCTGTGCTTAAATCGAGGAGAAATAGGGAGATTGTGAGATCTCTAGAAGGGTTAGTGTGACAAGAACAAAGTACAAAAGGGAGGAATATGGGGCTGGGTGGGTGCTTAGTCATTTATTAGTGTGTATCATGACAAGCCTTGATGATTACTATTTGCATTACGATTTGATGCAACACCATTTATTTTGTTGATGCCGTTGAAATTAGAGCAGCCTCCCTAGGGACAGATTGCCTCCATTCTGCATCTCTATTCTGCATCTCTTCAGGTATGACTCAACAGCTGGAAGTTGGATGCATTATGCACACATCCAGCAAGCATTACTGGCTGTTGTCTGCTTGCCCAGCTGGGACCACAACGATATATGCCTTCCCCCATGTGATTGTATCTTTCCAGCAAGAGGACTGGGATTCCAAATTAATACTCAAGAAAGTAGAATGGACATACTTGACTTTTCATGACATATCTTTGTTTGATGTTACTGTTTCGATCATGTTAATTACGAAGTTGGCCCAGGTCCAAGGAAAAGAATAGAAACACTGCACAGAATGAGGGCATCAAGGAGTATAAGATGCGGGAGCCATACTTGGAAAAGTACGGTCTCCAATAAAGAGGAAAATACAAAGATGCAACTGTACTAGAAAGGATTGAAGTTCCACTTAAGTTTTATTTTAATCCATAACGGAGCGGCATTTCACAAATGGCTACTTTAGGGGCCAAGATGACAGTAGATGCCAGAACCAAAAAGATTAAACAGTACAGGTCTACCTCTTATACCTTTTATATGAGAGTCTCAATAAATGTGTGTGTGTGTGTGTGTGTGTGTGTGTGTGTGTGTGTGTGTAAGCAATGGTTTTTAACTGTGGAAGTAAGGATACTAAATACAAGGAAGGGGGAGGAAGAAACTGGGAAAGGGAACTTGAATAATCAGAAGAGGAAGAAAGGCAAATATCACAAGTTCTCCTAATGTACAATTTGTATTTAGGATCATGGGTGTACATATTAATATAAACAAGGCAGTATTAGGCTCTTGTGGTCTGGAAGATCAGCTTACAGCTCTAGCTCCAAGGTTGCAATGCTGAGGTCAAAGACACTATGTCAGTAATTGGGCCTGACACTATTTTGTTCTACAAAAACAGGGGACTACAAGAATTTCATCTATGACAAGTGCTTTTTTTCTTGTGATATTTTAAAATATTTGTTTTTATTTTAATTTTATTTAATAAAAATATTATTATATTTATTTTCTCCATTTCTTCCCTTCTAAACCTCCCATGTTTGACTCTATCCTAAATTCACAGCCTCCTCTTCTTTAAACATTGTTGTTACTCTTATATAAACAAAAATATATATTAATCCATTTAGTGTTGCCTGTGTATATATGTTTCTAAGGATGACCACTCCTTATTGACTAATTAGTCATGGAGCTCTATATATAATATTTTTATGAAAATAAAAATATAAATCTATTTAAGAGACTTAAACTTCTAACTTGTAAAAATGGGGCTAAGAATTAAGACTTAAATATTTTTATTATAATCAGAATTAAAATATCTAACATAGTTGCATTCTAATTAAAGTATTTTTAAAGAATTTTTGTAGTCTTTAATATTTTTGTACATTTGTTTATTCTGTGTATGAATGTGTTCATATAAGTGTGCATATGTGTGTGCACATGTGTGGGTGGGTTTGTGCCACATTGCACATGTGAAGGTTAAAAGAAACCTTCAGGTTACCTAAAGAATCCAAGATTGTTTGAATTGATAAATAATATATTGAATTAGCAATATATCAAAAAACAGTTGATTTGTTTAATTAATTGAGTGTATAAACTCTTGGCAGGTCCTTTTTCCTTTAATTTCCATCTAATAATTGTCCCTATTTCATACACCTCTTCCTTGATCTAGAAATATCCAGTTAGAAGGGATAAGTAATATGCTGCTGAATAAGTTAGAAACAAGAAATACATAAAAACGGAGTGTAACAAAGAAAGGGCCTCAGCATTCATTAAATCAATAAGTGTTCAAAAGTTTAAATCTCATGCATCAAGGAATATTGATGACTGTAATAAACAGGATAAGCTGCTCATTGACACCATGCTAAGGGGGGAAAAGGAATGTCTCTGCTGATGTAGATGGAGAAAGGTTCTTGGAATAATTATAGTCAGAGCCGCAGGAGCACTTTATGACCCCTTTAAACATGCAGTAGGAGTTCTTATTTCACTACTGTGTTTCTAAGATGATGGCTACTTAAAATGGGGTGACTCACCTTTGGAATATAGCAGACAATTATCTGGCTCTCCCTACAGTACTAAGGTATTAATTATGGAAGGTAATTAGTAGCCTGTTTGAAGACGGTCTGATCATATATGGTTTTCATTTATGGGTGCCTGTGTACTCCGTATGCACACTGGAGAAAACCTTCAGGCAACTCTGATTATTACCTTTATTTCATTTTTATTGTTTTTCCCATTCAAAAGAAACCACAGAAAGTCAACAATGTAGTTAATTTGCTTTAGCAAACTGGAAAATACAAGATAATATTATTTCTTTATGAGTTGGAAACTACTGAAGAATATAACTGCAGGTTCTAAAAGTTTAGTGTGGCATCTAAATTGCAATCCTGGTTTGCATATCTCAGTGTGCCTATTTCCTGTGAAAACTCATAGCATATTAAACTGATAACAATCAAAACTTAAGAAAGAAGGTGTAAAATTCCCTCAAACCAGAACCTTGTAATCGTTATCTAACATCTCTGTAGCTCAATTTAGAATTTGAGTTTATGCTTCTTCCTCCGCAATACAGCTCGAAGAAAATACCGTAGTTTGAAATGAAAGAAAACTCATGACTTTTTTTCTCCCAAGCCAGAGACCCAAGACTTGTTACAAACTGAGATTCTTTGTGTAACTTAGCTTTCCATTGTTGGACACAATACCTGAGAAACTCAACTTACTGGAGAAATATTTTATTTTGACTTACGAAAGACAAAGTTGCTCTCTGTTGTAATTTTGTTCCATCCTGTAGGCATGAGGTGAGGCAGAGCATCATGGTGTGTGCGGAGCACAGAGAAAAATGTTCACCTAGTGGAAACAGGAAAATAAAGAGAAGACGGTAAAGGGACTAAAGCCAAAACGTAGACTTTCAAGGACATGCCCCAAGTGGCCTATTTTCTCTGAATCCCTGCTGTTGCCAAAATTTCTACCATTTCCCAAAAGCCCACTAAGACACCAGCTGTCCAGAGGACTAATCGCTTGAGATCAGAGCCACTAAGATCTAATCACTTTCACAAAACCCAGATTCTCAACAGTGATACACAGGTGATTAAGCTTTCGAAACAAAAGCCTCTGAGAGACATTTCCCATATAATCATAACAACCATTTTCATATAGTGATGTCTCCATACTATACTATTCCTACCTTGACTGTGTTCATCACTACCTTTTTTTTCTATACCATAACGTGAAATTATCAAAAATCAATAAGTCAGGATAGAGAAAGAGATACAAGGTAACTTATCGCTTTGAGGAGTAGAAAATCAACAAAAAAAGAAAAAAGAAAAAAACAGAGACATGTAAAGTTCAGTAAGAATTAAGTTTAGACATCGTTTTTTGACATATTCTTCACTGAATACCTAAGAAAGTGAGGAAATCACTTAAAGATAGTATTGTACATAAGCATATAACTCTACCCTAGCTGCCTTTTAGGCAGGAAAAAAAGGTAAAAAAAAAAATATTCACAAACTAACAATCTTCAAAACAGACCACAAACTTGAGGGTGGGTCTAGAAATAATCAAATTGGCAAATTGGGTGTCTAAATATGATCCACAACAGAAGCTTCAAAAACATGGGAATTGTGGCTGAGGGTTTTACTTGGGAGGAAATTGAAAGAGGGGAGGAAGTATATTAGTTTCTTGTCTGTTGTGTGATAAAATACCAGAACTTTTACAAAACAGCTCGTGGGAGAGCGGTGGTGTGAATGAGAAATGTTCCTCAGGAGTCATGTCCTTGAACAGTCAGTGGTATTGTTTGGGATGCTATGGAACTTCTGGTAGGTCCTTCCTTGCTGGAGGAGGTAAATCACAGAAGACTTTGGAGATTTATAGCCTTCTCCCGTTTTCGATTATATCGTGCTGCTATGTGTTTAAGGTCGGTGATGTCATCTCTCAGCTGCTCTGCTCTGCTCTGTTCTGCCCATTTGCTGCCACGACTCTCTGCTGTGTTGAGTTCATCCCTCTGAAACCATGAAACAGTAATAAAAAAATCTTTTCCACATTTTGGTCTCTGTGTTTTTATCACAGCAGCCAACAGTAATTAATGCAGGGAGAAAGATTCTCTTTTGGCTTACGGTTCCAGAGGGATGGAGTCCAGCATCAGATACAGAAGACAACAGTGACAGAAGACACAGTAGCATGAGTGGCTAGACGATGCAATTCTTTTCATCTACCCAGAGCAACCAGAGAGAAAATAGGAAGGGGGGACAGGCTGTGAACCCTCACATCCATTCCCTGGATCCCCTGTGAATACTTCCTCCACCAAGGCTCCACTTTCTAAAGGGTCTATCACCCCAGCCAACAGAACTACCAACTGTGAGCGAAGTATTTAAACACCTGAACATGTAGAGAACATTTCATTCAAAATATAACACAAAGAATGTAAGTTTTTGGTTTGGGATTTAGTTACAATGTTTACAAATTCACAATTTTTTTTTTAGAACTAAAAATCAGTGAGTGAAGTACTGGTCTTTTGTCTCAGATTCTATTTTAAAAATAAACTCTTAGAGGCTACTAATTGCTTCACAATGTCAAATTCTGACATACATGAAACCCGAGGAGAGAGGGTAAGCGTCATGAGTCATAAGGACCCATCGTAAGAGCATGAGGTGGAATGGCATGAACCCTTTGACATTCAGCTGCATCAGTGGTGAGGAAACTAGACCAGGCAACAGTGCAACTGGGAGAAGCAGAAGCAAGTGTTATCAGCATGATTGTAGGCAAAGTCACATCACTCCTCCGTTCATGAAGAACAAGTAGGCGGAAAAAAACAATCCCTGTGGGTTTGAGAACAAGAATAGGAGTGTGCCTTCATCAAGCCACAGACAGCACCACCATTCAGCAGACATTACAACGGAAGCGATGATAAAATCCGGGGAAATTCTTAGCATTTTCCAAAGAATCCAAAGAGCATCATTCTGTAAGAAACATTTTTTCCTCTCTTCAGCATGTTGTCTCTGGGACGACAATGCACCATTATAGGAAGAATGGCAGCTGTTTCAATGATGAGGAAAAACTGGAAGGGAACTGGAAACTCACTAACAGAATTTATACGTACAAGCAGACAATAAAGAGAAGAACGGATATGACTTTAAATTGGACTCATAGAAAAGAACACAAATTGAGAAGCTTTACCAAGAAATAAGCATAAGGGGAGAGACGAGAAGGAAAGATGTGTGGAGGTTTGGGGAAGGCGGCAATCCTCTCTGGATGATGGCAATGCAGGAGCTATATCTCCATGTTTATACAGTGAAAAAAATGAATCAGCTTGGATTTCTGAATCATTCATAACAGGAAAGCAAAAATTGCTGAAATCAAAATGAGCTACAATGACAGCAGAACTCTTTTATTGTGCTCTATAACTGAGGTTTCTCCTTTCGCTTCTTCCTTCTTTCTTACCCATTTATTACTACATTTATTACTCCCTTCCCTCATTTCTCACCCATTTATTACTATACAATAATCTGCCCTATACTAATTAATACAGAAATATGAAACAGACAAATTCACACATACATTTGTTTTTTTTAATTTTGACTTTCTAAGTTATGTGTATTAGAGACAAATATTTACCTATTATGAAAAACTATATATATGAATGTATATATGTATGTACACATATATATATCAGAATTTTGACTCGGTTATAAAAAGCTATATTAATCATCACAATAGTAGGAAATTGCTTATCAACATTCCAATTGTAATAAACATTTTCAGATTATATGGTATTCCAATGTAACTGCATGCTGTGTAAATAAATGCACTACAAAATATTAAAATCATTGCCAAGTAATTCTGATATATTACTTATTTCAGACTGAATAAAAATCAAAGCCAAACAGCATTATATAGGACAGAAAACATCATTTCATATTGATTAAAGGCACAGTTCATAATGGAGTTAAGAGTCATAAATTATTTCGAAACAAAATATTGAATTCATCTAAATTAAGTAGAAGCTCTCAGAAAAAATGGGACGTTACTTCAATAGAATCTTCTCAGCTTTGGTCAGAGCAAGTAACTCAAAACACAGTTATAGACATATTAAGTAATTTAAAAAGATGAAATTCATAAATAAAATATATGAAAAATAACCAAGCATTAATGAATATTAACAAACATAAGTAACGCCAAGAGCTACTTCCTTTGAAAATAAATCGCTGGCAGCTGCATTCTTAGTGGCTTAATGTGATGCAGTTAAGGAGTCTTTTCATTTGTATCCCTCCCCATTCCATGCTGGAATCACGGGGCTTGAGCTTATAGCGGAATTGAATGTGGTTTCAGAACCACTGTGAGTTCATATGTGCAGCTGCCCTGGTATATACAGAAAATGCTGCTTTCTTGGAATCATCGACTACCTCTGACCCTTAAGAACCACCTCCATCTGCCATGATGACCCCTGAGCTTTGAGAGGAGGGCTGTGATATAATTGTTCCATTTAGAGCTGAGCACTTTGCCGTCATGTACTGTAGGCATGTCAACCAGTTACTAGTCTTTGGGTCAATCACGATCTATTGCAAAAAGAAACATATTTAATGGGGGTCTAGAAGCGCGCTTAGTCTGTGGGTATAGTGATGTCACTAGGTGTTGTTTCTTTACAGATTTTTATTTTTATTATTTTTAATTATGGGCGCTATGAACAGCTGATGGCAGGAGCCTGAGAAGGCCAGAGACTTGTGTCCCATTAGACCTGAAGTTACAAGCAGTCAGTTGGGAGCAGCTGGACCTAAGTGCCTTGAAGGGAGCTGAGGTCCTCTGCAAGAGCAGTATGTGCTCTTAACTGCTGGGATAGCTCTTCGTCATTGGAATCATTTAAATATGATATCCACTTAGGAATTATAGCAGGCTGTCCCCACCAGAACTTATGACCCATCTATCCATGGTTTCTTGGTTCTGATAACAGTGTCAGGCAAGGATTCCATCTTGTGGAGTGGGACTTAAATCAGAAAGTGTGTGGTTGCTCCCATACTATTCATGTCACTAAGACATTAGTAAACATACCTTGCCAGGCCAGTTGTTATTGTTATTCACAGTGTTCTGGGTTGGGGAAGACTCCAAAGGGGAAACTCGGTCTTGGCACTGGACATGACATTATGTGTCACTGTGTTGTCTAGTAATGGCACCAAGCCCAATTACAGAGTAGCTCCATCTAAACATTTTGCATACTTATATGGAAATGTTTTAGGAACCTTCTACAGCCGTAAGTTTCCAATCCCGTTTTCTTTAGTATTAGTTTCGCATCCCAGTACTTCCTCTTCTGCCGTGTAGTGTCACCACAGCTCCGCTTGGCATTTCCTGATCCATTTTTAAAAACTGTCTTTTATTTCCTCTTTCCCCCTTTAAAAAGCTGTCTTCTATTTCCTCTCCCTTGAAAGTGCTTTTCTCATTACCTCTTTATTCATTTGCTGACTTCTGTGGGCAATTCAGATGAATCATACATATCTAAATAAACAAATAATTCAAAAGAAATAAAGCTACATAAATAAAAAGAAAGTGCCATTTGGATGAACAACAATTATTATGTTATCATATCAAAAAAAAAAAACCCTGTGCAGTAGCTGGTATCTATACAGGTTTTCTCCCAATGAATAAGAATATATCATGTGGGTCTAGCTAGATAAGTTATGTATTATTACAGCTAGAATAGATTTGAAGGGAACCACAGAGAAGACTGAAGAAAAAAATTTAAAGAGTCTCAAAAATAGACATTCATGAAGCTGAATAGATAGGTCAGCGATAAAGAGCACTTGCTCTTCCAGAGGACCTGGGTATAGAACTGTTCAAGTAGATGCTTCCTTCACACTTTGTATGTGCCTATTTAAATGACTGTGATCATGAGGCTATCTGTCCTGCTTTTTATGTAATTTTGCAAATTACAACATGTAAACTGTTTTAAAATTATATTTAGCTATTATTTTATGTGCCTGGGTGTTCGGGGATGCAGGTACACCATATTCATGCCCAGTGTTATGGAGGGGAGAGGAGGGCACCGGATACATTTGGACTGGAGCTACAGATAGTTGTTAGAGATCAAGTGGATCCTGAGAATCAAACTGGGGACTTCTGCTAGAGCAGAGTGTTCTTAGCTGCTGAGCCAACTCTCCAACCCACAATAGATATTTTAATAATTACAAGAGCCGCTATCTTTATTTACTTGTTTATAGACTTAGCCCATTGTAATTTAAGCCCAATTTAATAAGTAGCCATATCTTGACTATTTATTCATTCTAAATGTTTTTAATTAGTTCTAAAACAGGATAAATATTTAGTAGTTAATAAGTGAATTAATTAAAATACATGCAGATCAATGTCTTAATGAAAGATTGTTGAAATTATTTAGGGAACTTATTTCAATTGATTTATTTTATTATTTAATCTTTCCTTCCCTTTTACCAGGGTCTTAATTTTGGCTGGCCTCAAAATCACTACATAACTGGAAACAGATTTGATCAAGAGAAGAATTAAGTCTAGGAGTATTGGTCACTGACTACAGAATGTCTAAGTATATGTTACAGAAATATGAATTAATTAATGACTTAATAACTGTCATAAAATATGAAGCCTTGAAGATAATCAGACATTATTTTATAATAATCTGGATTTTTAACAAAGATGTTTAATTCCATTGGGCCATTAGTGGTTGGCCAAGTAATTGTTTATTGTGGTGTAGTGCTGGATCTGAAAAATAATAGCAATGAAGGGTTCCTTATAGACCAGGAGAAATGAGAATGACAGTCAGCAAATTCACATGTTATATAACTTGAGGGTAAACATCAACATATAGTAGATGTCAATAAACAATAAAATGGTTCTGGTAGAGCTGGTGAGATAGCTCAGCATTTATGGGTGCTTGCTGTCAAGGCAGAAAGCCCAAGTTTGTTCTCAGAACCCACATATCCCCTGGTGCAGGGAAAGAAACACCTCCTGCCAGTTGTCCTCTGACCTCCACATATGTGGTATGATGCATGTACGTGCATGCATGACCACACATGCAAACACACACACACTAAGTAAATAAATGAATGCAAAATTGAATTAAATTTAAAATGTCTTGGGTAAAAATTTCGCTTATTTGTGGTAGTAAAAAAAAAAGTTTATTTAACAAGAGCCCTGGAAGAGTAATTTTTTAGTATAGTGAGGCTCTCTAGGGTAGACACAGTTGGAGAAGGTGTTAAGAAGTCTGTGAATCCTCAGAAAATATCATTTCCCTTGTATCTGTCAAAGTCTGTATCCTAAATCATTGTAATGGGTGTATTAATTACTCAGTGTCATTATTTCTCAATTTATTTGCATGAAAGTTGGTTTCCATTGAAGAGGCCCTTGAAGTAAGATTTGAAGCTGTTCAGTACCTGTTGGTAAAGCCACACGGGGGTGGCTCTTCTTCCCAGCTTCTACTTACTAAAATCAGTCTTCTAGAGTCTTCTAGAGTCCCTCTGATAGAGTATCTCCTCCTTCTCAGTTAGTCACTGTCACATACGTCTGTGGCACCAACACTGATTATAAGATTATCATACTTACAGAGTAAATACTATCTTGAGATCAAGAGGATTCATGGTGAGGTTTTTATATTACTGTTTGGTAGCAAATATCAGAAACTAGCTCAGACAGCCCAAGCAAATGTGAGCTTACTCTCTCATGAAACATTCAGTCTAGGGCTAAAACTGGCTTAGGCACAGGTGCAGCTAGAGTCTTGGGCAATTTTATGAAGAACTGATTGTTTCTCATGATGTTACCTTCATTTTTTGTCACTTATTAGTGTTTGCTAGAACAAGATATTCTCCCACAAGGAGGAAGGATTGTCGCTGATATTATCAAGCCAAACAACTTTATATTATATTATTTTTTTAAAGAAACTGTTTATTTATTCTTTGTGTCTTTCACATCAAGCCTCCTGATCCCACCCATATTCTCCCCCTACCACACACACACATAAAAACATAATTATTACACAAAATAAAATTCAAGAGATAAAAAATGAAGAATGGAGAAATCTCACCATGGGAGATGCAGTGTGGCACAGTGAGTCACACAGTAAATCCCTTTATCCGTACATTTTTACACACTGACTTTCATTGCAAAGAATCATTGGTCTGGTTTGATGCCCTTGGTCCCCACATCATTGAGGCTGTGCCCTCACTGGGACTCTTCCTGGACATCCTGTTGCTGCTCTGTGTTGTGGAGATCCTTCTCAGTCTAGTCCTGGGTCTGCTTGACTGACCACCCCATCCCCACCCCAGTGCTCCAGCAGACCATAGATGGGGTGGATGTTGGGGTGGTATAACACATAACCCTTTTTCTAGGCCTGGGTAGTTGCATGGTTGGTCAGCCTGCCAGTTCTTTCCTGTCTTCATCACCAAGGTCGGCTCTCCAGCATTGCCCTGGCTAGTTTACCCCTTGCAAGGATGAACAAGCAGTGGGGCCAGTTCTCCGGCTTTCATGTCCTCGGGGCTGGTTCTCCCACACCTACCTTTAGGGCCAGCTCTACTGTACTGCCCAGACAAGATGTAGGGGCCACTCTCCCAAGTGCTGCAGCTGATGAGAGGCAGGAACAGCTGTCTCGCTCCTATAACCTCAGGGCTAGCTGTCCCACTTGCCTCAGGCATTGATGGCAGGACCACGCCCCCCCATCCTGCCACTTGATAGATAAGTAATGGGGGATATCAATCCCATGTTCACAACATCGGGGCTGGCTCAACCACACCTCTATGAACAAGGTCAGCTTGACTGTATTATATTACTTTTTAATATTTTTCATTCTGTATATTCATTGTACCTGTTACCATGTTACGTAAGACTTCACCTAATATTGTGTAATGAACATATTCCCACCCATACCGACTGCCTTCAGTTTACCTGCTTCCCATTAGTCTCTTTGTTTCCCTAAAAAGTTTCATTTCTACCTTGATGTTTTACACCCAGACTCTCTCTCTCTCTCTCTCTCTCTCTCTCTCTCTCTCTCAATTATAAATACCTATATAAAATCTAGGAGCTAAGACCTAAATATGATCCAAAATAAGATAGTTACCATTTTGAGAATCATTCAGATCACTTAATGTGTTATCTTCAGTTACATATGTTTTGTTGCAAATGACATTACTTCATTCTTCATGGCTTGAGAAAAAATCCGTTGTGCATGCACAATTCTTTTCCTTACCCGTTCCTTCATTGTCACATACCTGGACTGCAAGAAGTTTTTAGCTACCTGAGAAGTGCTACAAGAACCACTTATGTATGTGTAAGCTTCTCTATAATACACGTTGCTAACAGTGCTCAAACCACAACAGAGCATCAGGTATCATTTGTGAAGAAGTAACTCACTAGTTCCTCTTTGGCCAAATATTTCATAGCGAGTTGAGTTAGTTAGACTGCCCACATGCCATTCCAGCTTTAATATATTTATTTACAGAGTAGTGAGCCAAAACCACTACCTGGATATGATAGCAGGAAAAAGGACGATTCTCCAAAGAGGCTATACTAACCAATTTGCCCACAGCTCTGTCTCCTTTAACCCTGATGAAGAGTACCTGAGAGTTAATGTCCATAACTCTGCTTTAAAATATCCCAGCTTGGAGAGATACACTATAAGTTGCCTATTTCATTTTCATTTTGTTGCTGTGTTTGTCCTTGGCTGCCTCTCCTCCCCATGATACCTGCAAAGACTATTTGTTAACAGACCAATAAACACACGACAAGCTTGCAGACTCACCCACACTGTCTACCTCAGTTTTAGATGTAATAGAGCCCTGGCCTTTATCAACCACCAATTTTCACACCTTAAGTCCTTAACCCTCCTAGCTGATAATTAATTTCACAGGTAAAGCATAGCTCTATCAGCTTCTGGTGAAAGAATTTGGATAAATCTAACACGAAGTAGGCACGAGGTAAGACAAAAGTAATCATTATTTCACAGGTGTTTTTATTTCCCCTACTTTCCTGAGCCTTGTGAATTTATTTACATGACAATTTGAAAATTATATCTTGGCTATAATGGCTCCTAGACTACTAAATACAGGAGAGGCAGCGGGACTTGCCGAGCTGGTGATGGGAAACCTGAATGAGCTAACATTTGACACTGGCTTCTTCTCAGGAGAGGCAAACAGAGAAGAGGAGTTGAAAGAAACCTGTCACTGATAGAGCAAAAAAGAGGGAGGAGAGGGGGACTGGTGAGAAAGTAACATATCTGTGGAGGACACAAAAGGAAGACCCAAAAATAAGATAGTTAATTAGCAAGAAGGTGGCATTCCATAACTTGCTAATACTGGTGTTAAGAACTGTATCAAGGAGAAGGAGATAAATAAACAAGCAAGCTTAGAAACTACATTCTAGTAATGCCAAAGACACTCTCAGAAGTAACTATGATAGCTTTTAAGGTAAAAATTGTTAGAAAACAGTATCACAAACTATTAATGTTGTAAATTATGGACTGTTGGTGCCAGACTTCTTTATCTATATCCTCTGATGGTAACAATTATTTTCTGTAATTTCTCTCCTATATAAAAATGTTACCTCATGCAATTAACTATTTTGAAGAAATGGCAATGTCAGAGATTTTCAACTATGTTTGCCTTTGCGCTCTCCTATATTGAAGAAGTTTCCGTGCGGAAAACCGTCACTGGTTGGTTCTCCATGGTGGCTTTGTACAGAATGCTTATAAGACATTCGCAAGGTTGACAGGCTTAGCTTGCTTCCAGAGAAAAAAGAGACTCTGGGGCCCTTGGAGGTTAATTAGTTTGTATGCTGTCTTCCAGACAGAAAGTAAAGGGATGCAGACTAAGAGAAGGAAAGTTTCTTTTTATACTGACAATTAATAGTGCACAAAACCATAATAACTTTCTTTTGGGAGGCGGTGAAACTTTTCATACTAACATGCATTGAATGACAGAGACAGTTTGGAGAAAATTCCTGAGTTAGTCAGTTTGTTGCAATAGCTGCTATGTAATGTACGTTGAAAGGGATGAAATTTTATTTCATAATATAAAATCTTTCATTACCACACTTTATTTTCCATTCTTAATATTATTATTTACTTAATGAAAAGAAGAAGAAGAAGAAGAGAAGGAGGAGGAAGAGGAGGGGAGGGTGAGAAGGAGGAGGAAAAAGAAAAGGAGGAGGAGATAAAGGAGGAGGATGAAGAGGATTAGGAGAATTGTTGAAATATGGAGCGGCGGGGCTGCGTCCCCAACACCCCAGCCGCTTGGCTAGCTCATGCCCGAAATAACAACACGCAAACTGTATTCATTTAAGAACTGCTTGGCCCACGAACTCTAACCCTTACAGGCTAATTCTCGCCCCTGAACTAGCCCATTTCTAATAATGTTTGTAAGCACGCCAAGGTGCGCTTACTGGGAAGATTCTAGCCTAAGTCCATCGTGGGTTGGAGATGCCTGGGAGAGCTGAGCATGGCGTCTCTGCTCCAGCAGAGCTGTCGGGTCTGTCTCCGGAAGCAGAGCAGAGTCTGACCTCACTTCCTCTTCCGCCCAGAATTCTATTCTGTTTACTCCTCCCATCTATGTTCCAAGCCATGAGGCCAAGCAGCTGGTTTATTATAACTTAACCAATGAAATCAACAGATTGATATATGACACTCCCACATCAGAGAATAAATTCCTAATTCTTCCTCTAAGTTGCCCTTGTAATCAAGGACCAGTTTCACCTCAAAACTAACTACAAATTGTATCTCCTATTCAAGTAAGATCATAGAAGAGTTACTGAAACCAATAACTATAAAAATAAATAGATAGATAGATGCTCATTGAAGATGTGGTTGTATGCTATCACATCTCCAGTGTCTGTAATGTCTTGTCAATAGCTTTTCTTGTTTACTGTAATCAGCAACATCATATACCTCTCTATGAAGCAGGTATCTTTTTTTATTGCACTGCCTATATTATTTATATATTACACTATTACATCAATCCCATTATCATCTCCATTGTATATGAAAAATATAAGCATCCCCATTGCCTATGAAATAATATAAGGACAGAATCACTTAATCTTTAAGTGTCAACAAAGCTGGTCATCTTCGGGTCTTAGTCTTTTCCGGCAGTCACATAGCTTATAAATAACAAACACATATTTCTTCCAGTTTCTGGGGCTAGATGTCTAAGGTCCAAGTGCCAACAGCATCAGGTACTATGGTGAGGGTCCTCTTCAAGGTAGCCTCCTCCTCAAGTTCTATAGGTTCTCTGCTATGAGAACCCTAGATCCATTGAGATTTTATGTTCCGTTCTCATAACTTACTGATCACCCAAAGTGCCTACTTCCTTCCTCCTGCCATCACCCTGGATATTTGACTGAAACAATAAGAAAGAAGAAAACCGTGACACATTCAGCCCATAGCAATCAGTCATACGAAGCTGTTATATTTATAACCATGGCATTGTTGTCTGAAAATCTTCAGCAGGCATTGGAATCATCCAGGCAACTTTTCAAACACTTAGAATCATGGGCCCCAAGCCAATGGTTTCTCATAATTAAGTTGGATGTGAATCAATGATTCATATCATTTATATGTCCCCAAGTCATGTTGTATTGCTGGACAAGTGGCTGTATTTGGAAATCTCTTGGGATACTGGCTCTTATCACTATACTTAACTTCTCTTCTAACTGCAATATTCCTTGGCCTCTTTATTAACTAGTGGCACAAGTTATGGAAAGAACTGAAACTATAGTAAGACATAACTTTTTTCTTAATTCAGGATGGCCATTTTTTAAGTGTGATAGATTTTCACTTATTCACTGTTGACATGGGTTATCATATCCAGAGAGACAATAGACTATCTCTGTAATCATTTGGAGTGTCGTGTCTATCTTGGAACGTCAAGTCATTGCCCAGTAACAGAGATTTGCCACAAAGCCATCTAGTTGACAAATACATTGGATCCAGAGAGAGAAAAGGAACACTTGTGAAAGAGAAAGATCAAGCATCAAGAATCAAAACCACAGGAGCCAGAGTGAACCTCTAAAAACAAAGACAGTAGATAGTCTAAAACCTGCGACATATCCACATGTTCAGCAACAGATCAATTTAAACCACAGCAGAAGAAAATGAAAGCAAAAGAGTGAGATGCTTGCTATGAAAATGGTTGGAGATGCTTCAGTTCATTAATCTCAGTTCTCTGCACATGGCGGGGGTTTTTGCCCCAGTGGAAAGTTTCAAAAGCTCCTTTTGTATTTCCTCTGATAGTATTTAATGTCTAACAGAGTATAATAAGAGTGTACACTGAATTTCATATGTAGGAAGATGACAGAGAAGTTCAGATCTCTTAGAGAAAGTTTTTTTTTAATTAAACTTACTTGAAATATTTTAATAAATATACAAGAAGCTTCGGAGATTATTCAGTAGGAAAATGCTTCCAGTAATGCCCTGGGACCTAAATTCAGATTCCCTGGCACCTGTTTAAAATATGACCGGCCTACCAGAAACCAGGTGGGCTGCCTATAAAATTTCTCTACTCAATCTATCCCCCGAAACCGAATCCTAAGACTCTTTTTTAGCACTGCAACAGAACACCAGCTAACCCTTCCAACTGCCCACACCTCCTGTGTATTCTACGTATCACCCTAATCTCCACCATCCCCATCTCACCTTCCCCAGCCTCCAACACCAACAAGAATGCCCAGAGGACACACCAGAGGGGCAGGCTTGTAAAACAGGTACCACACTGGTGCCACATAGAGGAGAATCCAAAAAGAGAACAGAATCCAAGTAACTAACACCCAAAGGGAACAGAGAAAAACCCAGAAGTCGGGAACTAGAGCTACAATCACCCCAAACTCAGAAGCTTAGACTCCAGCATAAGAACACAATCAATAACATTCATAGAAATAACATCTCCACCAGAGCCCAGCACTCTGAAGACTACCTAAAAAGAAACCCAGACACAGTAGAGCCTTCTATTCACAATCTGTCCAGACTGCAAGATGTGCTGGGGCAATGGTGGAGCAGAACTTGTGGAAGTGGCCAACCAATGTCGGGTTTACCTCAAGGCCCACTCCACAAGAGGGAGCCCATGGCAGCATCACCTGGATGGCCAAGAACCCCAGGCAGGTTAGGCCAGAGACCTACAGTAGAACCACAACTAGCTAAAAACAAAATGAAACAAAACAAACAAAAAAGCAATGAAATGATTCCTAATGATATTCTGATATATTCATAGATTGGTGCCCTGTCCAGGCATTATCAGAGGCTTCCTCCATCAAATTATTGAAGCTGGTATAGAGATTAAAACTGGAAAAATGCCTCCATAATATCAGGCTGTAGGCAGGTCTGTGATTTTCTTAATTAGTAATCAATGGGGGAGGACTCAGACCATTACGGGTGGTGCCATCCCTGGGCTGGGTATCCTGGGTTCTATAAGAAAGCAAGCTGAAGCCAGGCGGCGGTGGCTCACGCCTTTAATCCCAGCACTTGGGAGGCAGAGGCAGGCGGATCTCTGTGAGTTCGAGACCAGCCTGGTCTACAAGAGCTAGTTCCAGGACAGGCTCCAAAACCACAGAGAAACCCTGTCTCGAAGAAAGAAAAAAAAAAAAAAAAAAGAAAGCAAGCTGAGCAAGCCATGTAGAGCAAGCCACTAAGCAGCACCCCTCCATGGCCTCTGCATCAGCTACTGCATCTTGGTCCCTGCTCTGTCGTGACTGTGTTTGGTAATGAACAGGATGTGTTATGCCTCTTGGAAAAGATATCCTCATAGGATGTTTAAAAGGAACATCCAGGCACTGAGAGAGGCTCCGTGGTCAATAGCATTGGCTGCCCTAGGAGACGAGCTGGGTTTGTTTCCTAGTACCCATATACTGGATCGTAGCTTTCTGTTACTCCAAAGCCAGGGGATCCAACATCCTCTTACACAGGATCATGCATGTATTTAGTAGCCATGAGCTCCCACAGGCTTGTATGCATTCACATAAATTAAAAATAAATTAATCTATTTTTTTAATTAAAAAGAGACCTCCTCTAATTAGAGATTGACCAGAAAACTGTCTCGCCTTGGAGGCACATGCCTAGCATGTGATTCTGAGAGGGAAAGGAGGAGTTAGGCCAGGAAGGAAAGTGCCTTCAGATAAAGGAAGAAGGGCTTAGACAAGGAACTCATAGAGTTTGGCGAGTTTCCATATCCTGCAGAAAGCTGCAGATCATGGAATTTTAACTGGTGTTCCAAGAACTTACAATCCATAGCCAAGATAATATAGACAAAGCTGAATGTCTTTTCAAGTAATTAAGCGTTTAATTGCAATTAATTTGCATACCTTTCATATGCAAATGTGGATCAAATATGCTCAAGAGGCGGTGTGCATGGGGTGTTTCTAAGCCTTACTGGGTCATGACAAAAGAGTTTTGTTTTTATTTTGTTTCTACTCGATGAGCACTCTCAGTTCCTTGCTACAAATATTACCCCAGGGAGTAGGTACAGCGGATGTACCTTGGAAAGATAGACTGGCTTTTTCACTGGAGACAAACTAGCTTCTGGAAGAAGCAGCGCTGGGAGTCAGACTATCTGGGTTCTAGTTTGCAAGTCAGTTAGTTTGATACCAGGTATAAGGCTTCATTGTCTGTCTCTTTCTCACTGTCCTTTCTTGAGGCAGGGCTTTACTGTGTAATTCATCCTGGCTCAGCCTTGCAATTCTCTTGCTTCCACTGCCCTATTGTGGGTATATGACCCCACACACAGCTTTGAGTTTCTTTCTCTGGACTCGTTGACCATTAAAATGAGGTCACTTCTGGACCTTTTACTGGAGCCCTGCAGCATGGGAAACGCCCCTCCTTTGCCATGGGCATTGATCAGTCTTTACTGTCAGAAAGTCCTCTTGACAGTTAAGCCAGCAAGGTTTATATTAATGTTTGATTTGCTGTTGAAGTCAAGACATTCTTTTATTGTGGTGACAAAGGATGATTTAAATCATCCTTTTTGATATGTGCCACTCCAATTTGTGATTTTTTTTTCTTCATGCATTAATCAACTTTAAATAAAATTGCTTGACACATTTGGTCACTATTTTCAGTTTTTGACTAAAATTATGAAGCCAAGTATAATAAAATTAGGTGCTATTCTTAAAGACAGTTTTAAATGAGATCTCACATTGAGGGAATGCTACACTTCTGAGAGAAGACACCGATTTTAATACAGAAGCAAAATAAGAAGTCATCCAAAGTGAGAGGAATGCAGTCTTAGTCTAATATCTGAGACACCTTTTATTTTCAGTGCTTTACTTAGAGCACGCACTGGGGAAATAACCTAACTCCTGAGTTCCTTGTACATTTATCTATAAATCAGCACAATATATGACCAGCAGCGTACGCGATTTCAAACCAAACACGAATGGAGATTGAGGGGCCTGTGTGCCTTTCCATGTAAAGTAGGGTTTCTCATCACAGTACTATTGACATCTTGAGCTGAGATGGGTGACGTCTTATTTTATTTATTTGTGTGTGTGTGAGTATGAATGTGTGTGTGTAGTGTGCGTGTGGTGAAGCTAGATTGTATGATCAACCCCTTGTCAGTTATTCTAGAATCTGGCAATGACACCCAGATAAAAATCCCTAGTTTCCCCAGTTGACAAATGCTGGTCCAATGGATGGATGTGAAGACTGCAGAGATGGTTCAGTGGGCAAAGTGCTCACTGCACAACCTTATGGACCTCATTTCAGATGCCCAGCACCCAGGAAAAAAAGTGTGCCATGTCAATGAGTGATTTTTAACACTCATTCTGGACAAGTGAAAGTGGGAGGTAGGGTGCTAGGGACTCACTGGCCAGCTGGCCAACAGTTAGCCTAAATTTTAATAAGATAACCTGTCTTGCATGGTCCTATTGCAGTCAAGGGTCTGTGTTAATGTCCATGACCCATGTTGTCACCAAAGGTCACACAGAAGCCCGTGGTCTGAACCACAACCTGTAGCCTTGTTGGTATCTGAGTGTCTTGCTGACTCTGGAACCATGCTGATCTGAGTGACCCATGTCACCACCTGGGGCCATGGTGCCATCCATGCCTTAGCTGCTGCTGAGGGCCATGTGTGGGTGTTGGCCCTACCGTAGCCAGGGTCTGAGTTGATGTCTATAGCTTCTGTTACAGCTGAGAGCAGTATGGTTGCAATGGGTCTGATCAGCAACCTGAGACCATTTTGGTGTCCTAGGGCCTTGCTTCAGCTTGTACCATACATTTCTGAGTGGCTGTGGTGATATCCAGGCTCCTGCTAAGGACCATTTCTGGGTCCCTGCTCTTACCGCAACTGGGATATGTGGCGAAGTACATGGCCCATGTTGCCACCAAAGTTTACATGGAAGCCCAGGATCTGAATCACCACCTGTGGCCTTGAATCCAAGGGTCTTGCTGCAGTCAGGGCCATACAGATCCAACTGGCCTATGTTGCTACCTAGGGCAATGGTGACAACTAGGGCCAGCTGCATCCAAGAACCATGTTTGTGTCCATGGCCCTTCTACAGCTGGGGTTGAAGTCCAAGGCCTTCACAAAGGAACACGGGAACCTGGGGTCTAGACTAGAACAAGTGGCCTTGTTGGTGTCTAAGGGCCATGCTGCCACCAGAGCCATGCTGGTCTGAGTGGCCTGCAGTGCTATCTGGAGCCAGGGTGTCCTCCAGGCCTCATGGCTGACATGGGTCATGTCTGGGTCAGTAGTCCTGCTGCGGCTGCATTCTGTGTTGATATCTATGGTCCATGTTACCACAGAGGGTCTTTCAAATGATGTGTGATAAAATCAGAGGGCCTTCCTGAGTCAGTCCCACCCTTCACTGGCCCTGGTAAAATTATCCCTGCCCCTTGCTGAACACTGAAGCAAGAAAGCTGGCTCCTACCTTCATGGGAGAACTGCCCCTTACCCCATAATTTGGGGAGTTGGCTCCACCTCTCACAAGGGGCATGGGAGGACAGGACCTGATGGCATGGTCATAGAAGAACTGGCTCTGTCACTCACCTGAGGGAGGCAACCCCAATGGCCTGGACTAGTCAGCTACCATCCAGGCCCACATCCAGGCCTTGAGTTGACCTGCTCTAACATGTGCCCTATCTATGCCCTGCTGATGTACATGAAGGGACCAGTCTTATGGAAGAATATCCATGGTATCTCCGGGACTTAGGGAAGCCTCGAGGTGTCAGAGAGGAGTTTTAATGAGGATTCAGTGATTATGGTGGACCAGAAACCAAAGACCTTGTAGCAGACCAATGACTCCTGGCAATGAACATCTGCAAGTAAAGGTGATTGGACAACAGATACCCTGTGACACAGTGTGGTTCCCAATGCCACTAAGATAAATGAAGAGGTATGGGAGATGCAGGAAAGAGAAGTGGTTCTTTTTGGTTATTGTTTATTTGTTTGTTGGTTTGGTTTGGTTTCAATTTTTAAAAATTTTTTCCTTGTGGGGAATGCTGCAAGGGTTAAGGGCAGATATGAGGGGACTGGGTACAGAAATGGGATGCATGGAGTGAAATTCCCAATGATCCAATAAAGAAATTATAAATAAAAATTAAAACAAAAATTAAAAATAGGATCTGTCTCAAAAAGTCAGGCAGAGAAGGATAAAGGAAGATACCGGAAGTCATGCCTACCCTCTTACTTGTACACACACAGAGTAGTGAATCTACACACATATATGTGCACATACAGAAACACAGTGTCCAATTTATGAGATTCTTCTCTGTGTAGTCTGTATTCCAAATATAATTCTGTACAGTGTTTAATTCTGCGCTAGTATGAATATTATGCAGCATTTAAGGAATATAATCTTCCATTGGAAGGATGCATTTCCATATTAGAGTTTTAATACATTTGCAGGATAGAGAGAATGGAAGACTGTTGTTCTCTCTGTCCCCCCACACCACACAGAAGCTCAGATAAACCCTCCTTGCCTAGGTATCCTTGGGACCTCAGGGTCACTACTCTCCTGGAGAAGGAAGACAGAACCGGAAGCAGTGGCAGGAGCTCTTTGGGGCCTGTTAACAACCACACATGACTTCAGGTTGTGGTCTCTTAAGTGGCCCTAAGCTCCTCTGCTACCACCTTTAACACAAACTAGGTTTTTATGTCTTCCTATGTTTGTTGGACACTTCCAAACTGACAAACCTTTGGGCAGGAGTAGAGGGGGAGAACAAGGAACGATAAAACATTTCTTAACAATTGCCTTAAATGCTTCCCTTTCCCTTCCCACCTCAAGTACAACTTCACTTCACAATTATTGGGAGCTGTGAACCCCCAGATCCTGAATTTCTTGTAAACAACTTGTTTCCTTCTGCTCTGATACAGCTTGCAGCTGTTCTGAGCACGAGACCTTCAGGAGTTCCTGATGGCAGGGGAGTGGTTTCTGGTGGGTTTAGCTGGGGCGTGGCTATCAGTTAAGGATCCCTATACATGCTGCCCCTGGACACAATAAAGGGAGCATTCCTGTTTCAAGGATGACCCATGTCTCTGTCTGTGTCTTTGTGTGTTTCAATCTTCAGCCCCTTGATGTAGAGCATAGGCGGGCATGGTGTGCTACACACAACTGCACTGCTTTCACGCACAGTACAGGAAGGATTTCAGACCTTACCCAGATGGTAATCACCAACCAGTTTTCTGTTCCTTTTATCCCTCTCTTCTTGTTTCCTTCTTATCATTTGGTGTTCTTTTATGTTTGTTTGTCTGTTTTTCTTTTCATCATCTTTTTCTTTTCTTCCTTTTTTTTTTTAGTAGCCTGTTCCTTGAGCTCTCTAACAAAACATTATCTATTCTGACATTAACCTTGCAGACCAACCAGACATTGGAAGTGGTTCAGTTGATAGCCAGTTCTACTACGCAGTGCCTTACATCTACTCTGCCTTCTCATTCTCTTCTAACTGAACTCTCATCCTTCACCTGTCTCCCATCCCGTTGATTCATCTCTACACAGAGTTGCTATACAATGTGAATATATATATA
>NW_026067927.1:6176903-6189993 GCF_014885135.2 Alexandromys fortis | reverse complement strand
TAGAGAGAGAGAGAGAGAGAGAGAGAGAGAGAGAGAGAGAATGTGAGTTGCTTAATTTACATCAGCACACAATTTAAAAGCCAGAGCCCAATCAGCGTTGTAGAGAAGAAGAACATGTACATTCCTGAAAGACAAAATGTGGGAAATTACAACCAGAAAAAGTTATTTTGAAAGCCCCTTTGAGGAGGGCTGTGATGGATTCCAGCTGTTTGTTCATATGTACAAACTTACATGGCTACTGCTTTATCAACAGATGCCTATGCTGAAGCATGGGTTGTGTTGTTTTTTTCTCTGCACATTTGTCTCTTTGGGGGCTCTTAGAAAAATGTCCTTACACCACCTAATTATTAGCTAGCTCAGTGACAATGTGAAAGCTCTTTTAACTATTTGAACATTAATTTCTGTATTTGTTTAAGAGGAAGAAAAGAATGTGATCATAAGTATCCTGGATCTATTTAAAGTTCAGTATGAGATTCTAAGGGGAAAATCTCACAGCAGAAGTTCAACAGTAGTGAATACTTCCTGTTTGATCTCCCCATTCTTTCCTTGAGAAACACATTTTTGTTGAAATAGGAGCAGCGGCAGGGCTGCGTCCCCGGCACCCGGCCGCCCGCATGGCTAGCTTATGCCCGAAATAATTACACGGAAACTGTATTCTTTCAAACACTGTCTGGCCCGGCTAGGTCCAGTTTTTTATTGGCTAGCTCTTACATATTGTTCTAACCCATTTCTAATATTTTGTGTAGCCCATGAGCTGGCTTACCAGAGAGGATCTTAACCTGCGTCTGTCTGGAGTGGGAGCATCATGGCGACTCACCCTCAGCTTCTTTTTCCCAGAATTCTCTTCTGTCTACTCCGCCTACCTAATTTTCTGTCCTATGAGGGCCGAGGCAGTTTCTTTATTATTAAGAAATCACTCCCCCATCACATTTTGGGGTCTGCTTAAGCATCTCTCTTTAGTTCTTTGATACAGATATTTAAATCAGCCCTGGATCAGTTGTATACTCCCTGACAAAAGCCATTATGATGTTCTAAGTCCATTTATGAGCCCATAAATGAGCACATGACTCTGGGGAGAGGCCAACTGAAGGTGTTCTAGGTAAGGCCAGATGGTTCCCCAAATAAAATCTTACCAACATCTTCTTTTGCCCTTTGAAGATTGTATTTAAACTGGGTTTTTCGATTATTGATGACATTGTCAGGATAGAGATGGAAGGTGGCATGAAATAAGAGCCATTTATCATCTATAGCAGAAAAGAATCAAGGGATCAATGTTGTCATAACTGAGCCTCTCCCTCAATATCCTTCAACCTACCTGGACTGGAGCTACTAATTCCTCAGGATCCTCCTTTTCCTCTCCCTTTGGTAAAATATTCCCTTCTGAATTCCTTAAACACACAGTTAAATATGGAGGAGGGGACAGCCTGTGCAAACAATATAAAACAACTACGGTGTTCTTCAAGGTCCATGTAATCTCTTTTTAAGGAAATTACTTTCTATTCCTCTCCCAAGGCATAGAAGACAGGGTGTGACTGGTTAAACAAAACAAAGAATAAGAGGAGGAAGAAGAGGAAAGAAATGTGACCAAAAGAGTGATTGTTACAGCAATGACTTTTTGCAATGACTTCCTAGAGCAGACCCTATACCAACTTGAATTATCTAAGCTACATGGGTGATAGACTCCATTCGTGTACCCACTCGAGAGTAGATGCCTACTTTGTTAAGCCACCTTATTTAGTGTCTTTGAGACTCTATTTTTATTTTGCTGGTAGCTGATTGCTTTGTTGAGTGTTTTATTTTGGTTGGTTGGTTGGTTGGTTGGTTGGTTGGTTGGTTGGTTTGGGGACGGTATCTTTCTCTGTAGCCAGGGAAGGCCTTGAATTCACAGTAATCTTCCTCCCTTAGCCTTGGGTCTGGTTGTTTGCTGCAACTTTATTATAGTTGCTTAATGTTCCATGCTTCCAACAGGCTCCTTGCTTTGTATTTTAGCACATCTTTTTTTCATTTAAGCAAACTTAAATTTTGAGCTTCAGTTAAACTTTGCCATAGTCTCTATAATTCATACAGTCAAATTTCACATTCTGTAAGCAATGTAAAAAATACTTTATAAGACAACTAGTGAAAATGATTGTTTAAAAGGGCATATCAAGGTTGGTTTAATTCAAATATGCTGAGGAGCTTTAAAAAATCATTGGGTTCACATTTTGAGATTTCCAACTGTTTGTATATCTTCATGAATAATGGAAATAGGAGGGAATCTAACTATAGTAGAAAATCTAGGATGATTTTGAAAAAAATATTAAGCTACTCTTCAAAGGGATAAGTACTGTGGGAAAGTGATTATGATTCAGAATTGAAGATCCAGGGAGATTATGGGAGTCTTTTGAATTACTGATGAGAGAGTTCAGTGAGACACATGAAATAAGAAAAGTACAACTGTCAAGATGGGGTCAGATGGCTTTTTCTGATGGTGGAGGTGACTGTGTAGTATCACCTGACCTGATGAGATGGGGACATAAGCTCAGGTACTCTTTTTCATCCCGTGAAATGTATGATAATTCTTCAGCTGTTTTCTTGCTGTGGTCATCTTGAACTCCATAAATGTGCAAAGACTCCTTTGCCCACATCTTCAGCAAACAAAAAACTCCAGGATTTGTTACGGCACCCAGCAAATTGAACGTTTGTGTGAAAAGACTCCTTAGAAATGGTCAGTCTGTCTGCATATGTGCAAATAATTACAGATATAGTATATACAGAAGAGAAATAATCCACAAAGCATGACGCTATAAATGTGTGTTGACACAGTTAGCTAAATATCACTCTGAATTTTATGGGCCACAGTAGCAAAAACAAAATAAGGTTCCTAATAATCAAAATCAATGTTGTGAAATTCTGAGGAACTGATAAAATAATGCTGAGGTCTAATGAGATAGCTCAGCAGATAAAAGGGACTCCTCCGAGCCTGATAGTTTGGCTTTGGTCCCCATCACCTCACATCATGGAAAGGAGAGGACCCACTGCCACAAACTGCCCTCTGACTTCCATACCAGCATTGAGGCATGTGAGCCTGTGGGTGCATGGATGCGTGCGTGCACATGCACGTGCGCACACACACACACACACACACACACACACACATGTAATGATTTCTTTTAAATCATGCTGTAGTAAGAATCACTCTATGCCCTACTCGTAATTCCCATGTCACAACATTTCAGGATGGAAAAATTGTTGCCTTCTTGTGCTATTAGTTTTCAGTTAAAACAGTAGGGAAATAAATCATAACAATGAAAACATTCCAAATTTAAAAGCTGTAGTTTATCACACTTCATTTCTCTGAAATTTTATGTATCCAAAATGGCACATGTTGGAGTTTTAAACATCTTCCAAAATCATGCTTAACTATCATTTTATTTTACTGTTAATATCTATATTATTGCATAGAAAAAATGACTTTCAAGTTAACAACAATTCTTTATTGTTCAGAATATAAATAGTTAATCTGGACTTGGTGCCTGAATCACCACCTTTGCAACATTCCATCTTCACTGGCATCTACCAGATAATTCAGTATTATGTGCCATTACTGAATGTCAGTAATAAACCAGCTGAGATACTATCTCTGCATTTGACTAGAGAGAAAGAAAGATGCGTTACTTTATGTTTAACTGCTCAGTTTTAAAGTCTACTAAACTGAAATGAGAAGAAATGATCTTAAATGTAAAGAGCCATTATGATAAAACATTTTGTTTTTTTTTTCCTGTCTGTTGCTATAAATTCTAGCTATACACATATTCAGTACCAATTTTGACATTCCAAAGAAAATGTAAACAACACAGACTACTAATTCTTGCCAAGTGACACAGGAACGTGTACTATATCATAGCAGAAAAATAACGTAGTTGAAAGATACAGTTGATATGATTGATAAACTGCAAGAACAAATGAGCTCTAAGTGTTTCAAAGGGAAAGGAAATAATGTTAAAATTGTGAAAAGGGAAAGGAAAACACAATGATCTGACAAATTTCACTTATTTTCTTTTGTAAAGAATTTATGAACTTTAACTATAAAGAGGCCAACAATTTATATTATACAGCAATAATTTATTGACATCAAGGAGACGTCTCAGTGAGCAAAAGCTCCTGTGTTGAAATATGACGACCAGATTTCTAATCCACAGCACCCATGTGAAAGCTCAGTGGGCATGAGAGTTTGCTAGTATTCCTAGCATTTATGAAGCAGAGATTGGGAATCCCTGGAGCAAGTTGGTGAACTAGACTAACTGAATCAGCAAGCTGACTTCAAGGGGAAAAAGTGTCCCTCAATGCACATTGAAGAGAATGAAAGAGATGACCATCCAACTTCAATCTCCAACTTTCCATGTTTGGAGACAAATATAAACACACCCCTCACACAAGTGCCCATACACATACAAACTTCCCTACATACAGATATAAACACTGAACTCATGCATGCCTAAAAATTAACTTACTGCATATTGCTTGTCACCACTAGAAACTCATCACTGAAAAACCTAATCCTCTAACATCTGCAAATAATACATGTGGCAGAATTTCAAAATCATCTTTAAAATGTGTAGCTCAGGGAACATATTAAATAGAATGCAATACTATAACCTGGAGCTGCTTGAACCTTCGGAAACTTACCTGTGTGCTTTCAGTCTTTGATGTCTCATCAATGCAGAATCCATCACTACTGAACTCAAAGCTAGCCTCACCAATGGTAAGAGCATTAGAAGATACCCTTCTTAACACTAAGCTGCACTTCTGTACATTGGAAATCATAAATAGGCCCTTTCTTCCCTGGGAGCAAAATACAATGCTTGCAAAGAATATTTTATACAAAGACAAGAATGGAAAAGAAAGAGCAAAAGGTTTCTGAGATGTTTCCACGATAGCTCAACATTCTGTGTGTTCACATATAACCAAGAAATCTCAGGTCATCAGCTGCCTTTTAGATAGTCTGAATGGCACCTGCCCGGCACTTAGTAAACCAGTCATTTTACTGTTAAAAAAATGCTTAATTAATTAGACAATTACTTGGTTCAAGTATTTATGAGTTAATGAAGAATATTTTCAATGTTCTGAACACGAGGAAATGATAAATGTCTGAGGTAATGATATATTACTTATACTCCCCTGACCACTACCCAATAAATATATAAAAGTTACAATGTACCCCATAGATATATCCAATTATTGTGTATTTAAAGCAGTATTATATAAAAAGATATCATACATAAATATGCAAAAAAGGAGATACTTCTACAAATAATATTATATACCACACGCGACTGTGGCTGAGGATGATCCAGTTAAGAAGAGTTTCCTGACTCCCTGGCAACGCACAGGCCACTCTGGCCAGGGATGCAGGCAGGCAAACTACAGATCTTCACCTCCACTGCTGCTTCTTCAAATTCAAGCCCCACACTCATTCACAGCTCGGCAACAGAATACCAGCTGTAGACTCTGCCTTACCCTTGCTCTTCTACCTATCTCCAGTTGACTGCGCAGATCTACTCCTTGTAATTTAATTCTCTCCACTCTGCTTTATCAAAGACCAAAACCAGCACCTTTGAAAACCTGCAGGCCACTCTGATCAGGGGAACAGATGGGCTAACCCCAGATCTTCTCCTCTCCCTCAACTCCTCCAAATGCAATCCCTCAGTCTCATGTCTACGTGTCTACCAGATCACCGACAGAGACCTTCCTTTCTCTCCTTCCCCTTCTCCAGCCAACTACACAGATCTTCCCCTCCTAACCTTCCTCCCAGAACCCCTGGCTTTATCTCTTCTGCCCTCCACAACTCCAGCAGGTACTCCAGCAAACATTGAAGCCACTCCAGGAAAGCAAGTTGTCAGCTACAGATCTGCACCTGTCCTTCTGTTCCTCCAAAGGCAATCCCCTACTTTCATCTCCAGCTCTGCCAAAGAACACCTGTTGTAGGTTCTACCCCGCCCTTCCCCCTACACACATTTCCAGTTGATCACACAGATCTTCCCCTCCAAAATTTTTTTCTCCCTCACACCCATTGTTTGGTCCTATCCTCCAACTCCAGCAGACATTCCCTGGGAACCCACAGGTCACTGTCCTGGGATGCACATCAGCAAACTGCAGATTTTCATCACTCCTCTGACTTCTCTAAATCCAATCCCCCATTCTAATTCCCAGCTCTACAGGAGACTTGCTGCTGTGGCCTCATTCTCTGTTCCCATTCCCAGGGAACTAACTAAACAGATCTAGATGGTGCACCCTGTCTTCGTAACTTTGTGAGCTCCCTCACCATGCCCCCAGTATATCCCAATTATCAAGTGCAGGTTCCCAATAACCAGAAATATATTTTACCTGGAACCCCTAGTGGCCAAACTTACCAGGACCCCGGTAATGTGGGATTCCCCTCTGAATGCTGTGACTATATTTTATTAACATTGATTAGTGAAGAAAGCTGTTTCAGTCAATATTTTTCAGAACAGAGATAAAGAGTAGACAGACTCAAAGAGACACCATGTAGCTGCCGAAGAAGAAAGACACTAGAATGCCAGATCCTTACCAGTAAGCCACAGCTTCATGCTGATACATATAGATTAATAAAAATGGGATAATTCAAGATATAAGAGCTAGCTAAAAATATACCTGAATCATTGGCTGAATAATGTTTCTGTGTGTTATTTGAGTCTGAGGAGTAGGAAGACTAGCAAAGCAGTCTCTGCCTACACAGTAGCGGAATTTCCTACCAGACAATACACACACCCCACACTCCCATAACAATCAAAGAGGAAACTGGTGGTCACTTTCGGGATGTTGTGATTGGCTAGGAGCATGTGTCAATAGTTACTGTGCTTTTGGTCTGCTGACACGTTGTTTTGGTCAATTTTGCTTATTTATCATGAGTTTGCATGTGCTTGTGCTATTGACCTGCCTCATCTCACCCTTTTTATTATATTTTCATTGGGCAACCTAGTGGGAGTTATGGAATTTTATGACCCTATCTCCGGGACCTCCCAGCATTTTGGGCTGTGCCTGTCTTAGTTTGGCATACCAGACAGATGGGTATCTTTGACTACTAGTCCTTGAAAGTTTGGGGCCCAGGAAGATTACAAGAATTCAGAAGCAAGGGAAGACTTTTAGGAGAACTAGGGCTTCAAATGGCCTCTTCTATTTGCATTAGCCAAACATGGATCACATCCCTAGGAGGTTTTGGTCCAGTGTGCTCCACAGCCATTAATACCTGGAATGTTGTGCCTTATTCACCTGCTGATGTCAGGACCTTAGCTGTAGAAGACACTTAAGGAGAAATATTAGAGCCACCACCATCCCTTCCATAAGGCACCAAGCAACAAATTCAGAAGGATCTAGCAGGGATTTTATGTGATCCCATATTTGGCCAAAGAATGTGGTAGACAAATCCAATGGCTTGACTCGTGGCGAATTAAGTTGAATAGGCTCTGATTAAATGCATACAGCTGGGCAAGGGTAAACCAGGTAAAAGCCTATGCAAATTTTGAGGGGGCAAATGAAATTGCTGATGGGGAGCCTAGCCTGTTCCAGCAAAGACAAGGACACTGTCATATTCATAATTAGGTGGTCTACTCTGTGGCTGCCTGTTGTTAGCATTCCTGGGTGTCCTGTATGTGGTCTGATAAGGGATATATGCTAAGGGTGTCCTCTGGACTGTAATCTCTTGAATAGTTTACATGGTTCTGGAAATGGAATCGTTTTAGGACTTTAATTTTGTAGAAGATAATATTTTTCATGCTTGTGTGGCATAGCAGATATCTGAGAAAGTATTTACTTTAAAAAATTTACAGTATATTCTGTTGGAGGTTTCCCTCAAAAAGAAGAAAAAAGTGATCAAATAACTTCATCACTAGTATTCTTGATTATTTTAAATAAAATTCAGAATATAAAATATTAATAACAATAATCTTAGCAACAATTACTATCATTTTAAATTAGAATTTTTTTTATTCTGATTCTTAACCAATCATTCCCACTGTCTCTTACTAAATGATTTTTTTAATTTGCCATATTCTCTATGATGCTTTATTTACAACACATGATAAAAAATTTATGCCTAGTGAGATGACTTTCAATTTTTTTCTTTAGACCACATAGCCACAGGTAGGGAATACTAGCCTATATGGTCTCAAGGGCAGCAGAATCAGAAATTTCTTCAAGGGTGGAAATACTAAAATAATCTCACTTATAATTAAATATTGATAAATCTTTCTCTAGATCAAAATTCCATAGCTATTCTAAAGTGTACTTGTAGTGTTTAGCTATGAAAGTTTGAAAGAAACAAATTTCAAAGTTAAAGGTAAATTGTTAGAAAAGTGAGGTTCTGTACATTGATTGTCTTTCTTGAGCTTCAGGCCTTGAATTTTACCATACAGTCTTCATATTGTTGTCCGTGACACTGCTACTTATTCCTCTGGTCACTGGGTGACAGCTGAGTGTTTATTGTGACATTGTTTGTTTATAGAAAATTGTTCAGATCTATTAAAATTAAGATTATTTACCATCTTCTGAAGAATGAAATAAGAACAAAATTTTAAAATCCAGATTACTTCTCATGTTCTTAAGAATTAAATAAGAACCAAATTGGTCATACTCACTGTGTCATTTATGGAATATTAATTACATGCCAAATTATGCCAAGAACTCATCAAAAAGTAATTTTCTACGTGGTGTCATCTGTTTCTATCTTTCCATCATTCATTTTTCATTTTCCCCTCCTTTTCCCTTCCCCCCAGGAATAAAAATTTTAGCACAGAGAAATTATAGTCAACAATGAGTATTTTCTTATGATGTCCTGCTTATAACATGTGAGATGCAAGAGCAGAAAATAAGAATCGATAGATGCATTAAGCAAGTTATTTCTCATAGTGTGTATTGAGTTCTGGACTCTTACAGGTTGTAGAACAAACATGTCAGTGAAATATTTGTGGAGGGTATGTGTAAAAGTGGGTATTTCTTTGTATAGGGTTGTCAGAGATAGCCTCTCTGAGAATGTATTTTTGGGGATGCAATTGCAAGCAAAAATCAAGGCATGTGGACTTCCAGCAAACAGGAAGAGTGGTGCTCAGCTTTTGGCCTGACACATTTGTGGTGAAACAAAATCAGGAAATTAGGACCTTCAGTTGGGTATCATACTGTAAGATTCTTAAGACTATTAGTTAAAGTTGCATTTTATTTACAAATGGATAACTAAGTCAACAATTCTTTAAACTAGATTACTGTGGTAACTATTGTGCCAGTTTTAATGGCTTTTTTTTACAATGCTTCTAAAGATATGTTGGCATTTGTAAAATTTAGTCATAAATGGTGTTTCATTTGGATTTCACTACAGACTTCAAATCATATGTAGTCGATATATGGAGCACCTGGTTTTGAAAGACTACCCTAGGGTTAATGAGCTACTCAAACTTTAACCATAGACAGGAACTCAGCGTTGTCAACTCTGTCTCTGTGTCTCTGTCTCTGTCTCTGTGTATGTGTGTGTGTGTGTGTTTCTCTTAGATCAAACCAGTCCTTACCTTTGAGTTTCAACTCAAAATAAGAAAGATCTAAGTGTTTCACCTTAACAATGTATCAGTTTAACAAATACATTTCTGTATGCCTTTGTAATATTGACCCAGAATGAGACGATCGTTATTGAGAAAATTCTTATTGCTATAGCTTGTGCAACCAATATAAATTATATGTAACAGCTACCCCACTGGGATAAAATATATTAGAAGTCTTTCTTTTGCACATATTGTAATTCAAACGAGAAGCCAGATTGCTTGGAACTTCATGTATTGATGTTTTAATGAGTAGACTGTTTTCTCTAGTGGAGCACATCCAATTAAATACAGCATTCAGTCATTTGCTAAAGGGACAGTCTGCAGCTTCGAAATTATTCCACTTCTCCTTTACTATCCCCTCCATTCCCAGAAGCCAATTTGATGACTTGTTTGTTTTTCTATGGACCAGTAAATATCTCACTGGGATAGCTAATCATGGACAGGAAGTCAAGGGTCCACCATAGTTAGTATTTCCCTTGGTTATTCTCAGCTCTTTTACTTCTCATTAACCTTCTCTCAGGTTTCAAAGATTCAAAAATTCTTCTCAGGACTCAAAGTCAGTGTTTTACTTTCAATCTGTCATGTGGTCAGTATTACATCAAATATTTACTGAGAACTAAGCTAGGATTTTATAAACACTGGTAGTACTGATGGTGAGGAATAAGATAAGGGTAAAGAAATAAATTGAAAATAAAATATGCACTTTAAAAGAATTGCTGTGAGGTTAATAAAACTTAAGACATAAAATGTATGATGCAGAAGTATAGTAATTTTATGTTTTAGATGGAGATGTTTTCAAGGTTTTGGTTAGGAGTTGGTATTTACATAGAAACTTAGATGAAAGAGAAGTCATACACTTGCTCAACAATGTTCATAGCAGCATTGTTTGTCATAGTCAAAACCCGGAAACAACCTAGTAGCCCCTCAACCAAGAATTGATAAAGAAAATTTGGTACATTTACACAGTGGAGTACTACTGAGTTGTAAAAACAATGACATTTTGAAATTTGTTGGCAAATCAATGAAACTAGAGAAAAAGTCATTCAGAATTGGGTAACCCAGACCCAAAAGGACAAACATGGTATGTACTCACTCATAGGTATTTATTTGAAGTAAAGGATAGGATCACCTACCTACAATCCACAACCCCAGAGAGCCTAGATAACAAGGATGGCCCAAAAAGGGATGCATTCATTTCCCTTGGAAGGGGAAATAGTAAAGATCTCCCGGGTAAACTGAAGATGGGGCTTGGGAAGATGGAAGGATGGGAACTAGAGGGAGCGTGCTGGGCAGGCTGGGTACAAGAGGCAAACTGGTGGCAAGATGGAGGGGGAGACTAACAAAAAAGACATCTTGATGGGGGGCTCATTCAGGGGTTATGGAGAAACCTGGTGCCACAGAAATCCACAAGGATGACCCCAAATAAGACTCCTAGCAATAGTGGAAAGGGTGCCTGAACCGGCCATCTACTGTAAGCATATTGGTGACTTCCCTAATTGCCATTAGAGCTACTCTATCCAGTAACTGATAGAAGCAGAGGCAGGGATCCACAGACAAGCCCTGCACTGAACTCCAAGAGTCTTACGAACAAAAGGGAGGAAGGATTGTGTCAACCAGTGGGGTCATGACGGGGAAACCTACAAAGACAGCGGATCTGAGTTCATGGGAGCTCATGGCCACCAGACCAACAGTTAGGGAGCCTGAATGAGACTGATCTAGGCCCTCTGGATGTGGGAGGCAATAGACAGTGATGTATCTTGGTCTCTTAGTAAGGCTTCTAACAGTGAGAGCAGGACCTCTCCAGGGCACTGAGCTGGCTTTTAGTAACCTGTTGCCCATGCTGGATCTGCCTCACCTTTGAACAATCTAACAGAGACCTGTTCCTTTCTGAATGGAGATGGAGGAGTGGATGGGGAGGGGGGTAGATGGGAAACAGGAGAGGATGGAATAAGAGGAGGGAGGGAAAACTGGTTGGTATGTAAAATAAATGAAAAAAAATGTTATTTAAATAAAAAAGAAAGGGAAGTCCTAAAATATTGAAAAATAGTATCCCAAATTATCTAAGAGAAAATATAAATCACCATGATAACCAATGAGCTAGATGTGATCCAGTAATGAAACAGAATAAGAAGCAAGGGAAGGTTTGAGGATGCAACTGGGGGTGGGGGGTGATGAGGAGTAGGCCCATGGGAACTACCTGAAATATTCGGACTACAATTACAAACTACAGGTGACTAGTACACCATGATAAACTGAGCATGATAAATTGTGATTTCAATTCTGTAAGATTATTCTGGCTTCCAGATGGGAGAGGTACCACATACACAAAAGCGTTGATATAGAAATACATAATAATGAGAAAATAGCTTCAGGAATCCAGGAGAGCAATCACAACTACTATCATAAGTGTATTTCTCCTGACACTTGGAGACTTAGTCAACTTGAGATTGATATTAGCTTGAATCTTGCTGGACATCATATGTGAGAGTCACAAAAATAACTTGAGTTGTTAGGTTGTTCTTTTATTTTATGTTTCATTTTTGTTTTTGTGTGTTTGCTGGCCATAAAAGTGTGACATTGCAGGTCTGAGACAAACTTGAGAAGAGATAGGATGACAGAACTGTGGCTGCAGTAACAAGACTTTGGAAAGAAAGCATGATTTTTTTTTTTAATTTCTGTTTTAACTGGTGAAAACAAAGTCATGTTTGATATGTATCACACACACACAGGCACGCACGCATGCACACACACACACACACAAACACACACATATATATATGGGTAGATTACTAGATATACAAATGTAGTTTGTTAGAGAACAAAGCTTATACTCCTATACTACCTCACCTTCTCAGTCTCACTTCCTTTTGAATGAAGCCGTGCTCCCCCTCCGCCAACTAAGGCTCTTATGTTAAGATATCCTGGGTCACAAATTTAAAAGTTACACTGGCTAATAAAACATGTATTCCAGCCTTCTAGACTAAGGATATGTATGGAAGTCTTCATGAGTTCTTCAGCCTTGTAGTTATGCACAAATATAGCGCATAAATAAAATGAGGTGTACATGAAACCATTAATAAAACAGCCAAACTTCAATTCCAGGGTTTCCAGGTCCCTCTCAAGGTCTCTGTAGACTCCTGTGGTGCACATACATACATCACACAAACCCTCACATATATAAAATAAAACCAATATTTTTTAAAATAAATACATTAAAATCTCCAAAATGTTCACACTTTTGCAATGCAAACATTCACAGAAACTCTTCTAAATCCTAGAAAATTTTCTTAGTAAAGGCTATCAGAGATCATGCTAAAGAATTAGGCAATGTATACAGCAAGCCGACAGCTAACATCAAATTAAACGGAGAGAAACTCAAACCCATCCCACTAAACTCAGGAACACGACAAGGCTGCCCACTCTCGCCATACCTCTTCAACATAGTGCTTGAAGTTCTAGCAATAGCAATAAGACAACATAAGGGGATCAAGGGGATTCGAATT
>NW_026067927.1:6159113-6174280 GCF_014885135.2 Alexandromys fortis | reverse complement strand
GGGGGGAGGGGGAGGGAAATGGGAGGCTGGGAGGAGGCGGAAACTTTTTTTTTCTTATTCTCAATAAAAAAAATTATAGTAAAAAAAAGAATTAGGCAATGGCATTAAATGAATTAATGATTCACTTCTATTCTCATGTTCAATTTTGCTGTTCTTGTTAATAAATATTTAAATACTGGGGACTAGAGTGAATGGCATAGGTATTTACATCAGTCAATTTAATGACCTTTAAACCTAGAAATGGGAAGGAAAATAACCTAGGTTGGAAGGTCCATGTGAGCTACATTAAGGCACACTCCATCAGTAACTACAGGTGAGATGGAAGGTACCAGAGGTTTTTTGTTTTTTTTTTCCAGGCACTTCCGAGTGTGATGTGTTTTGAAAGCTTCCCCACAAAGTAGTTTAATACAATCCATCAGTGGTATAATTACAGCAGAATCTACAGCACAATAAAATAAACCTATAAACCTTCATCCATTTCCATACAAATGTCCTTACTAATGAAACCAGGAATGATGAATGCGAACTGTGCACAATGGCAAGCTCGGCTCACAAAAGGCTTCTGTGCTGCGTAAGTTCTCCATAGGTCTCTAAAATATTATGCCATTTATGCAATTACAATCAGCTACTATTCTTAGGGGTTAAAGGAGACACCGCTTCAGCAAAGATGGCTCAATCAATCTGGAAATGTTTCCGCTTGTTCAGGAGGATGTCATACTCTCATCTGTTCCGCAGACAATGGAGTTTCATTAAAAATCATGATTTCACAACTCATTATGTGATTGCCACAGGAATGCATCCTGTTACACTCTTGATGGGAGAAGCTGTGTATGTCTCCCAGATAGCAGCCGCCAGATCCCACCACGAAAAGGAAACAGAAGTAGAGAGGAACGATTAAGATTAGGGTAGGGTTCACAACTTCTGATGAAAGAGTACCCCTTTCAGGACATGACAGTATACATTTTTTGATGGGTCTCTTTATTGTGACAAAATATCACAATCAGCCTCCAAGATGAAATTCACATGGGCTCATGGACTCGGAGGTAACTCCGCATGGTCGCAAAGCTTAGTTGTTTCTGGGACAATTGTGAAGAATGTGGTAGAACAAATGTGAGCCTCTCTTGGAGGGCGGGAAAGAGAAAATGATAGAAAGGAACCACAGAAAAGATGCCTTTCAAAGCCCCATACCGTGATAACATTCCTAATAGGTGATAACATCACCTAATGCCTACCTCCTAGACTTTCCACATTCTCACAATATAGTGCCACTAGTTAGGAAACAAGCCTCCAGCACACGGCTGTCTATATGTCTACAAGACACTTCATATCCAAAGCATAATGGTTTCCTAATACGGAGCCATTTGATTTAAGTGCATATACAGAATAAAGGGGAAAAAATGTAAGAATTCAAACAACAATGGTCTAGATAATTACTGAATGCTGTATTAAGAATACCACGTAAACAATAGTGACACATTGCAACCTAGAAAAAATAATGAAGATGCTGGTCCAAGAAAGACATGAATTCACCTAATGCTAAACATAAATATTTCACTTAACTTTCTGGGGAAGTTGGTGGTTAGCAGAGATGTCCATATATGTTCTCCAACGCTAAAGCAATCCATGCAAAAGGCATGTTAGTCTTGGTAGTTCTGTTCTTTGTTACATCCTCATCCCCCTTTCATAATGCTTGATCAGATGGAGTGAGCAAAGTTTTGACAGATCTGAGGAAACCAAGTCTCTTGAAAAGCTCAGCGGAAGAAGCAGTACTGAATAATACTCTGATTATTGAGGTGAGAGTTAAAAGAGGAATATCAAACTATGTCAAACTGGCTGGAATCTAATATAGAAAATGGATAAAGTAAGGCATTCAGAGCCAAGAGTATATTACTATTTACTGAAGTAGCCGTTGAGGATGAGTATATGAAATATGTCTACAACTTCAGTACACTTTAAACACACGGGACAGCCCTGTGCAGGTAAGTCCATGGCATTCACCAGAGAGCCAGGTCAGAGGCATAAGTTATTTAGAAGATATCTGTCCTACTGAAATACAGTGTGGTATGTCCTTTTAATCATGGGAAGACTGTTAACCTCTAAATTCTCTTGGAGAATTTTTAGCAGCAAAGATTCTCCACCTATAGAATGTATGAGGAGTTATAAAAAGACACTCAAGACATTGTCCACACTGTCCACATTGCTATAAAACCAATTCTCGTAGCTGTGTCCAGCATTTTTAAGTCTCAAATTCATGTACTGACAATCAGCATAGACAATGTAAACTGAACACAATAAGGGGATAGTGGAATATCTGTCTATCAGGTATAAAGAGGAAGTGAATGAGAGACAAAGACCAATAGGCACCTGTCTGTTGTATCTGGAATACTAAATTAATTTTTGATACCCCCTCACTATATTCTGTATATTCACTATATAATTATATTCACTATATAACTGATTGGGTGTTGGAAGGACTATTAAGTTCTCAATATCCATGCAAATGATATTATGTCTTATGTTGATGTAACTTTGCCTCCATTCCAAAATTCCTATAGGCATTCGCACTTTCTTTCTTCTTTCCTTCCACATGAGGCAAAGTCATGTGATTACAAGATTACATTTTATAATGCATGTGCTTCAAATACTGAGCTTGTTCATTAGTAGCATATTGGCCTGGTTTTTACCTTTCTTATTTTTCTGTACTTGCCAACTGACACTGTTCTTAAAAGACAGGGATTTCTCAGAAAATATTTATGAAATATATTTTGATTTAAACTGCGTACTACATACCAACATTCACTTTAACGCTTCATTTCTACAGAGGAGTCATTCAGCAGATCGGGAAACTATGTGAGACTATGTGAGGCTCTGGAGTCAATGACATCACAGCTAATATTTCTAACCATTCCGAGTTTAAAAAAAATGTTACATTTTATGACTCTGCTTGTTCCCTGACTCAGGTTGACTGAGCTGGAAACCCCAACTTCATCCTTCTGTTCCCTTTCACCTACTAAAGTACCCACCTCAAGTCAAGAATGGCTGTTAAGGGTGTCAAGAATGTCATTAAAAATAGATTCTCACTTTATATTCTTGAGGATGTTTTACTCTTGTTAAATAACAAAGCTGTTCACACCTCATCGTGAAAGGCTGCCATCTTTTAAGGACAATTCGGCAGATGTCAATTCGGGTATTATTTTTTAATGTTGAATGTACACTTTCCTGAATAAACTCAGTTAAGGTGTGTTGTAAATGTGACAGCAACAATAGCAATGAAAATACTACTCCAAAGTTAAATTTAGGGAATCGCTGAGTTAAAATGCTGGGTAAGGTGACTTCAGAGTCAGTTTGTGGGGAACAGACAAAATGGTAAGTTTGTAACTTGGCTAGATCACATAGCCAAGGTTTCCTTAGGGACACTTTCTTCTACCAAGTTACTTTGTTACTGAAATGGTGTATCTACAGAGGAGTCATACGGTTTGATTTTCCAAACAGACTCCTTCATTCAAATTGTAAAGTCACATCTCTTGATACCATTGTGGAATGATATTATTCTTCATCCTAGAATTTAAGACACTTCTGCAATTCTCCTTCACACTGGCTAGATAGAAGTGGTTCCAGTGTTCTTTTGCATCCCCCAATGGTGACACATAATGTCTTTAACTGATGCAATAATCAGTACAGAATACTGAGATTGGCAAGTGTTCTAATTATCGCAACACGATCAAATGGAATACCTTCCTCTGTCTCATCTGTTAAAGCATCAATGTATTTTAAGTCTAAGTACTATTTTTTCTCTTTACCATAAACAATGTATTTTTCCATTCTGGGGGGTATATAACATAGCAAACAGTGGCAAGTGATCTCAGAAGACGGTATTTGAATAATTAGCCTCCACTTGGAATTTCCTCCCTACGCTATATATAGCCTCCCTGTATAACAAGGTAATAATGAATACCCTAGAATAATCAGCATTATAGCAACTCTGTCAACATCTCCTTTCTACGCAGCTGAGCAACCAGGAAGTGAGAAAACTGTATTCCATTGTCAGTTAATTGTTTGGGTAAAATATTGTTTACCCAAAGCGTGAGAACTGTTTGGATTGATAACATGAAATACATAGAGAAGTTTTATATTTTCACCAAAAAAAATACCTGGTTACATGCACAATCACTCATATATTTAAAAGATATTAATAGGGCACTGCTTGTAGGACTTAGATAGTAAAATCTTTGCAAATACAATGTGCGTAATGCAATACTTTTCTTCATTAAATATTAAGAAATGATTCAGTTCAGGTTGTTCATTGATGGTGCATTGGGAACAGGTTTCCATTCGTGTGATTATGTAAATTTTCTGAATGTGTGATGAATCCCTGTGTGATGACATAGGAAAAGAGTGTCCAGCCACATGACTTAGATAACTAACTCCACCTTCAGCTAAAAGCCTTGGCTTAGGTAATCAAGGTTTAGAACCTAATGTTACAAATGAAATATGCTTTGCTAGGGTGATTTGTGTGTAAACCATCTTTATACTGTAGCACCATCTTATCCATGTGGATGTGTTCAAATGCTACTAGTCCCTCAGTGGATGTCTCAAACCTCAGATAATAGCAATTCATATGTCTAGGTGTGTATGCATTGGCTACAATTGCTATAGACAGTTTGGATATGCTTTCTATACATACATACCTATAGTAAGTTTTATTTAGAAGTTAGTTCTAGTTTATTATAAGCCAAATATTATTATAAGTCAAATAATAACATGAACATTACACATATTTACTATAACAAAACTGCCAGCTTCAGGGTCAAAATTAAGTAAAATAGTGTTCCTTGAACACAATAAATATGGGTTGATGTGTGTGTGTATGTGTGTTATGCATATGTACACATTTCCTATATGCGGCTATATGAGTGGAAACAAAAAGATGTTGATGGGCTCTTCTTTGATTGTTATGTATTTCTTGTATTGAGACAGATTTCTATCCAGAAATCTGAGAATCAGCTAGTCTTGCTGGCCATCTTGTGATGCCCTAACTCCATGTAGTCTCTAACTCTCCTTTCTTCAGGCAGGCCTTGGTGATAGGTCATCCACCCACCTGGCATTTGTGTTAGTGCTGAGGATGCACGCTCCATCTTCCCACTTACACGACTGAACTGTCTCTTCAGTCTATCACTCTGTTATTTTTACAATGTTGCTGATAGCTGACCCCACTAACAAGTGACTGAAGGTGGATATGTACACAATGTGGGTATAATGAAAAAATAGTAACTCACACCCTGGGCGAAATAGACTGGGGTCATGGGAAATTTCAACACAATACACAATACTTGAAACAGTGTGGGTATTAAAACTCACAAATTGTTTACTCCTGGAAATTTTCCATTTTTTGATTTAATGTTTTTGGTGAACAACAGTTGACCTCAAAGAAGAAACTGCAGAAATCAAAAACGCAGGTAAGGACCACTATTATATGAAACTTGACATTTCACTATTGACATATAAGGGAAAAAATCCTAAGAATTACTCTCCTTTTACTGTCTTTTCTCTGTAGAACTCCGCCCCAATCTTCGGACGCTTACATTCTGTTGTCTATTCACAACTGTCTTTGGCAGAAATGAGATTCTCCTTATTGATCAGCTGGGGTCACTACAGTCACTTGTGCCGTATCAAAGTGCTATTTGCTCATCTCAGGAGCTTTATGACAATTGCCTAAAAACTGAAGAAAAATATGAAGAATGACAACTAAAGTGCCAGCTGCCCAATTCTTACTACATAATAGGCTTAATGCAGAGTACCCGAGAATCTAATCTTAAACAATAAATGGGCTAAAACTTGGAGAACTCAGCAGTTTGCAGTCTTCTGAAGGGACTGCTAATGCCTTTCTGAAGAGTGGGCAACTTTTGATGAAGGCAACCTAACTCTGCTTAAAATCAATAAAGTCTGCTACTTTACACTTTGAATATGAAGCTTGTAAATGAGTAACAATTACTAAAAAGTTCCATCAATTATACAAGCATATAAATAAGGTATCTGAGTCTCCCCACCCCACCCCAATCCCTAAAATAACTCACTTGAGCGTGAAAGTCAATTTGCATTCTTTTTTCAAGCCTAGGAATGGAATTTTCATTTTGTGTCATATTCATAAAAAAACTCATATATAACTCAGCAGGGTACTCACGTGTGCTTTGAAACAATATTAGGTATGGGAATTACCTTTTGTACCATAAAGACAAAATTACTCACTGAGAAATAAGATTTTAAAGGATCTCCAGGAAGCAAACGAGAAAAAAAAAATGACAGAATTTCATCCACGACTGGAACTGTGGTATTGTTCATCTTCAGGCTCCTCATCCCTCCTGTATCAATTTTACATCTCTACTTAGATTCTGTACTCTCCCAGGAGCCTGAATAAGCTGTTAGATTTTAATGAAGACATGTTACGGAGGGAGCCATGGGGCTAGATATATGAGTTCGAATCTCACAAACTGTTTCTCAGGAACAAAGGCAAGGAAGATTTGGTATAAAGGGATTACAGATACAGGTGCAGTGAAAGCAAAGTAAATTTCGTTAATAAGGTGCCATAAGCATTTTCCATGTTATTATAAGATATTTGAAATTATAATTCAAATGATCACATAATATTTTTTCAGCTAGATGCACCATAGGCTATGCAACATATTCCCAGTTGGAGACATTCATACTTTCCCCCCTATTTATGACTAGAGAAAGGCATGCAGCAGTAATTGTCTTCCACTTAAGTGCATCCCATTTCCCCATGCATTTTCATATGCAGAAAAGGTATATAGTTTTACAGTCATAGGAACATATTTATTAAATCACAATTTGTAAATCTTTTTGAGCTCTTACTTACACAGCCAAGTGGTTTATCTAATGAGTTACTTTTTAAAAAGTAAGATTTTAAAAAAAAAAAAAAAAGTGCTTCTCTGTATCTTTTCAATAATTTGCAATACTCAGATTTGTAACTTAAGTAAAACTAAATTGTAAATAATTTTTTTGATAATCATGAATGGATCATATGGTAAAAATGGACTCCTAATCTTGGTTTTAAATTGCCTCTACTAGCTCACTCTTTTCTCTTGATTTACGGGTGAAACAGCAATATTTGGTGAATGTCAAGAAACATCTGCATATTTTTCTGGTTTGTTTTATTATCATTTACGATTAAGAAAGATACTGAGCCAAATGCTTTTTAAAAAAATCTTGATCACTTGATGTTGTGTTTGACTTTTAAAGATGCTTTTCAACTCAAGAAAGTGTTATTTGAAGGGTATCAGGAATGAATACAATGGAAGAAGTACCTGTGAGCTGGTCAAAAATGGGTTAAAATAATACATTTCAAAACAAGGTTGAAAATCACTTATATGTAAGAGTGTCATGTGCAGCATTATATGCCTTGTTGTATTCTCTATAGGTTTATCAGATGGACCCATGTTATTATTGACAAATGTGTTAAGTCATGAGATTAAAATGTCTTTATTACATGAATATTATAAACATACCCAAAGTTAGCATATTGAGGGAGAACATGGTGGCTTGAATACCATGTCCCGTAAGTCTTAGACATTTGAATATTTGGTTCCCGGTTGATGATGCTATTTGGAGAGGCTTGGGAGACATGGCCTGGTTGGAGCAAGTATGACATAACAGATGGCTTTGAAGTTTAAGAATTTGAGTCATTCCCAGTTTGCTCTTTCTGCATTGTCCTTACAGTTCAAGACGTAATCTTAGTTTTTAACCTCAGCTTCTATGCCTCGTAGACTCTCTTCCCTGTAGAACTAACTATAAGGCAAATTAGCTATTTTTAAAAATAATTTTCCTTGGTTATAATATTTTAACATGGTGATGAAAAGTAACTAATACAGAAAGAAACATAAAGTTTGACATATTACAAATTTACATAAGAAATTTTATTCTGCCCCAGTGAATAACTCCATACTCATAATCATATGAGCACTGCTAAATGGACTCAGTGGGTTAAAAAAATAATTAATTAGAAAAAATGAAGGGTTCTGTTGCATATTGTACTGGCTTTATGTTTTTAGAAAATTCTTTAACTTTTCTGAAACTACAGTTAAGTGATTAATGGGCATAAAACATAAGTCATAAGACAGATATTCCAAATCACACATCAGGTAGTTATTGAGGGACTGTTGTGTGCCCAGCCAAGGAGGAATTCCTTTATTCATCAGGACAGTTTAAGTTATGGAATTCACATTCAAATTCTGATAATGACATATCTCTTAGTACAAATGTCACAAGAGTGTGCAAATGGAAATGCCAGCAGTCTGGAAATTAACACATAATTTAAATCTATTAAAACTAAGAAACATAATAAGCAGTTTTTCAGAGTTCCAAATATACCATGCAATATATTTCTGAGGACTCCTTTAGCTACTAACGATGGGTCAACTGAAAGACTCTATGGGTTGAATTGACAGGTAAGTCTGACAAATAAAACTACACCGAGAAAATAAGGTCTCAATTCTCAAGGAAAATAATTCAAAGTTTAGGATTCAAGAAGAAGAGAAACTCTTTCAACAAAAGAAGACAACAGGGAAATAAATATACACTGCAAACATGTCATTCATTCCTATGCTTTTGTACTGCCAAAGTTTAGAGGCCATCTGGGTAAACTGAGCATGGAAATCTCTTGAAATATAGCATTAAAGGGTGTCGTGGTACATGCCAGTAATCCCAACTGCTTTGAGGCTGAGGTAGGAGATTATAATCGAAGTTTGCCTAGGTTCCACAACATGGCCCTGTCCTAAATATACATGTCAGTAAATTAATCAATAAATAATACTTTAAATTGAATTTGTTATATAAGCCCGCCAGATCTCTCACACAAACTTCTTGCTTGCTGGAACAAAGGCACTAATCATGAATATCAAGCCTTTACATGCAGAGTGCAGAGAAAAGAAAATAAAAGTACAAATAGAAGAGTCCTCATCCACTACCCTGAAGGCATCTAAGCTTGTATAGACCAGACATATACACCAAAGAAACTAGGGATATATCCTGTTCATGAATATTCATCATAAATCTCTTCAACAGTTAGAGGATCTTATTTAATTCATACAATCTTAATTAATGGGCTATTATGCTATGTGAGGAGAATTCTAAAGTACTAGCAATATGATATGATACATGACCCTCAAGCAATCTCACTGATGTGAAGAAAACCAGTAAGTTTCCAAAACAGGAAAAAATGAGGTTTGTTACAAATGGTCCATAAAATTTTAGCATAAATATTTTGGTAATATAAGTTATGGATTTCCATTTTAAACAAAAATAAAAAAAATTAGTCAGAATTTACCAAGCACATTGTTTGTTAGGAAAGTAGCATCTTTCGGCTGGTGAGAATAGGAGTCCTCACACTGAAGAGTAATGAAGAAACCAGACATGGGCATGCATGCCCATAATACCAAGACACGAAAAGCAGAGGCATATGGGTAATGATACTGAGACCAACCTGGAGTGCTTAGTGAGCTCAATACTGGGCTGAGGTGTATACCAAAGCACTATCTCACAAACCTAAGAGCTAAGGATGTATATCCTTGGAAGAATGCTTCTCTACCATCCATAAATCAGTGTATTTGATCCCTAGCCCCACACAAAACAAAACTGTAGTTACTATAAAGAAGTGAAGAATAAATGCAATACCTGATTGAAATGTCATATTTCATTGGACAGAAATTTATATAAATCACATATTCAGATAGTATGCTCCCTGCTGTGGGATACTAGACTCTGGTCTTTGCCTCACTTGGCTCCACTGTTCAAAGATGTTCAAATCCTATGTCTAAACTTGACCATAATATTCTATAAAAGACCCTGATGGCCCACATGCAGACCAAATGTAATAGAAAAGGGAAGCATTTGACAGTGACTGAGAAGAAGTTTGGTTTTCCTCTGGAGTGTTACAGGTCGAGGTGGTAAAAGGAGAATAACCTTCTTCTAATACTACAGTCCTTCTGGAAGCTGCTGTCTTCATGCAATGAATTTCATGGACTGTAAAAACGAGTGTAAGCAAAGCTTCCATTTTTTTTCTCTTTGATGAATTCAATTCACAATGTGACACTTAACTTAGCTCCTTTTCGCTCTCTGTAAAAGCTCATTAAATCACAAAGGCTAGCAGGACACATCCCAGGGGTGGTACCCGTGGAACCTCTCCTCACCTGTCTAGTAGTTGGCTTCTTGATGCCTTTGCCTTATGCAGACATCACCCCCACAGGTAGTTTCTAAGTGCCAGACTTAAGTCTCCAGCCTAGAAAGCATTGCAAATATCCTGAGGTTTTCGTGTGGCTGTTTTTCTTAATTTGAATAAAACATTATGATATTTTTATTCACAGATACTCCCGGGCCTATGCAGACATTGCTATCCTAATACCCTCTCCAGAAAAACAGGAATAGAAATACCACAACTTAGTGTAACTTCTTGGCACGTTCAAATCTGTGCACTATAGGAGAGTCCTTGTTCTCCATTGCCCTTACTCTATTTAGGGAGATTATACCAACCTTTAAAAATGTTTAAAAAGAGGAAGTTTTACTTTATTAGATCTATGGGTAAAACAAGAATGTGGGTCTAATAGTATCACTAACCTATGTGTAGAGAATAAAATAAGAGAAGCATGTGCACGAACTGGCACTTAGTGAGCATTTAAACAACAATAGGTTGAAAAAAATTATATCCAGGTTAAGAAATGGCAGATAACACTAACATTATCTTTGACCAAACTCATAGAACTAAGAGGATACTAAGAGCAGGCAAGGTGACCGCTGTTCAAGCATAATGTCCTAAGTCGAGATCTCTAGCACCGATATCAAAGTCAGTTACAATAGCTTGTCTATCTAACCCCAGATGGGAGGTCCAGACAGGCATATCCTAGGGATTGCTGGCTAGTCAATTTAGAGAAAGTAGTGAGCTTCAGATGCAGTAAGACATGCTGTCTTAGGAAAAAATAAGACAAGGAACAAAGAAGGAAGGCACCCAAAAATGACCTCTGGCCTTCACAAGCATCCTCATGGCAGTGCACGTTCACATACACACCTGCACACATACGTAAACACACACACCACTCTCACATATGTACATATGCAAACAGCTTGTTTTCATATAGTGTGCAGTACTAAAGAGTCCATTTCTACTTTACTCTTAGATGCACTATTTAATTTCATGTGGATGAGTGTATTTATACATATAGGCTTGTGTATCACATGCAGGCCTGGTCCCCACAGAAGTCAGAAGAGAAAACCAGATAACCAGGAACTGGGGATACAGGTGGTTGGAAACCACCATATAGGTGCTGAAAATCAAATTAGAATCCTCTGCAAGAGGAGCAGGTTCTTTTAACTACTGAGTGAGCCCATTTTACCACCAGCTTTCCTCTCTCTGTCTCTGTCTCTCTCTCCATCTCCATTTTAAATTTTTTTAATTTAATTTAATTTTGTGGGTATTCTGTATGATTCTATGCTTGTGCTTATATGTCCCTGGCACCTATCACAGACAGAAAAGATTTTTGTATCCCCTGGATTTACAGATGGTTGTTAGCTTTCATGAAGGTATGAACCCCAGTCTTGGGACCCTAGTCTTCTGTAAGAGCAATCAGTGTCTTAACTTCTAAGACACCTTCCTCCCATGTGTTTCTTAGCAATTATATAGAGCTATGCACTTGCTGTCATTATACCAAGAAAACCATAAAGCCATATTGCTTCATTGTGGTCATGTCTACCCAAAAGTTTGAGATCACAGGGTGATTGTACACAATTTTTATGAGTATAGATAGAAATAATTAGAAAACATTTGGTTTGAAAAGGTTCCAGAGAAGAGGACATTGCCTACCTCAAATATTACAATGTCTGATAAGAGGTATTTAAATTATGTGGCATCTTTAGTGAAGGTTAATGAGTCTAATTCTGTCACCAAGTTAGCAGGCTTTCCTCTCAAAGCAATGGTGTGCGTGGCTACTAAATGTCCTTAGTATGATTGGTACTGAAATTATAACATCCTAGGTTACTGGGCAAATTGATGTCATCTTTAATTATACAAATAGCTGAGTTAGGTTTTTTTTTTTTTCATAATCCTGTTTGAATACGAGTATTTGTTAGAGATCCTTTAGAGTGAGGCTCCACACTAGCATTTAGAAACAAGTAGTGATTTAGTCAGTGCATGAAGCATTAACAGGAAGGGATGAGTGGCGGAGGAAAGAAGCTGGTGAGCAACTCTAGCCTGTTCTCTGAAAGTAGGTCTAAAAAATAAAGGAAGCTCTAAACTCAAGGCTCATTCATCACACATGAACAAGACTTGGATCATATATATTACATCTACTGACAATCGCCAGTTGTTGGATGAGCCATTGATCTCTGACTTGGCTCCAGGTAGGCTCTAAAAGCAAGGGGGACTCTTTGTGATCCTAAACATGGAGCTTGGGCAAGTCTGCCAAGTAGCAGACACAAGGATCCCTAGAATAGAAATCTGAGAGATGCTGTCTGGAGAGTCGTGAATTTTCCCCATGTACTGTTCTAAACCATCTTTCTGAAAGCTAAAATTCTGACTTTCAGAATTCACCAGTTACTTAAGGCAGAGCTTGCCATCACTGCTGCTTTTTTAAAAGATCGTTTGTGTGTATAAGTATGTATATATATGTATGAATATATGCACATGTATATGTGAGGGTGTGTACACTTGTGCCTATATGTGGAAGTGAAAAATACTATCAGGTTTTCTTCTCTTTCACTTTCGACTAATTCCTTTGAGGCCGTCTCCTCCTGCGCCTGAATCTCACTTTTTGTCAGTTAGGCTGCAAACTGGCAAGCCTCAATAATTATTCTGTCAGAATCATTCAGAGTTGGTTGGTGATACAGCCTTATGCGCAACACCTGGCTTGTCTGCTAGATGTTAGGGAGCCTCTATGATTGTGCAAAAAGTACTCTCCAACACTGAGCCCTCTCACAGTCCCCAGAACTATTATGTTTAAATTGCCAAAGATTCTTTCATTTTGTTTCAAAAGAAGCATAAAAATAGAAACAAAATATCATAAACTTTTGTGATTATGAAGGTACAATATTAAGGAAGTAACAAGTTTGAAATTATTTATCCACATCCACTCCCCTCCCTTACACACACACAGACACACACACACACACATGCACACACACCACTGGATGCACTTGGTGAAAGATTCTCTAGTGAGTTTGATTTAAATGAGGCTACTTATATAATAACAAATTTGTATGCTTCTAAAACCAAGGAAAAGCAGTCAAATTATAAGCAGTAAAAGTTTTCTATTGAGGTCAGAATATGATCATAGAACTGTTTTAAGAATTGTGATTCAAAGAAAACAGATGGTTAATTTCCTATTTTTAAAAATGAGTACTTCTGAATTTGTGGTAAATATGTTCACACACATTTATTGCCAAGATTACCCCTAGGAGGAATGTTCCAAATGGAGAATCACGTGTGCACCCCCCTCCCATTTTTGTGAGAAAATATAAACATACTTCTATACTTACAGTTACTTTTGTGTGAAGATATTACAAGCAAGATATAGAACTTTTTCTCTTAGTTTTAGTTTGAAATGGAAAAATTTGCAAAACCAATGCAAATTATCTCCCAAACTGTTTGAAGGTAAATTGCCTATACCATAAATAATTGAGATTTTTTTTCTCACAGCAAGGGCATTCTCTTATGCATGTGCATATGTTTTGGCATGCCCAAATATATATATACACTAGATCTTCTATTTTATTATTTAATCTTCAAACATTTTGGGATTCATAGCTACCTCACTAGAGTTTTGCTGACTGTCCCCCAAATTGTTTTGTATAGCAGATTTTGGTCTACAGCCTTGGCATTACACTGAGTACCGGGTCTCAATCAGCTAATTTGACCAGAACAGTTCCACCATCTTCTTTCCATTTTTGTGTTTCTATTGTTTAGGATGTTATATTCAGCTTGCATTGCAGATTTGTATTTGTACAGCACTAATCGATTATGGTATTCATGAGATACATCCATGGCAACAAAATCACTGCAATACATGTGTTCAGGTGTCCCTAAATTTCAATGTATTACATTATTGTTGATACAATTTTTGAGCAGTTGCTTAAAGAGGTATTCTGGATTTCTCTAACAATAGTCATTTGCCCAAAGACACTAGTATGTCTTTGTTGTGTATAGAACATTTGTGACAGAAATGTGAGGATTTCTGTCAATCTTGAATATGACTGATCTTGAAGAAATACTGCTTTAGTAAGTTCCCATTGGAAGGCAAGCTGAGATTATGTAACTATTTTATCCTTCATCAAAATGATTTTATTCAAGCATTTATGTCACCTTAATATCATGGATTATCTTTTTCCTATCTGTTTTATTTAGTCCAACAATTTTAGGTAGTGTAATACTGATATTGACACAGACTTGACTCAGGAAATGTCCTGACTCAGTGGAAATGTCCTGTCTTTAAATAGTACCCTCATTTGTAAGTTATGGCTTATTCTTCACTATTTCAGCCTTAGCAACAGCATTTTCCAACATGTCTTGATTTCATCTAGTAGAAGGAAATATTAAGAAAGGATGATAGGGGCCACAGTGTGCTTCCTAATATCAGGCTCAGCCATTTACAGGCATTTTTAGTGACAGGGTTTGACACAAATTTGTTTAAACAGATAGATATGCATAACTTCTGTACATGCATTCACATCTCAGCTAATCAACAAATCTACAGATCTATGTATTATAACCTATAATTTGATAGCAATGTCTTACAGTTTAAAATCTGTGCACTTTATAATTTTCTCCTCCTCTATGTTTGAAGCACTGCTGACTCAGTAAATAAAGAAGCTCCTATTATAAGCAGAATTATTTTGACCCAAACTTTGGATGGAACTCCTCTCTTTTCACTTCTTCCTAATTCACATGGATAGCAGTTACCTTCTACTTCCCAGCTGACTTTTAACCATCTGTCCTCTCTACTTTCTGAGTAGTCTATTTCTCTCAGTTTTGAACCTTTGTGCTCACATCAGATAGCTTTCCCACCCCTCCAGATACTCTACTCATTTTGCTTCCGATCTGACAAAGGAACATGAAGAACCACTTATTCTATTAAGATAAGTATGTTAGTTGGTCTTTGCAAGGATATTAT
>NW_026067927.1:6144243-6159082 GCF_014885135.2 Alexandromys fortis | reverse complement strand
ATACATACATATATATATGCAGAAACAAAGAAAAGGAAGAGTAAAACTTCAGATGAAATTCCTCTACAGAAAAAAAAGTGGTATTGAAATAGGAGAGGAGTTTTGATTTCTTTGTATATACCATTTTTTTGTCATTTGAAGAATTCAGCATAAATTACACATGCTATTGCTTTTCCAATTTGAAAATTATTTTAGAAGATTCTGATGTGTGAACAAATGTAAAAATTGTAATGTAAACCTTCTAACTGATAAGCAGTAATCAGTTTAATTGAATATAGTTGCAGAAATATATACTTATGTTCTCTCTTTTAAGCAAACATTAAGCTGCTGAGAACTTGCTATGGAAATACTGTATCTCTGGGTCAGTCCTATCGGAAATTGATGGAAATGCTACAGGGTACCTAATCTTACTTGTCCACTTGACATTTCTGTAAGGAGCAAACCTCAGTTAGGAAGTGCTGTCATCAGATTTTCCTCTGGCCATGTCCATAGAACATTTCCTTTATTTTAATTGATGTAGGTGACCCCAGATCACTGTGGGCAGTGCCATCCTTTGGTCTGACCATGTAGGGAAGGTAGTTAAGTAAACCAGAAGCAACCAAATAGGTAGCATCTGTCAATTGTCTCCTTCACTTCATGTGAAGTGTTTCTACCTTCTTCATCTTTCTACCTTGAATTCTTGTCCTAACTCCTTTCAGTGACGAACTGTGACCTGGGGTTGTAAAATGGCATACATTTTTTTTCCAACTTGATTTTGGACAGTATATTGACCCAGTGACAAGAGAGCAAACTAAGACAACTATTGTGGTGATCTGAATATGTATGGTCCCCATAGACCCATATGTTTGAGTTCTGGGCCCATACGGAATGGCACTATTAGGAGGTATGACCATGCTGAAGGAAGTATGTCACTGTGGCATGGGCTTTGAGGTCTCATACATGTTCAAGCTATGCCCTTTGTAGTACACAGTTCACTTCTGTTGCCTGATGATCATGCTGTAGAACTCTCAAGTACCCCCCCCCCCAGCACCATGTCCTACTGCATGCTGCCTTGCTTCCCACTATGATGATAATGGACTAAACCTCTGAAACTGTAAACCAGCCCCAATTGAGTCTTTTCCTTTATAAGAGTTGTCATGGTCATGGTGTCTCTTCACAGCAATAGAAACCTGAACTACAGCAGAAGTTGGTACTAGGGACTGGGGTATTGCTGTGATAGGCCTAACCATGTTATGTTTGGAGGAATATGCACTGTGGGACTGTGGATTAGAAAAGATTTGAAATATTTAAGTGAATCTTAATGGGACATCCTGTGAGGAACAGAGAAGATAGTGGTGCTGGGGGTCTGATTCAAGAGGTTTCAGAAGAAAGGAATTTTAGTATGTTGCCTAGGGATTGTTTTGTAATATTTTAGTATGGAATGTGGCAGGTTTTTGTCCATATCTGAAAAGTTTTCCTGGGGCTAAAGTGAAGAGTTTTGGATCAATTAATATTGATAATGAAAAGGGGCAAACTGAGCAAGAAAAAGTACCAAAGGTACAGTTTGAGGAGAAAATGGCTACCAGAAAAGGAATGGAGCTAAGCCTTCTATTCAGGGAGATAAACAGATAAATAGAATAAAGGGCCAGGTGGTGTTGGTACACGCCTTTAATCCCAGCACTCTGGAAGCAGAGGCAGGCGGATCTCTGTGAGTATGAAGCCAGCCTGATCTATAAAAGCTAATTCCAGGCTAGTTCCAGGACAGGCTCCAAAAGCTACAGAGAAACTCTGTCTGAAAAAGAAAAGAAAAGAAAGAAGGAAGGGAGAGAGAGAAAGAGGGGGGAAAGGAAGGAAGGAAGGAAGGAAGGAAGGAAAGAAAGAAAGAAAGAAAGAAAGAAAGAAAGAAAGAAAGAAAGAAAGAAAGAAAGAAAGAAAGAAATAGTGAAAGGGAGTGTAAAAAGAAATTAAAGAACAGCTCAGGCCCAGGTGTGGTAGTTCTTGACTTTAATCTTAGCAATCAATAGCAGAGGGTGGTAGAAATCTGAGTCTGAAGCCAACCTAGTATACCAAGTGATTTTCTGTACATTCAAGCTTAGGCAATGAAGGTAACCATCAAAAACAGAAAGCTGGCGAAGACATAATTGAGTGAGGTACCATCTTCCAGGCCCTGAAATCAGTAGAATTGGGCAGTTTCAGGCATGTGATACTGGCTTTAGAGTCAAGGATACAAGAAAGGGGTTATGAAATATTTCTCCTGACTGAGGAAAAACACAGAAGCCAGGCATATGTCATGTATGTCCCTGCATGGAGGCCTAGAGAGGCCATTATGTGAAGCTGTGGAAATAAAGTCTGGATTGCCTTGAAAACCTCAAGTTTTTAAAGGTGCCAGTGTCATGAGTTATCTGCCAAGGAAAGCTACTAATAAGAATTTGAACCAGCTCATGAAAAAGAAGTTTGTTGCAATCAACGAAGCTGAAAGGAGTTGGAGATCTGAAGAGTGTGTTGACATCACACATGGAGACGCAGAGTTTGGAGCTTGCTCAGTTGGTTTTTGATCTTGCTTTGGTTCTGTATTTTCTTACTTTGCTCCCTTTCTACCATTTTGGAATAATAACATCCTTCCTGTACCATTATTTGTTGAAATCGTGCGATCTGCTTTATGATTTTGATCTTACTGGGAGTTAGGGTTAAGAGATTGCATGAGTCTCAGAAGAGATTTAAACTTGGGACTTTTAAAAAGTTTGAGACTGTTAGAACATTTTTAAATTTTTTAAAATTTATTTTATATTTCAAGAACATTTCTCCCTCCTACCCCTTCTCCCATCCCCTCTCACCTCCACCCCCAGTACATTCCCCATCCATTTTTCCTGATAGGCAAGGGCTCCCACGGGGAGTAAGGAAAGTCTGGTACATTAAGTTGGGGCAGGAACAAGTCACTTCCCCTGCATCAAACCTGATCATGGCATTCCACCATAGGAATGGGCTCCAATAAGCTAGCTCATGCACTAGGGATATATCCTGGTCTCGCTGACAGGGGACCCTCAGATAGTCCAAGATTCAACCCTGCTTGCCAGATATGCAGAACCTAGTTCAGTCTCCTAGAGGATCCACAGCTGTAAATCTAGAGTTCATGAATTTTAACGAGATTGGTTCTCCATCATGATCTTGACCTCCCTTGCTCATATGTTCTCTCCTACCTCTTTTTGGCTTAGATTACCAGAATTTGGCCTGGTGTTTGGTTGTGGATCTCTGCATCTGATTCCATCAGTTACTGGAGGAAGTCTCTATGACGTAGTTGGAGTATTCACCAATCTAATTACTAGGGAAGGCCAGATCAGGCACCCTCTCTACTATTGCTAAAAGTCTTAGCTGGCATCATCCATGAAGAAGACATCAGAAAATGGAAAGATCTCCCAGGCTCATAAATAAGGAGGATCAACATAATAAAAATGGCAATCTTATCTAAAGCAATCTACTAATTCAATGTAATCCCCATCAAAATTCCACCACAATTCTTCACAGACATTGAAAGAACAAAATCAACTTCATACAGAAAAAAAAAACAAACAGAACAACAACAACAAAACAGATGATGCTTGGATAGGAGAAGTGATTTCATGAGGTTTGAAGAAAAATTGGAATATCAAATATTTCAATTGCATTAAAACAAATTCATCTAAAAAGGGATTGATTCCTAGAAACAATGTTTTTTCTAAGTATATTCCAAACAGAATGCCCTCCCTTTTTCTAGATTATACAGAAGGTCTGACAAGAACAGGCATTGAATTAATGAATGTAGATCAACAAGGAATATTCAAGGTAAACCTTTTCCATTGGGTCTTCTGCAGGCTCCTATGTTAAATTTGGTTCAGTTGATGGAGGAAGCTACTTCCCAGAGAAATAAAAACCTAATGCCTATGGTAAAAATATATACTGCTCTAGATGATAGAACAGCTTTAGAAAATAAACCAAAAATTTCAGGAGAAACTATAAATCAAAATTAATAATGGTTAGATTTCAACAAGAAATAATTTTTAATTAGAAGAGATAAAAGGGAAAATATGGTGATATTTTGTTTATGTTATAACAAATAAACCTGGTCTGTGGATAAGAGTGTAAATTAAGCCACTAGTTAGCCATAGAGACCAAGCAGTGGTGGCACACACCTTCAATCCCAGCACTCAGGAGGCAGAGGAAGATGAATCACTTTGAGTTCAAGGCCACCCTGGGCTACACTATATTAAGGCCATTTTCAAAGAGAAACAGAGCCAGCAGGAGGTGACCCAAATTCTTAATCCCAGTCCTTGAGGTTCACATACCTTTAATCCCAGCACTAAGGAGGTGGAAACAAAAAAAAAAAAAAAAAAGGATATTGCGGGACAGAGAGAGGAATATAAGGTGGGAGGAGACAGGAGCTCAAGGCATTCTGTCTGAGGACTTTTAGAGACAGGATACCCAATTCACTCTGAATATTTTAGAGAGGTAAGACTGGCTGTTCTGCTTCGCTAATCTTTCAATTTCATCCCCAATATCTGACTCTGAAATTTTATTAAGACCAATTAGAATTCTTGCTACAAGTTTGAATAGATATGGTACCCATAGACTCAAGTGTTTGAATGCTTGTACCATAGGAAGTGACACTAATATGAGTCACTGTGTCACTGTAAGAGGTGGGCTTTGAAGTCTCACACATATTCAGGCTATGCCCATTGTGTTACACACTTCACTTTTGTTGTCTATAGATCAAGATGTAAAACTTTCAGTTACCTCTCCAGCACCATGTCGGCCTACATACTGCCTTTGCTTCCTGTCGTGATGAAAAAGGATTAAATTTCTGAAATTGTAAGCCAGTCCCAATTAAATGTTTCCCTTAATAAATTTACCATAGTCATGGTGCCTCTTTACAGCAATAGAAACCCTTTATCTCAGACAACTTCTTTACATTTTGAAAGACAAAAATCAATGTAAGGTATTGTTTCTATTAAATATGGAACACCAAATAGTTCATAGAATAATGATACAAACTAAAAAGATGTTTCGTTCCTAGGCATTCAAATCAAATGGGCTCTAGTAACCAAGCACGGCACCTCAACAATGACATTTCTAACAACTCTTCCAGGGTTAATTGGTTTAACCCTGAGGTAGCCTGAACTTCAGCAGCTACTTTCTTGTGTCAATATTGGTGTGCAAAAACAAAAGTAAAACTTTGAATAAATAAGAAACTGCCAAAACCCAAAATTAAAGTGCCTAAAAGACATGTTCATTGGAAGGGAAAAATTATAAATATTCATATTTTATGGAGCAATCAAGATGTTGATGTTAATATTAGAGCAATAACTTTAATTGTATTTCAGCAAACGGATGCCAATTAGGAAACAAATTATCTCATAGAAGCATGTCTTCCACAGTTTTGCCCTGAAGGTAAGCTGAGGGCTATGTCAGCTTCCTGAATTTTAATGCGAAAATGAACACCTCCAAAATTATTAAAATTAAAAATAAGTATTTAAAAGGCTTTAAATTATGCCAAAAATAAATGACAGCTCACTGCTTATTATTGAAGACAGAGTACTTCCCCTCATAGATTATAAAAAGGAACTTATTTGCCACAAGAAGGTAGCTTCTAAGTAAAGAAGGGCCATTTTAACTGCTCCTTTAGTGACAGACTCAAGAAGCCACATCGTGTCTGATGAAGCAAGGGGAATTGTAAATTGCCAAACAAGTTTCATGTCAACTTTTCAAGCCTTTTAAATCCCTACAATCTCACAACAACACGCTTTTACTCAAGGTTTCTCAGAACTACCTAAGAAAAGTTCTGGTAGGAAGATGTTACAAGATAAAAGGTAGGCATCAAAAGATGACTATTCAGAGAGATCCTGGGTACATAGGGTGCTGATGATGTTGTATAGACTCATCAAGCCCTATTGTAGTTAACTCTGTGGTGCTATCTCTCATAAGTAAAAGCTCAAATCCCAGGACAGGTACTGTCCTCTATTCTCATGCATACAGCCTTTTAGCATCACACTAACAAACTCCAAATTTAAGCCATTGAAAATTGCTCTTCTTGAAAACAAAGGGAAACTTACTTTCATGAACATTTATGTACTCTTAGTACAGCCTTAGCAATGTACTTCAGATGTTATCTGAGAACATCAGGACTCCCTGGTTTTTAATGTGAGATTGGAGCTTTCATTTCAACGAACTAAGAAGTCTAAGGATTCCTGTACAGTGAGATATTTCTTTAGTCTCAATAAACAATTCATATATTCTACAGATAAAGTGGATGTTCCTGCAATGATATTGAGATTTACACATTTAAACTAAACTGTACACTTATACATCATATGGTAGATTGAACGACAATGTGATGTGGTGTGTCCTTCTGTAAATGTGTTGCTTTTATTGGTTGATGAATAAAATTGTTTCAACCAATGTTTTTCGCAGAGTAAAATCATGTGGGAAATCTAGAGATAGAGTAGGCAGAGTCAAAGAGAAGACGTGTAGTCACTGAAAGAGTAACATGCCACACTGGTTAGCCACAGCCTCATGTAAATACATAGATAAATAGAAACGGGTTAATTTAATAGTTAGAGCTAGCCAGTAGGAATCTTGAGACGTTGGTCAAACAACTGTAACTGAGAATAAACATCAGAGTGTTTAGTTCATAAGCAGTTGAGGGAACTAGAGAACGTGACCCAGTGGGTAGAGAGATACTCATCTAATGGGACTGGATAAGACAATCCCTCTACAAGAATTTCCCCCATAGGCTCATGTATTTGGACATTTGGTCCCCGTTGGCTGAAATTGTCTAGGAAGGAATGAGATGGGTGGCCTTGTTGGATTAAATGTATCACTGGGGTTAGCAATGAACTAGCTTAGACTTTGATGTAGTTCTATCTGCTCATGGATGTATCAACATGTGAGTTTTCAGCTACCACTACAGTTACATGTCTGCCTGCCTGCTGTTTACTTTATGTTATTATGGTCATAAACTTTAACCCTGTGAAATAGAAGTCTCAACTGAAACACTTTCCTTTTTGGGGGGGAAGGGATTATTGACTTTATTGAGCTATACATTTTTCTCTGCTCCCTTACCTTCCTTTTCCCTCACTTCAACCCTCTCTCATGGTCTCCATGCTCCCAATTTACTCAGGAGATTTTGTCTTTTTCTACTTCCCATGTAGATTAGATCCATGTATGTCTCTCTTAGTGTTCTTGTTGTTGTCTAGGTTCTCTGGAATTTTGATTTGTAGGCTGGTTTTCTTTGCTTTATGTTTAAAAACCACTTATGAGTGAGTACATATGATAATTGTCTTTCTGGGTTTGGGTTACCTCACTCAATATGATGTTTTCTGGATCCATCCATTTGCTCGCAAATTTCAAGATATTATCTTTTTCTGCTGTGTAGTACTCTATTGTGTAAATGTAAATGTAAATATTTTCCTTATCCATTCTTCAGTCAAGGGGTATTTAGGTTGTTTCCAAGTTCTGGCTATGACAAACAATGCTGCTATGAACATAGTTGAACACATGTTCTTGTGGTACAATTGAGCATCCTTTGGATATATACCCAAGAGTGGTATTTCTGGGTCTTGAGGAAGGTTGTTTCCTTATTTTCTGAGAAATTGCCACACTGACATCCAAAGGGGTGTCATCCAAAGGGGTACCAGCTTGCATTTCCACAGCAATGTAGGAGTGTTCCCTTTTCCCCACATCCCTTCCAGCATAAGTTATCATCAGTGTTTTTGCTCTTGGCCATTCTGACAGGTGTAAGATGGAATCTCAGAGTTGTTTTGATTTGCCTTTCTCTGATGGCTAAGGATGTTGAGCATTTCCTAAGTGTTTTTCAGCCATTTTAGATTCCTCTGTTGAGAGTTCTCTGTTTAGGTCTGCACTCCATTTTTTGTTGGATTATTTGTTCTTTTGATGACTAATTTCTTCAATTCTTAGTGTATTTTGGAAATTAGACCTTTGTCTGATGTAGGGTTGGTGAAGATCTTTTCCCATTCTGTAGGCTGTCATTTTGTCTTGTTGACCATGTCCTTTGCTTTACAGAAGTTGTTCAGTTTCGGGAGGTCCCATTTATTAATTGTTTCTCTCAGTGTCTGTGCTACTGGGGTTATATTTAGAAACTGGAATTCTGTGCCAATGTGTTCAAGTGTACTTCCCACTTTCTCTTCTAAAAGTTTCAGTGTTACTGGCTTTATGTTGAGGTCTTTGATCCATTTGGACTTTGAATTTTGTGCTTGGTAATAGATATGGATCTATTTTCATTCTTCTACATGTTGATATCCATTTATGCCAACACATTTTGTTAAGTATGGCTTTTTTTACAATTTATATATTTGCTTCTTTGTCAGAAATTAGGTGTTTGTAGGTGTGTGGATTAATATTCAGGTCTTCAATTTGGTTCCATTGTCCCCCCTGTCTGTTTTTTTTTATGCAAATACCAGGCTGTTTATAAAATTGTAGTTCTGTAGTATAGTTTGAAGTCAGGGATTGTGATGCCACCGGGAGTTCTTTTATTGTAAGGGACTGTTTTGGCTATCCTGGGGTTTTTGCTTTTCCATATGAAGTGGAGTACTGTTTTTTCAAAGTCTTTGAAGAATTTTGCTGGGATTTTGATGGACAATGAATTGAATCTGTAGATTGCTTTTGGTAAGATTGCCATTTTTACTATGTTAATTCTACCTACCCAAAAGCATGAGAGATCTTTCCACTTTTTGGTGTCTTCTTCAATTTCTTTCTTCAAAGATCTAAAGTTCTTGTCATATAAGTCTTCCACTTATTTGGTTCGAGTTACTCTGAGATATTTGTGGCTATTTTAAAGAGTGATGCTGAAACATTTTCTTTAATGTTTCCTAAGACATGGTTTCTTTTCATAGCAATAGAAAAGTAACTGAGACGCATTACCTCCTTAAAGTGGCCTCATTAAAATCCAACTAATTATAAACTTTATTTAGATACTGTCTTAATCCTCCCTCTGTTCTGTCTTCATGTTGTTATGGTTACTCTCAACATCCACACTCTAGAACATCAATTGTGTCTTATAATATATTAGCTTATTTTTAAACTCAGAATTTTCATTCACAATTACATACAGAGCTGGTAACGAAAATATTTTCTTGACCTCATATCATAGTTTTAAGAAACAGGAAGAAATTGCCCCATAGCTAGGTGATAGTTTAAGTCTAATACATAAGTAGAATATAAGTAGAAGTAACATTACCTATATGATTTGATTTAGGATCCATCTGTCAGCTCAAACTCATAGAACTGTGTAGTGATATCCTATCTATATCCTATAGAAACATTAATCTGTACTGCAAATGAAAAAGACCTATTTGCCTTTAATCTGAGATTAGGCCACCTCCAAATATGGATTTCCACATGGCATGAGATAGTGAGGGCCACCCAGGAAGTCATAAAGAAATGAATATAAAGGAGTCTAAAATTATAGATATGAATAAAGCCATGAATTTCTTCAGTAGGCACCTTTCTTTTCTTCATGTGGCTATGCAACCCACTTTGAGAAACTTTAGCTTTGCTTTCTTACCAAAGATTTCTATAGCTCTTGGATTTTTTTTCAAGCCACATTCTAGAGATTACTGAGCAAACTGCAAATCTTTGTGTTTTAATTGGTCTCTTAAGAAATGGGTCAGCAAGTATTATCTGTGACACATCTGCCCAAGTCATGAGCTCATGTTAAGTGATGCGTTCATTTGCAGTTCAAGACCGAGCCATTTCAGACTTGAATCCTCTGCTATCTTCAGCCTGATTTCAAAAGTGAGATTTCAGTTGCCTTCCCAACCCATTTTGGAGACACTTGTTTTTCAGAAGCACCTGCATTTCAAATGCATCACTGCAACTAACTCTTCAAAGAGGCCTTTCCAATTGCTAAGAAAGGGCAATCCAATCTGCAGTCAGATGAAAATACATGGAGGTCCCAGTTCCCTGACAGTCGGCTATGATTGCACACACATTGGTCACTACAGTAATTCCATGAGCTACTCAAGCAAATGATCAGAACTATGATGAGATGTGATCTCATGCCTCTACTGACAGTTGTCTAAGATTGTGGCTAGTTTGCAACATACCAAGATTTTTATATTTTTGAACGCGTAGCTAAGACAGTCACCAGATTTATCGACTGTGCCAGCCAGAAAGCATTTGGAAGCTTTAAATTAGCCCACAATTCCAAGTCTGAGAAGCTGTTTTCTTGAAGATAGCTAACTGCCAACTTTCTCACACAGGCTATCTTTGAGGCATAAAATTGAATGTACCACGATGCTTGGTACTTATATTTAGTTAATTGTGGGTGCAATCAGCCAATTGAGGACACAATTAGACACCGCAATTAGCTGCTGAGGTCCAAATTATTGGAGAGAGGCAAAACAGGAGGCTCAGTCAAAGCCTCTTTAAAGATGCAGGTCTGTGGATGAAATCACTGATGGAAGTCGTTCAGATGAACATATCCATGAAGGCAAAAGAAAGTGAGAAAACAGCATACGCTGAAAGTTGTTTGTAGAAAAGTAAGGGAGACATAGTACTACTTCACATGCATATATACTTTACAAATCTGTGAGCAGAGGCGTCTTGTCTACAGCATGTGTAGTTAAGTTATAAAATAGCAACTATGGCATACAAGCATGAAGCAAAGCAGAAAATGATTCCCACTAGTTTATGTCACCTCCCAGAAGTCTGTTTCCCACTTTTCTTTTTCGGGTCCATAATTGTACAAAAGACCACAGGGAAAATAGCTAGTATAGTCACATCCATGCCCCTAAGGTACCAGTGGACAGTGCCCACTGATATTCTACTTCATTCTGCTAATCACTCTGAGAGATGGTTCTCTTAGGGATGTGGTGAGGGAACCTCAATAAAGCTCACAGCTCGAAGAAGCTTAGCACCACCTGCACCGAGAAGGAGGGAGTGTCTGTTTGCCTCAAACAGTCTTATCTCAAAATTATGATCTTCCAAATGGCTGGTTTATTATCTATAAATAAGACATAAGTCAAAAATAAGTCTGAATCTACCATCTCAGGAAAATGTCAATCACCTAATAAATGTTCATCAAAGACATTTAGAAGAAAGTTCCTTTACTTGGGGAGCGGCGACAGAGAGGACAAATAGCTTTAATAGCAGCAGTTCCTATTGCCTGGATCTCCAAGTTTTCTATTGATTCAATTTTGTTGTAGTTCCTTTACATATTGGAGGGAAAACTCCTTGAATGATTTGCTAGTGAGTTAGTCTCTGGAATTTTAATTTGGACTTACGTCTTTGTTTCAGTATTTAATTAAATTCTGTTTTAGAACTTTACCAAAATGGTTTAAAGAGGGGAAAAGATAAATGGTCATATGGAATCCAATGCTTTTTAATTACAGGAATCATTCACTTTGTAATATCCGGGTAACAATTACTTAATGAAATTGAATTATTTCTTTTAAAATTGACTTAATTAATGATTCAAATTATATTAGATTGATTTTATAATCCCATTTTAGATATAATAGTAAAGTTTAGGGTTTCTTAAGAGAGGAGACTTTTAAGAACTATTAAAATCCGAACTTGGTTAAAATGGAAGTTTGTATGGATAAATAGATGTCTTTAGTTAAGACACTCAAAATTTTACTACTCTATTTTGTTAAGGGTAAAATGCAATAATTTTCTATTATAATTAATTTTACGGGTTTTAAAATCCAATTATTTCCTGAATGAGCTATTAAACGTATTTCCTTCTGTAAGGAGTGAGCCTAAGAGCCTATAGAAGAATAGTTCCATGATATTTAATGGGCTTTTACTTTGCTAATGAATCCTCAGCATTTGCTGCCTGTCAGAATCATAGAAACATCCACATTAAGGCCATCTTCCACCCTGCCTGCAGCTGGACCTATACCACAATAAGATCCCTTTTGATTGGGAGTGTCTGCATCATGATAGTTTATTAGACGGTTATTTCTCATTTCCATTTTCTCAAAATTTCTCCCTTAGGCAAGCATGCTTTAACTATCTCCTGCCAGTCGGTCATCTAGAAATATCAATACTTAGACTATACCTAAAATTCCTAGTGGGAAAAACTTGAAATTATTCTGAAAACAAAGAGTAAGAAAGAATGGAGGCAAAACATTCATGCTTTTAAACCACTAATGGTAAGAAAGCCACACAAATATGCAATGGAGGTGTAAGGGTTCATCACAAATGTAGCAATCTGAATTACTGAATGCCAAAATACAGCATTTAGTCATTTGCTTCCCTGTGTCCATCCTTCCTGGCTGCTGTCATAAGCCACCCCTAGTTGAGCAGCTTTTAGGAGCACACTGTGATTTTCTTAAAGCTCTAAGTTCAGGAATCCCTCACAGATACCCAGTTGAGGCTTTAGGGTAGAATTGGTCCCTCCCTTTTCCAGGTTCCAGAGACCAGCTATGCTACCACCCTGACAGCACTTGGCCTCCAGCTCCTTATCTAAGTCTCTGGCTTCCTTCCTTCAAGGTCTCAGTTTCACTGAATTGGGTATGCATACATGATCCTGTTAATTACCATCTTAAAACCTTTACCTCATTCATAGCCAGAGCAAATGTATCAACAGCTTCTGATAATTAGGATGTGGGACTCTTGGGGGACAAAAGAAGAAGAAGAAGAAGAAGAAGAAGAAGAAGAAGAAGAAGAAGAAGAAGAAGAAGAAGAAGAAGAAGAAGAAGGAAGAAGAAGAAGAAAGAAGAAGAAGAAAGAAGAAAAGAAAAAACTCAGTGTCCTTAGGCTTTTTCTGTTCCTTCCCTTAATTTCCCTGGTACTTGCACACACACACACACACACACACACACACACACACACACACACACTTCCCAGTTCCATCCTGTGAATGTGATGCTCTATATTATTTATATTTGTTATGTGCTTTTATCTGCTTTAAATACAGGGTTTCACTGCCTCTGCATATTTAGTGCTGTGACTAATGGTATACACTACCATGCCTGGCCAGTGGCAGTCTATGTTAAAGAACATTCTATCCCTCTATAACATACCTTAGATACATTTGTGGGGAGTGCATGGTACTTCTGGCATTTTCATACTTCAAAGACTGCCCTCCTCCAAATAAAAGATCTGGGTGACAAAAAGAAAAACTAACAGCAAAAGTGAAATTCACTCCTCCACACTAGGTTATTATGAGCTTTCCAGAACTCTTTTTAATTCTCTATTAGTTTATGGGATTAAAATTTTATAGCCCTGATTTAATTGACTTTTTGTTTTGACTCCTTCTTTCCATTCTTCTATTAATTCCAGATAGTGTGTGTGTGTGTGTGTGTGTGTGTGTGTGAGAGAGAGAGAGAGAGAGAGAGAGAGAGAGACTTTTTTCTTCTCTCTACCTGTTAATGAACAGAGCAGTCGCAGAAGGCTCTTTACTGGAGATGATTCTCTCTGTCTTAAAAAGTAGTCACACCACAAGAAGTCATACTGTTAGCTATTGTTACCTTCCCCAAAGCCTTATAATACACATACCCCACATATAAATATACATATGTAGTTTTAACACACCTTTCTCATCTGGGCAGATGGTGGTCCTAACTAAGAGCCAAAGACCACCTAACAAAAACCCCAATACCAGACATGTGAAATCCTCTTTTGAGTTGTTGTCTAGGGTTGCCCAAGAGTTGCCCAGAACATTCAGCCTATTGTGGTTGCTCTTGGGAGGTAAATACCCATTGCTGAAGACATCATGTGTTTCAGACTCCGGTCCCAGAAGTCCCTGAGTTAGAGCCAAACTGAATGTCTTTTCCCTGAGGACTAGATTTCATGGTACCAGAAGGTATAGGCAAGCTTCCAATGGAGGGAGTCAACCAATAGTCCTACACATCTATGATGTCTAGGAACTATATCAATGATCAGCATAGCATGATAACTCTAAGGACGTAGTAGTAGCACACATACCTGGGCAGTAACTAGTCATTTTCTAATTGAACTTAAGACCTGCTCAACAAGGACAAGACCATGCCTAGTACTGAAAACCTAGCTAACTACTTGGTATTACTGAAATCATGGCTATTGGAGAAGAATCTATAAACATTAATTTTCTAACAATTATAATCCCTAATAACAATCTGTAAACATTTTTCTTTATACCCACAGAAGAGTAGTATTCACCCCTCGATAAGGGAAGGTCTATTTGAAAGGGTAGCAGACTACTACAGAAAACCACAAGCAATCAAAATGCAGGGTTGTAGAGCCCAGTCCCAATGGATAGATCTACAAAATATCCTGACACCCAAGGCTCAGGAAACACTACGAAAGAGGGGACAGAAAGATCATATGCAAGAGGATCAGGGAATATGCTGTGAGATTGTGATTCCTAGCAGTATTCAAAGCTACACCCATAAAGTTTCACCACCTAGATGACTATCCAAAACTTAACAAAATGAGGACAACATCAATGAAGCTGCCAAACTGAGCAGAGAACCTCACGAGGCCTCATTGCTACACAAAGAACTATAGGCAAATGAAAAAAGCTGGGAATGGGAGAGTTGTCCTTCCTTAGGTAAGAGTATTGCCAATTGGTTGTGCAGTGCCAAATTGTCATTTCTGAAAATGTGCATACAGGTAGATTATATGGACTGACCAGTTTGTATTTAGATAGATAGATAGATAGATAGATAGATAGATAGATAGATGATAGATAGATAGATAGATAGATAGATAGATAGATAGATAGATAGAGATAGATAGATAGATAGATAGATAGATAGATAGATAGATAGACAGGCATGTACATATGTGTGTGCAATAACAATTAGTAAAAAGAGAAGTCATGAATCTGAGAAGAAGAAGAAGGGGACAGTGTAGGAGGATTTGGAGAGGAAAGGGGGAAATG
>NW_026067927.1:6092778-6142778 GCF_014885135.2 Alexandromys fortis | reverse complement strand
TGGGCTGTAAATTCCTTGAAAGAAAAGACTAAGGCTCATTGAGTTTGCACACCTAATTCTTAGCTGAGCTCTTGACAGAGTCCACAGTTTAAACCTGCCGTTGGGCTGACATCCCTCGGATACTGCCTTCTCTGTTGAAAGCCTCTGTTTCCAATGTATGAGCCACACACAAAGCTCAAACATGCAAGGGCACAGAGCACACAGGCACACACATCTACAAGTGTCATCATCTCTAGAATTATACGGTTTTAAGTATGCCCTATTTCCCTCCCTAACCAGATCCTTCTGCGATTACGTTACCTTCTTTCAGGTATTTTTCTGATACGTTTTCTGAAATTGCTGTAACCTTAACAAGCTCCCAATGAATTCTCCCCTATGTAGTGTTAATATCCAAATTTGCTGTGACTTCAAGGAACTAGAATGCTTCTGAAAGAAACCCCAGGCTGGGTTTCAGGTATGCTTAATCCTGTCTACATGAAAAGCAATAGCTAGATCATTTCAAAAGCATACACCTTTAGGATTCAAGCTGTTAATGTTTGCAAACCAGACAACCACCCTTAATACCACTGCTGGTTTATTGACACAAACTCTTTGCTTCCCACAGCTTGTAATTGAATCCCCCCACTGCTTAATTGGAAATAGAATGACTTCACAACCAGATTTGAAACATCTTCTAAAGCTGGTGGGAACATCAGCACTCCCTTTTAAAAATAAAAATTATATCATTAACCGTGTTAAGTGAAGATTGGTGTTCTGCTGAATATCAGGAAATGAGCGCACCCCAGGACTGTCTGAACACAGCACAATTAGGGATGTCTTCCATTTTCCAGAGACCTCCCTCCTCGCTGAAGCGTCAAGTCAGAGGCTGGCTTTGTTTCCGCTGTGTGACGTCCAAATGCTTCGCTTGCTCTCATCCCTTCAAAGACTTCCTTTCAAATGACATATAATTTGAACAGCGGTTTCCCTCAAATACTCGTTCAACAAATAACTGTGGATACTGACCTAGACATAAAAGAGAGCTTAAGAGAGAAAATAAGAAGGAATAAGCAAGCAGGAATTTACTTACTTTATATATATATGTTATACTAAAATGAATATGTGGGTGTTAAGTCTGCCTAGCCATAGAAAATATGTACACTTGTCACTCAGTACTCTACAAAATTCCAGTAGAAACCTGCATTAGGGTTCTCTAGAGTAACAGAACTTACAGAATGAATCCCTTTCTGCCTCCCACTACTCTCTCTTTATATATCACATATGTATGTATGTATGTTTGTATACATATAAGCATATTTGTGTATATATGTACATACACGCTCATCATCAGTTCCCAACCTGTCGGTCGAAATCCCTTTGGGAGCCAAAAAGCCCTTTCATAGGGGTCACCTAAGACCTTGGGAAAACAGATATTTACAGATTTACATTATGATTCACAACAGTAGCAAAAGTGCAGCTATGAAGTTATGAAATAGCAAAAAATAACAATATTTGGGGGGTCACCACAACATAAGAAACTATATTAAATGATCACAACATTAGGAAGTTTGAGAATATACACACACACACATACACACACACATACACACACACAAAGGGATTTATTAGATTGATTTCTAGGCTGCAATTCGGCAAATTCAACAATGGCTGGCTGTGAACGTAAAGTCCAGGAATGGAGTAATGGTTCAGGACAAGAGGCTGAATGTCTCAGATGGTCTTCAGTAGACTCAGATATCCCAAAGAAAGTGGCTGTAATGCCAGGGAAGGAATGTACTGGCTAGACAAAGTGAGAGCAAATAACCAAGAGCCTACTTCTTTGGGATTCTGCTCACCAGGCTATACTATCCAAATCCGCAGATGTCACATATATCTCTAAGAGAAAAAGTATAGAATTTTCATAGAACCTCACTACGTCCTCCTGTAGCCCTAGCTGATCTCCAGTCTAATTCCAATTTTAATATAATGTAAGTACTGCATAAATAGCTGTTATAGCATGATGACTAGGAAAGAGTAATAAGGAAAAACTCGCTGTATATATTCAATACTGGTGCACTTTTCCCCCTGAATCAGTTAAATCCAAAAGTATGAGTCATGATAAGCAAGGGATTATTTATATTTTTAATCATTTATATAGTTATTTATTGAAACAATGATATTGTTAACAATCAACACACCATAAATTAACTGAAGAGATAGGTAAAATAAGTCACCTCTATGGCAAACAGTTATGTAGATAAACACCATCATTTTAAAGCATATTCATCAGCATGCAAAAACATTAGAAATACAGTAGAGAGTAGTTCTCTTAGGACATGTGTGTGCCTACCAATGTGAAGGCGCATGTGGAGACACCGGCTCATCGCGAATGGAAAGGCAATGAAACGCAATATTTCAAATGAGTGATGAGGATCATGTGGACATCTTGGGATTTAAGATTATGGTTCCTCAAGACATTTGTTTGAAATAAGAAATCCTCTGGAGTGCTGATGAAACGTTCCCAGTTATCTTTGTGTTTTAACCTCTTGTGCTCACAGAAAGCACATAACGTTTTCAGCAAAATGTCTCCGCATCCTGCCTTTTTACCCTTAAAGTTTCCAGGAAAGATGGGTGTATGAAGGACCTGACTGTGAACCTGGGCTGTGGAATCACTCCCCTCTTGTCTTCACAACTTGCCTCAGTCATGCATTAATTTTTTTAAACGTGAGGGATTATTTAATATGTACAACCTAACTGCTTTGTTAGAGAACACTGTTATCACCATTTTACATGTATGAAAATCAGTTTTAGCCTTTATTATTTTAGGAGAATACAGTGGACTTTGTAACAGCAAGAGCTAGCATTTACTCAGTGGTTTCCATTTCCTGGTGTCTCCCTCACCCAGTATACTTACCTGGACACATGAGTTAGCTATGTTCCCCTGTTACGTTAGCAAACATGTCAAGGTCAACATCCATTCCAGGTGCTGGGCAGTGGGAACATCCCAACTTAGGTTGCAGGTGTGGATGAGGATGGAGGCAGCCACCTTCTTTTCTTCTGCTCCCCTATATGGCATCAGGGTATTTTCCAGGATGGTCCTCAGCTTGCTCTCCGTCACCTTCTCCTCTACTCTTTTCTCTTCTTCTTTCTATCTGTAGTGTCCTGTAATCTACAGAATTCTTCCTTCACAGAACTTCTTCTGTCTCCTGCTTGAGGAGTCCTTCTTCCTGCATGTAAGTGCCTCAATTCTTCTGTCATCATAGGTGTTAGATCCAGCATTAGTTCCTCTACAAGGCCTCCCTGAACACAATGTCCAAACACAGGGGATTTGCTTCATTTTCCAAATCTGTTTTCATTACAGCTCCAGTAGCTAACATGTTGGTAAGTGAATTTCAGTAGCCAGGCGCTCAAAAGGTTCGGTGTTTATTAATAAATTAATCAGCTAATAGTGACTTATAATCCATTTATTTGGAAAGGTTTTGCACCAAAACCAAAACGAATAAATGAGTTGGACTCCAAAAATTTCTTTAAACTTCATTCTGTCACAGAGTGAAAAGAAGACCATTTCTGAAGGTCCTTTTCGCTATTCAAGCATTTAATAGGCAGCACATTCAGAGCCCCCAGAGGAAATTACCAGCCTTCCTAGGACAGTCTATTTTACATCATGAAACTCTGCCCTAAAATGAGGAGAATCCATCTGCCGCTTAGCACTGGTGAATGAGCAATTGCCCCTGATGAGGCAGAGTCTGTGGTATGATGCTCAGGATCCCTAGGATAGGCGCTGAGAAAGAGATTTGCAACTGAGGAGAGAACGTTGGCGGAGCACTAGACGAGAGTGAATCATCTTAAGGTCTGACGAGCTTTGCCTGAAGAAACCGTGGTAGAAGGAAGCTACACCTTTTTAGGCTGAGAACTGCGCCTGCATATACACTTGGCAGAAACTTAAGTGAGGAGGCGAGGCAAGTGGAAAACAAACAAACAAAACTCCCTTTCCTTTTCTTTGCCGACTCACAATGTCCTCAGAATTTCATTTCTGACATAGGTGAATAGGTTTTTCCCCATAATGGTCAAGTCTCTGCAGACACCAACTGGTTGTCTACCAGCTTAATTCAATTCTGGATTTTGTCTTTTAACCTGGTGACAGTCCCATACATCACAGAGTAAATACTCAGGCTGAAAGCTGACCCATTAAGGTGAACTGGAGTCTGAGTGTTCTATTTTATTTTATTTATCTGAATTTCTGTTTTGATTTGCCAGTGGCATGCTATGTTTAGTATTATGACTCTGTTTTGTAACTTAAGAGTAGGTATAGTAATCTCTTCAGCATTATTATCATTTATTATTTTTTTTCTCAGGATCATTTGGGTTATCTGAAGACATTTTGTGTTTCCACATAGTATTAGAGGTTCTGGTAGTGTTGCATTGAATCTGTGAGTTGCTCTTAATAAGATGATTTATTATCATTATTATTGTTTTTATTATTATTATATCCTCCCAGTACCCTCCTTCACCTTCCCTCTGGTCACCCATCCACTCTGTCTCCATTTCTACTAAAAAGAAGGGCAGACCCCACAGGGATATCAAGCAAACATAGCATATCGAGTTGCAGCAAGACTAGGCACCACCCCTCATATTAAGTCTGAACAGTCATACCTGAATGAGGAATAGGGTCTTAAAAGTCAGTTAGAGTCAAGAGGCAGCCCCTGAACTGACTGTTAAGAGTCCCATAAAAAAAAAAAAAACAAGCTACACAACTGTAGCTTATATGCAGATGGCCTAGGTCAGTCCCATGTAGGCTCCCTGGATGTGGGTTCAGTTTTGTGAGCCCCTATGGGCACAGGTTTTTTCTTGTGTGCTTAACCAACCTGGATCCTACAATCCTTTCCCCACCTAATCTGCAGGGTTCCCAAAATTCTAACTAATGTTAGACTGCGGGTCTCTGCATCTGTGTAGATTAGTTGATGGATGGCATCTCTCTGATGGCAATTGGGTTAGGTGTCAATCAGTGTTTATAAAGGAATCCCATTAGGTATCATTATACTGACTTTTATTTGCTATTGTGTTTGGCCCGATCCTAAATATCTGGGTTATCCATCCTCTGGGTCTTGGCACTCCAAGCAGTTTCAGGAGTGCTCTCCCTCTTCTAGAATGCATCTCAGGCCATTCCCACAATTTTTGTGCCATCGTTAGTCCAGCACATTTTGTAGATAGAACAAATTGTAGGTAGAAGGTTATGTGGCAGGGTTGGTGTTCCAATCCCTCCTCTTGAAGTCTTGCCTGGTTAGAGGAGATGGCCAGTACAGGTTTGGTCAGCATTCCCTGTTTCTAGGGGTCTTAACTAGGGTCACCTTTATAGATGTCTGGAGTTTCCATTGCACTGTGTTTAGTCTCACTCAAAACTGCCCCCCGTTTTCCAGTTGTTTCTTCCAGTACTCTGCTCCTCCACCCCTCCCACCTAATTTCTCATATTCCCATTCCTAACCACACCCATTCCACTTAGGAGATCACTTCCATTTCCCCTGCACAGCAAGATTCAAGCACCCACCATCACTTTGAGCCCTCTTTTTTACTTAGATTGTCTGGATCTGTAGATTCATTCTGAGTGAGGTATCCCAGACTCAGAAAGACAAACTTTTAAGTGAATATTAGCTGTAAAGTAAAAGATAACTATACTCATGAAACAGCACAAAGTTTTTGAAATATTGAACATCAGACTCATATCTGATCCTGAAGCAGACAAGTTAGAGTAACAGCAAAAACATAACAAAACTTCATTCAATGGGGAGGTTGGAAACTCATATCAAATGACACAGTGAATAACTGGCCTCTAGATGCCCCAGTCCCATTACAAACACATAAGCAATATGAAATTCGTTCTAAGGTTTGAAAATATTTATAATTGCTCTTTTAAGTTCTGGGTCTTCAGATTCACCTATGCTATTTCTTTATTTTTTAATTATTTTTATTGAGAAAATGAAAAAAAAGTTTCTGCCTCCTCCCAGCATCCCATTTCCCTCCCCTTCCTCCCACCCTTCTCCCCCTCCCCCCACTCCTCTCCCCCTCCCTCTCCAGTCCAAAGAGCAGTCAGGGTTCCCTGCCCTGTGGAAAGTCCAATGTCCTCCCCCCTCCTTCCTTGTCTAGGAAGGTGAACATCCAAACTGGCTAGGCTCCCACAAAGCCAGAACATGAAGTAGGATCAAAACCCCGTGCCATTGTCCTTGGCTTCTCATTAGCCCTCATTGTTCGCCATGTTCAGAGAGTCCGGTTTTATCCCATGCTTTTTCAGTCACAGTCCAGCTGGCCTTGGTGAGCTCCCAATAGATCAGCCCCACTGTCTCAGTGGGTGGGTGCACCCCTCGTGGTCCTAACTTCCTTGCTCATGTTCTCCCTCCTGCTCTTCATTGGGACCTTGGGAGCTCAGTCCGATGCTCGAGTGTGGGTCTCTGTCTCTATCTCCATCCATCACCAGATGAAGGTTCTATGGTGATATGCAAGATATTCGTCAGTATTGCCATTTCAGGTTCCCTTTCTTCAGCTGCCCAAGGAACTAACTGGGGACATCGCCTTGGGCTCCTGGGAGCCACTCTAGGTTCAAGTCTCTTGCCAACCCTTCTGTAAGGAAGTCTTCCTCCTTGTTGACTGCCACAAGAAAGAGGAAGAAGAAAGTAGGATCAACAAAGGATGGGCAGAAAAGAAAGAAGTATGAAGTATGAAGGGATAAGATAGGATGAAAAAAACTAAAAGGCTGATCCAACAAGGCCTTAGATGTAAACCTAAGCTCTGTGCTCGATCACCTGCTTTTCCCCCTTTCCATCTAAAAAAAAAAACCCTCAGGAGACCACAGTCAACCACTGAATAGGCCCTGCAACCTAGCATCGTCATAAAATCAGTGATGCTGCCAAGAAGATGAACTCTGCAGTTTTACACAGTTGTGAGAACGGTGCCAATCATTAGTTTTAGAAGCCAGGGAAAATGGTATCCTAGTCAATAAAGGTCCTGTGTCATCTTCTTTGTGATCGGAAATAAGATGGGGAGCAGTTTCTCAAATTCTGTAGATTACTGAGCAGATGTATAAGAATTGAATGGAAAATGGTTGCCAGGGAGATAAGACACTCATGCCAGCTCTTTCGCAAACTAATCATGAATATCTCCAGGGAGCATTGTATAGCCACAAGCACAGACAGGAACATGTCCAAGCCAGAGATCCAGATGTTGCCCTTGGAACTGAGTATTCATTTCAGGGGCTGGCATCTGCCTGCTGCCAAACAGAATGTGTGTGGCCACATCTGTTCCCTGCAGAAAGTTAACACACACTAAATGCAGGGGAAAGGTTGCCATAAAATAATGATTTGGCACCATGCATGGGGAAATTTTTAAATACTAGATAACTCTTCTGCTAACCCTGAGTACATTTTTTAACATTACTTTATGACTTTTTCCTAAATCACCCACATCCCATAAGCAATTTTCATTCTGTACAGCAGGGGGAAAAAACCTTGTTTGCAAATAAGACTTGAATTATTTACAATCTACCTAAGCACATTTGACAGCAAAAGAGAAAGCTGGAATGGATGAGTTTTTCCAATTAATCCAATAAAATATAGCTTTTATTTTATAGTTCTTACAAAAAGATGTGATATACATTCATATCTGAGACTTTGCTAGGAAATTATTGTCTCCAATAAAAACAGTGGTTGACAATAAGGTATTTTCAAAGCATTTATGTTCACTTTCATCTCTTTCCCTTGGAATGATTAGATTTTTGAACAGTAAGTTATGTCAGTTTAGGACCACAAAAACTTTTTTATGTCCATGAAAGAGCTCATTGACGCACAATTTAATTGTGTACTGTATTTAATTCTGAATGTGAAACCACCATTTAAAATTTCACAGATGTTTTTTTGCTTATTTCCTATTATGCTATAGTTATAGTTCCTAACTATGCTAATAGTTAGTTAGAAAAGTCTATATTACAAAGAATTTCTTCAGGTTCAAGTCTCTTAGGGACAGGGAGCTTTCAATATATACAGCTTTTCCAAAATATAACAATAAATAAGGTAGTGGCTCACAGAAAGATGATAGCTATGAATATATTTTAAATTGGAAATTATTCATTCTTCTCAACAAAAATTATGGGAGCCTCAGCTATTGAACAATAATAATCAAAACTGCTACCTTCTCTACCCATAAATAGCATGATTCTCGTTGCTTCTATTGAATAGCAACCTTCATCTTCTTTTAGATGTCTTCTCTGACATCACAAATCATTACAAATTTGGCAGCTTAAAGCAACATCTACTTTTAATCTCACCATTCCTTTAGGACAATAGACGGGGCATGGTGTGACTTAGTTGTGCTCTATTTAGAAGGTATCAAGATGGAAATCAAGGCTTCGGCTGGCTCCGTTCTCTCTTGGGGATTGTGACAATGGACTTCTGTGCAAATGCAGTCAAAAGTGGACAAAATACATGTCTGTAGAGGTGTGTGTTGGGTTTCAGGACCCCATCAGATGAGGACACCTTCTCTGGTCTTTAAGGTGACATATTCCTTCACATATCTGCCCCTTCTGTGTGCATCCAGACAATCTTTTTCAGGTTTGTTGTTGTTGTTGTTCTTTTCCTTTTCGTTATTATTATTTTGCATTATTTTTCTGCCTTTTAAAGGTCTACTATGATTATCTTGGGACTACCTGGGGATAACCTCTGTGTTCTATGGCCAATTGAAAGTGACTTGGCACTTCAATTATAAACTCATTTCTCAGCCACACTTTTAAGTGATGTTTGATTAAATAAATAAGATTTACAAATCTCAGGGAGAAGGGAATCTCAGAATTCTGCCTAGCACAGAATGCTCAATGTGGTTCTGAGTGAGCAACACCATTGTTATCCAGGAGCATGTTACAAAGGCTGAATTTCAGGCCTCACCCCAGACCCACTGAAGTAGCTACTTATCAAGCTCACCAGGAGATCTGTTGCATGTTAATCAGAAAGGTTTGCTTAAAATGCAGTTTTCTTGGTTCTGTTTTCTCCATTTCTGTTTTCGCCTACATTGGGCTGATAAGAAACAAGGAGCATTTAGTTCTTTTACTTTGTCTTCTCTCTTTCTTCGCTCTCTTTCTAACATGGAGAAAAAGGGGTCAGCTAAGGCCAAAGGCAACTTTTTGGATCATAGTCTAAAAGCGTAAGCAGAGATGCATCCTGCTGAGCCATGGAAGAAAAGGGATTTTTCAGAACATTTGCAATGGAGCTTTTGATGGTTTATTACTTCTTAGCCTTTGGCATTCTTGGTGGCACTTCCTTGCTACTGAGAGTGGACAATCTTCAGAACATTACGAAACCATTTAGTGTTTGTTTATGGTGCATGGCGGAAAAGTTTGAAACTTTAAATGAAAATAGATCCCTCTGCAGAGCAGGGATAATAGTTAGAGGACAAAAATCAATTTTGTTTTAGATAGAGGGAATTATGCACCGTCCGATGGTTACGATATGCTGCATTATTTAGAATGTATCTCCTAGGGGCCAGCTTTCCCCAAGTACATATTGATTTCATGTCCATTTAGCTATAGACTGAAATGGGACCATAAGGAAATCCAAATGCTGTTGGTCAAGGGCTTTAAACATGTGCTCAGCTGCCCAGGGCTCATCAGGCTTAACAAGAAAGTGGTGAAGTCACTGGCCTCACCTCCACTTGGTGCCAGCATAGGTAGGATGCAAGCCCTCTTCCCAGAGCGAGATGTAGGGCAATACAGTAAGAGAATGGCGAGAAGTTCAAGACGGGCATTAATTTCCCAATACTAAAATGAAGAACTGCTAAGTAAGAGTAGGAGGAAATAGATCAGGAAGTACTTGGATGTAGGATGTGACTGTGTATATTAGTGGCAGAAGTACGGGGGCTGAAAAGCCATTAAGTGCAGAAAGAACCTGTGGCACGCTTTTAAATATCTAACATCCGTTTTAAGGAAATAATTTAACCCACAAAGCATATGCTATTGTTTCTGGCATATAGTAGGTATGCTTTCTATAAAGTACTATGGAAATTATTTCACTAATTTTATATTTCCTCTCTAATGGTACCATGTCACAAAAGTAGAGAAGACCCTAACCCTCTGATATTAATAACATGGATATGAATGCATTAATAACAATGCACTTAGTAGGAATCATTGAGTTCCCCCCTCGGCAGAAGGCAAGCCAGGTGCCATGGATATACCAAAAAGTTTCCCTTTGTTAGTAAAAGCTTGCAATCTCGAGAAACAAAGAGCCACTGGAATAATTATACAAAAGCCAATGGTGGTAATAGGAGGCAAATAGAAGCCACTATTTCAAGAGAGAATAAGAAAATCTGGAAACGAGGTGCATGAATTATGGAAGACCACATAGAAGAGACACTTCACAGTGCCCATTGGTGCAGGCGTGTCAGGAGCCATTTCCCCCCTAACAATCATTACAGAGACCATCACTCTAGGGAGTCTGCAGAGAACCTCACACCCATAGTTATGTTCTATTGACAAAACCTGCCCCTCACCCAATTAACTGCTAATCTTAGCGGAACCCGCCTCACATTCCAGCTATCCAGGGAACCAGGTGTGGCCACTTGTGACTTCTGGCCTGTCTGTCTGAATGTAACCAAGCTACGTGACCGGAACCACGCGGCCTGCGAGATCCCGTACCCTGCCCCTCATCCCTTACCATATATAAACTGTAACCCGTCCCTAATAAACGGAGGCCTTGACAAAGTTGCTTGGCCTCGTTCTTCTGTCTTAGCTCACTCCCTTCCAGGTAGCGCCCCTCCGAGACCCTGGAATAACTGGATTGCGGGGTGGGTTACAACCCCTAGACTGAGTAGCCCACCCCAAAAGCAATCCACACAGGCGAGCTCCAGCACTTCTGGGATCAGGTAGCTCATGGAAATGTTTTAGATTTGCAAGAATGAAATTCAGCAGAAAGCAACAGAGAAATTTGATGTTAAAGTATACTCTTGCCTAAAATATTACTTTATGGATTCTAATAATAGGCAAATGTTCTGCTTGTTTTGCCAAAAAAAAAAATTATTTGACATATTTTATAATTTCAAACAGACAGTATCATAGAGTTGAAGTTGACTGTAAATTTTTTTCTTTTTAATATTTTTTAAGGTTTTTAAAGCAAGTAGGCAAGTTGGAATGTAGAGAAATGTTTTTTCTACTGGACCACGTGACCTTCTATGCTATAAAATGTTTGAGCCCACATTTCCTGGTTACTGCTTTCTAACTAATCTTCAGATTTTCAAAGCTGAATACATGAATTAGAATTAGTAAACGCTTAACACAGGGCACAATTCTGCTCCCAAAGGAAAAAAAAATCAATGAATCAATGCGCAGGCTTCTTCCTTCTTCCTCCAAAGGAGCTGCATTGCTTACACTTCAGGCTCTCAGGCAAACTCTGCATGTTACTCCATAAACCCGTTAATTGCCTCACGTGATATTGTCACCCAGCCTGTTGACCAGCTCTGAGGACCTAGGCCTGCAACATTCTTACTACTGGGTTCACCAGCCATTTACTAAAGAATGCAAGAATGATTCTTGGTAATAACTGACATTTGAAAGAATACAATGTGTAGCAGCCTCTGGGCTCAGTGCTTTGCACATATTATCTCGTCTAATAGTCAAAACATTGTCTATGAGGCATGTATTCTTCCTCATACTTCCTTTTATGTGATGGAGAAATAAGGCAAAGAGTAATGGGGAAGAAGAAACAAAGTCTAGACTCTTTACTGGTCTGTTTCAGTAGGCACCCTTATCCCATAAAGTTAAGTCGCCTGCTTTATCAAGCCGATGGTCAGGAAAGGTAGAAGTAGAGATTCTCATTGAGTAGCCACAGTCAGAACAGTAATCCTTTCTGGAGATCAGAAACTTTGTCTTCACTCATCTGAGCTCTGGACTACCAGAGATCTAGAAGTCCAAAATACATCCACTAAATCAAAGCTACTTCGCTTGCATTTTGAAAAATAAGAAGGGCATTTCCTTAAACAGTTCTTCTCCTTTTAACTTCTTTTTCTTCCTCTTTTAATTTAGAAGTTCAGAATCAATTGCCTTGCTATCTTTGCTGGAGCCACTTTAGGCAGCCGGCATCACCATCCCCATCAGCACCAGCGAATATGATCATTAGGCTTTAAATTGCCCTCACATGCTTGGTCATTTCCTTGTGCAGTCGGATTTAAACTTGCTTATTACATTACAAAATGAAATGTATTAAGTTTGCACAAGTTCATCTCTGGAGTTTACATCTGAGTGCTGTGATTATACAGTGTTTGAGCTGAAGCTAAAATTGACATTTCCTTAGCATAGATAAAGATTAGATTAAACTACTTCCCAAAATAAACAAAGACTAAGAAAATCCCACTCAGCTTTAAGGTCCCAAAATATAACTTTGACGTCATTGCCAGAAATCCCTCTACCTGCCACAGCTCCAGCACCCAAGTCATATCCACAGCAAAGGCTGCACATGACCAACACAGTCACCATTAAACCTTTGAAAATTCTTACAGGCAGCTCATGCTATATTTCAAGAAATCCATTGAAAAATAGAACAATTTTTTTTTCAGAGTGACAGGAATATGAAACTTAGGTTCTGCTAATGAAGAGACTCAGTACTTTTTTTTTTTTTTTTTTTTTTGGTTTTCGAGACAGGGTTTCTCTGTGGTTTTGGAGCCTGTCCTGGAACTAGCTCTGTAGACCAAGCTGGACTCGAACTCACAGAGATCCGCCTGCCTCTGCCTCCCGAGTGCTGGGATTAAAGGCGTGCGCCACCAACGCCTGGCCGAGACTCAGTATTTTAAAACAAAGCTTTAACCGCCTTGATCTCCTTGATTAGAAAATGCAAATATAAATATTTACCAGGCAGAATATTTTGAGGACAAGAAATGTATATGTTACATAGTCACCTTGCGTTGTGCTTACGTGTTGGAAGTACTCAATAGAAGTTTTTTACTAAAAATATTACATAAACTTAAAAATAAGACTGCTGACAGATACATCCATGTCATTCTTGACCAGTTGTCTGAACTTCCAGTATTCTTAACTGCCCACTCTTTTTAACATAAAAATTGTAGGTTGTTCATCTGTACTCTTAAGAGAAATATTAAGAAATCAAGCCTAATCACATGTGTGCTCCCTTCTACTTTTTAATCAAATTAAGTCCTCTGAATATTTTATATTAGTGCATACCGATGAAGAGTGCCTGGCCTTCTGAAACTGGAACTTATAACTTACTGGTTCTTTGTTACTTGTATGCAATAAAAACCTTGCTTTTTCAGTCTGTGCGGTCCTAAGTGTTCTCCATTCCCTACAGTGCCCAGATTCTCACAGAGCATCAAGGTCTACTACAATATGACTCCCTACCATTATAAGCTCTACTTTCTACTGTACTATGTATTTCTCAGCACCCACATGGAAGCACACACACTAGGACATATTACTGAGGAAACATAGTTTACAACTTTTGAAATGTGCCATAATCTTTTACACTTCTGAAAATTTGAGCATGGGATTTCCTATGCCAGGAACACAACTTCTACATTCATCAGGTCAGAAAATGCGGACTCATTCCCCAGCTAGTTCAAGTCCACATTTATCTAGTAACTGTCCTTTCATTATGTCAGAGTTTATACCACCCCCTGTGATATGTCAGCACCATATTAAACACATATTTCCATTGCTGCTATAAGTAAATATCTTTGTCTTTCTGACTCAAGACTAACCTCATGGGTGTGTGACCCACCTTCACTATTCCCTCCAGAAAGCCTAATACTAAGAGAATGTTGTGTTTTTGAATGTCCCTATAGGCTCAATGAGTTTAAACAAATAGTCCTCAGCTGTTGGTGCCATTTGAAAAGGCTATGAAACCTTTAGGGAGTGGAGCCTCAACTGGCAGAAGTGTGTACCGTGGGGGAGGCTCTTGAGGTTGTATAGCCCAGTCCTGCTTCCTATCCTTTCTTTTCTTCTTGATTGTAGACACAGTATAAAAAGTTGCCTTACGTTCCTGTTAACAGTCCCACACTTGTAATCATTCTTGAACTGTAAGCCAACATAAAGCCTTCGTAAGTTTCTTACATTTCTTCTTGGCAGGCATTTTATCAGAACAACAGGCTATACAAAGGATACTGCCCAGTAATAATGGTCAACTTTATCTATTTTTATTTCCAAATTGTATTTTGTAGAATGGATGGGTAAAACTGGAAGACAAAGCCTTGTTTGATTTGTAGTTCGAGCTCTCTCGAAACTTCAACAGATTCTCAGTTGTCTACTTTCTGACCCTCTTGGAATCAGGTTCAGTCCAGACCAACCTAACCCTATTCTTCACCATACTGTGGTTGCCACACTACACTCCCTGTGGTATCAAGGTAGTTGAGAGCACATGCCTCACAGTCTCTTGGCTAAGGGTTGATGGTAATCATTCTGGAGTAGGTGGACAACTATTAAGACCATTTAACAGGTGACTGACTAGAAAGATGCTGTCTCTTTGGGATGAAACTCTCTTGAACTATTTAGGTATCTAGAGCTTTCTAGTTCATAGATTTAAAGTGCTTAGAAGATTGCCCAGCTGACATGGGTTCAGCTGGTTAAATCAAAATTTAATGAGGTGGGGCTGGAGAGATGGCTCAGTAGTTAAGAGCATTGCCTGCTCTTCCAAAAGTCCTGAGTTCAATTCCCAACAACCACATGGTGGCTCACAACCATCTGTAATGAGGTCTGGTGCCCTCTTCTAGCCTGCAGACATACACACAGACAGAATATTGTATACATAATAAATAAATAAATATTTTTAAAAAATTTAATGAGGTGCCCCATATCCCAACCTATGAACCCTGTGAGGGTAGGACCTGACTAGATCTAAACCTGACAGGACAAATGACCCCAGGATACCTGCGACAATTTGTGATGATTTTTGTATGTGCTAATGATATTTTCCTCCTGCTCATATTTTTGAGACTTTGTGATTATCTCATCTAGCCATCTCAACACTCTCCCTGACGTTGGGCCATGTATTGTCACCATGTAATTATTATAATGGTCCTTTGTAAAGGTTAAACTCCCGTGTCAACTTCCCAATGAAAGGCTTCATAAATATATTTTTATCCAAATTTAGTGTGAACTTTGGTCATATTTGATAATGTTGTCTTTGGTTTCCCACTGTATTTAAGACAACCGTGTTCTTTCAAAAGCGTTCTTCACTCGTGTTCTGTAGTAACTCCAATAAACTCTTCAGTTCCTGGGCTATTCTTGGGTGGAATCATTTCTTCAGCCTGTCATTGGTGCCCCAAATGGGGTGAATAGGCATCTGCATCTGTTCATGTCTTTGTAGAAATGTCACATGACAGCACGCCTATGTGTATCTACTATGTAGTTGTGTGTCTAGATATAAAATATAAAAGCATGTGACTGGTACTAAGAAACTCAGTATATGTAACTTACAGACACTTATGTATCTCTATGCTCACATGTATTCTATATTCACTTGTATATGAAGGCCTATGTGTGTTTTGTGTACGTGGCTATATATATGAAAGTCTCCATGTGCAAATTTAGGGGTCTATACAAATGCACTAAAAATTTATTTCCAACTTTTTGGATAATTAAAATGTTTCTTAAAGACAGGGCAATTTATTCAGTAAAAATATTCATAGTAAAACATATCTGCTTGAACTAAATTCTATTTTGTCTACACTTATCCATCCATGGGTGTTTAAAAAATGGAAAATACTTGGGATGTAGACAATTCAAAAACTATAATATTAATACCTACCTTGGATTCCACAGTAAATCAAAGAATAAGCAATGAGAAAAAGTCAGCCTCAGATTTGTGGGAGCTCTCTTTGGAATAAACCAGTACTCATTCCTCAGTGAAATTTGCTGACATTCAACACATTCTGAAAGCTTAGAGTGCAATGAATCTGCTTACCTGGTATTAATTTACTTTTTATAGTTCATTTAATATAGTATTGATTAAATTAGCATTTGGATTAATGACCTTTTAAATTCAAAAGGACTAAAGCTGTAATCTCTTAATAGGAATGATAATTGTAAGACATGAGTGTTGGAAAATCAGTTTCTAGATACTTTGTATCTATTCCACATCATTGCAAAGTCATAATATATATTTGTTAGATTTTTATTTTATGTGAATACATAAACAGAAATTTGCAAATAACCAGGTAGTGTACAGATAGGCATCAAATATTTAACATAAACCAAATTAATATAAATGTCAAAAGCATTTTCGGAATGCCTGATAAATGCCAAATCTTATACCAGATATGAAATAACAAGGGGAGGTCCTGTTACTAATGCTAAGTAACTCAATTTGAAAAAGGATGAGTATGTACTATGCATGTCCTGGATTTAAAAAAAAAAACAATATGAATCATTCATAAAATTAGATAAAGAAATAAAACCCAGAGGAAAATGTCATCTTCTTCACTCTTTCTTCTCCCTCCTATACAAAGCATAAGATCTGAGTTCAAGAAGAATGAATGATGAGGGGTCTACACATCACATTTTTTCAGCTTCTGCTGCTGCTGGACATCATAAACTGTCCCACTGTCTAGATATCAAGTTTTCTAGGCAAAGACTTCCTCACTTATATTCTGAGGCAGCATTATTTCTATGCCAGAGTTGCTATGTGACTGTATTGATCAGTAAGTGCTGTGGAATCAAGTAGGACATTTAATCAAAACCATTACCAATACTGCCTACTGTTTTAAATTCTAAACAATTATTTTAAAGTAAATTATTAATAAAAATGTTTTTCTTTTTTAAATTTTAAAAGTTATTTTTTATGTGTATAGGTATTTTGCTTCCATCTATGTCTGGGCAATACATGTGTGTCTGGTATCCACAGAAGCCAGAAGAAGGCACTGAAATTCCTAGAATTGGGGTTATAAATAGTTGTGACACCATGTATGTGTTGAGAATTGGTTGAATCCGGGTTGTTTTGGAAAAACAGTTAATACCCTTAAACACTGAGCAATCTCTCCAGTATGAAAAATGTTTTTCATTCTTTACCCTGTTCAAAATCTTTGTACAATATCTTTTGGTTATCCATTCCCAACTTTTTATCGAAAGCCTGGAATTAATTCTACTTTTTCCCCCTACAGGAAATTTTGCCAACCTTTATTTATAGCTAGTATGTATCCCATTTTCTTACAGCACCTGTAAGAAGAGTCCATTCAACTGTTATCTGGGACTAATAATCTGCTATATTCTTCCTCTACTTCTGAAGCTGTCCTAACCATTAACTGAGAAAAAAAAATATTAATGTAACATGTTGGAAAACTGAAAGGTAAAAAACATGTCTGCTGCTAGCTCTCTCCTATGCAACCAGATTAATCCCCTCTCATCATACCTTGTCCCCAGTCCTGTCTCCTATGAGAAGTCACAAACAGACACTCAGACTATATCCACCTTCATGTCTGACTTGTACATTCTTGGACTGCAAGTAAGAAAACTGCAAATGGTTCGGTGCTCTCACTAATCCTTCAAGCCTTGGATGTAATTCTTCCATTTCTGTGAAGACTTCTGACTCCCACAGCCATTTCTGAGATTTATCTTCCTATGACCCTTCTCATTACAATTTTCCCATCATTCAAAATTCTTCGCTGTATTTCTTGCAACTATTGTTGTCTTCTGCAAGTAGAGTATAGGCTTGTTGAAACCACGGCTATTATGATGGCACAATCTTAAGGTATATAAGAACTAAAGCAATGGTATGGGCAAGGTCCCATAAGTCTAATGCAGCCTTGCTCTGTTTCTTAATGCGATGACATTTCTTTGGTTGGATGGATCAGAACTGCTTTGAGACCACATTTTCAGTAAGTTCCTTACTTTTCTTTTCAACTGTATTTTCTCCCACTAACTGAAGAATTGACTGCCTCATAATAATTCTCTTCATGCCAGAGGAGCTCGCAAGGAGCAGTATGTGCAGTACTGAAGCCTTTTACTCTTCTGAGAATCAGCAAGAAATGGCTACTGAGTAAGAGTGGCTGAGTTTGGGATTCTCCTCACTTAGTCTCAAACTACCCTTAAAAGAGTCGTTGCTAATAGCATTTAATGTATCATCTTCTTTTTTCCTTTTCTAAGTAGTGATTGCTTGCCCATATTAGCGCATACAAAAAGTTGATAAACAACAAAACAGTACCTCTTTCTTTTCTTTGTTTTAACATTAATAAATCTTAAATAATACCTATCAACTACTTCTTTGATATCCTGGAAAGACAGAACTCAGAATCTCTGATAAGCTCACAATGGCCTCTCCTCTGTATTGGCATTTTGATAACTAGTTTTTCAAGTGAGTAAGAATACCCTGGCAGAGTAGTCTTTGGACCTGAAATTATCATGATTTCTCTGAAGCCACAGAGATTGGTTCAGCCTATTTGCATGAGATCCTGGCTATGTCAACCTTTCTCTTCTCTCAAGACAGAAAGTGGATGTTTGCAGTTATGAAAAGCCCTTCTCTGTCTCCATATGTTTTGAAGAAATACTGGCATCAGAGAACAAAACGGGGAGGAATGAAATAATAGCAAAATGACAGAGAAGTTGTTTTCATATGGCTGATGTGCTGCCTTTGTTTTTCTCTGGGAAATGTGGTCTGTGGAACAAGATGATGGTTGCTACTTAGGAAGCAGAATCTTGAGTTCCACTCCAAATCTACTAAACTATAATCTGCATTTAAAATACAGTGCTTAGCTCTTTTACACGTCCATGGAAACTGTAAAGCACTGCTGGAGTTGCATTCTTTAACTCTGCTCTGGCTCACACCGGTCTGCTTTCAAACATCTGCACAAGGCGCTTATGATGTCTCCTACTTGAATTTTTCTTTCTCCCCATTTACCTGGGTAGATATTACTTAAATTCTAGATCTTCGTTCATGTGTTATTTTTATATTTTTATAACAGTTGAACTTTTTTACTAAACATAATACATATTAAGTTTCATGACTTCTTTTTTCTTACTGTTGTGTTTTAAGTATCTAGGCCAGAACATATTATGTTTTCCATACATATTTCTAGAGTGAATAAAATGTTTGAATAAATAACTTCAACATTTTGACAGATAAGCTGAAGTTCAAAGAGATAAATGAGTAACATGAAATTATCTTAAAAGTAGTAGATCTGCATTGGTTACCTATATATTTTATTGATGCCTAAAAACAGGCATGTTTGAATTTTCCCCTTTGTCTTAAGAGTTTGATTTTCGAAGCTAACAAAATAAGAAACAAAGTAGATGACCTAATAAATTTCAGCCTCAAATATCCATGGAAATGAGAACTCCTTTGAAAGCATTTTCTTTTCTGTAGTTAGAGTCTGACCATGTCTCCTGTGCTGCTGAGTGAGAGGCTTGGGTGGCAACACCAAGTTCTTTTGAGATTGAGAAAATAAAAGGTAATGGGCCAAAGGGAAGCTGCAGCAGCTGCTCCAGCTCTGGCTTGTGAGCAGGTGGGCTGTACCCAAAAAGTGGGAGTGCATATAACTGTCTAACACGCCTTGCTCATGGGAGACCTGCAGGGCATGCAGAATATGCCCTTTGCCAAAGTAAAAGTTGTGACGTTTGCAACAGTACTTTCAATGTTTTCCTTATAATTGGAAGTGTTTGAGTAATAAAGAACCTTTAGGGAGTTTAGATAGATTTATTTTTTTTTTATTCCAGCATGTTTTGACATTAAAATAGATGCCATTAAGTCAAGATCGGTTAGGGGAGTTTAGTCAGGTGTGCAATCCTTTCTCGGTTAAGCTCACCAATGGGCTAGGTGGCAGCAAACTTTACCAACTCTGGTGAAGTTTTCCTCAGCCATCCTACGAAGACCACACGATATTCTGAGTAATCTCTTTTCTCCTGCCTACGCTCCTACTTCCTGAACTGATTGATGGCTCTTGCCCTGACCTAGGAATTGCCAATTATTATCACAATAATAGCCTGTCTCTGTGTTTCTTATCGACTAGGATCCTGTGACACCAATGTCACGCTGAACAGTCTTCTGCAGGCCTGGGTAAGTATCATTCATGTATTCAAATATTTATCTTGCACATGCAAGATAATATGCATGGCTATAAGTGGAGGGGCGATAATTTTAGTCCGTTAAATAAAATAAAATTTAGTGTAAGAAGTTGTTATGCTATGGAATTCCAGTTGAATGAGTGCTTCTGTGGAGACATGGATAGTCTGTGTGTTTGTTTGTTGTTTCCCTTGGGGGGATATATGTGTATGGTATATATGCATGTGTGTATGTGGTTACACATGTAAGGACATGCATGAATGTAGGCACACTTGTGTGGGTGAAGGGTACAGGAGCATGAGTGCAGAGTCCAGAAGTTGACACTGAACACCTTCCCATTATCATTATCCTCATCACTAAATCTGAGGCTTGCCATTCAGCTAATCTAGCTGGCTAGATTGCCCAGGGATCCTTTGTCTTAACTTCTTGAGTACCAGGATTCCTGGGGGAGGAGAGGTCATGACACCTGTCTCACTTTTCTGTAGGTGCTGAGGTGCCCAGCTCCCATCCGCATGCTTGCATGACAAGCACCTTATCTATTGAGCAACCTCCCCATCCTAGACTGTAAGTTTTAAACGGATGCTCACTCCTAATATACTATCTATTTTTTATTATCCTCTCTCTCTCTTTTTATTTTGAACATTTAATTCTCCCTTCTTTCTTTTTTCCATTTTTTAATTAATTTATTTATTTATTAAACATTTCTGCCTCCTCCCCACCACTGCCTCCCATTTCCCTCCCCCTCCCTCCATCAAGTCCCCCTCCCCCGATCAAGTCCCCCTCCTCATCAGCCCAAAGAGCAATCAGGGTTCCCTGACCTGTGGGAAGTCAATTTCTTGAGTGTTTGTTTATTTTGGAGATCAGACCTCTGTCTGATGTGGGGTTGGTGAAGATCTTTTCCCATTCTGTAGGCTGTCGTTTTGTCTTGCTGACCGTGTCCTTTACTTTAGAGAAGCTTTTCAGTTTCAGCAATTTATTCAACAATTCATTAATTTATTCAACAATTTATAAAATTCAAGAATTTATTAATTGTTGTTGCTCTCAGTGTCTGTGCTGCTGGGGTTATATAGGAAGTGGTCACCTGTGCAAATGTGTCCAAGTGTATTTCACATTTTCTCTTCTATGAGTTTTAATACGGTTGGTTTTATGCTTAGGTCTTTGATCCATTTGAACTTGAGTTTTATGCATGGTGATAGATATGGATCTATTTTCATTCTTCTACATGTTGATATCCAGTTATGCCAGCACCATTTNCTCCCCCGATCAAGTCCCCCTCCTCATCAGCCCAAAGAGCACTCAGGGTTCCCTGACCTGTGGGAAGTCCGAGGGCCACCCACCTCAATCAATCCAGGTCTAGTAAGGTGAGCATCCAAACTGCCTAGGCTCCCACAAAGCCAGTATGTGCAGTAGGATCAAAAACCCATTGCCATTGTTCTTGAGTTCTCAGTATACTATCTATTTTTGCGTGAAGATACCTTCCCTCGGTTTGTCTTACCTCTGTCCTTGGGCCACTGCACTTCAGGGCAATTCTACTAGTACATGTGTGTTTTGTCCTGGCATTCCTTGCTTGTGTTTACAGAAGCTGAAAATTACAATGCTGTAGATACCCCCAAATTATCTGATACCATGATGAAAATGATTATTCTTAACTCATTTTCATATCCCTACAATCTAGCACAGTGCCTTCCTTCCAGAGCAGCTGAATAGATACTGAACTCAATGGCTCGTTTGATAAATGCAAAACCAGCTTAACGTTTCATTTTCTTCAAATAGAACTCAAAATAGGATTAACTGTGTCATCCCTCAGAAATGAAGCCGTTTCTAATATGTCTTCAGTCAAGGAGAAGGAGAAGATGAAAACATTGTGCAAATTACAATAACCTGACAGCTGCTCACTAAACAATACCGCATTAATTTTCAGTGTTCTGCACATGGCTGAGTGGAAGATCCCTTAATCCCAGGTCCCATTTTACTTTTGCCTCATTGTCTCTGTCCCCTCATCAAATCACTTGCAAAAATCACCAGTGGCTATGCATTCTCCTCCACCTTATTATTGCCAGAGAAGTCAAAGACTAGTTCATGCAGATCGGCTTCCCAGAGGTATGCTAAAATGGATTTAGCTTCTTTATTTTGAGTGATTGACTTTGAGAAATCCTCTCCTTTATCAGTTACTAGCAGAGAAACAGAAGCTTCCAAGAGTGACAATAAAGTAACCACACAGTCTCCAGTTCTATAGGCATAATGACTTCTAATAGGATTGAGATTAACTGTACCACTCCTGAGTATGCAAAAGCAGATGACCCTGTGGGTTAGCCCCAGTGAGATGGTGTGGCCAAGGTTTAAATTGCTCGCTCCTAGAGATCTGCATGTGAGTAACTTCTGGACAAGTTCTGCACACTTTCTTCACAGCAGTGGTTCTTTTTTGTTGTTGTTGTTCTTTGATTACTGCTCCCCCCCCCAAAAAAAATGTTACCTTCAAAGAAAAAAAGCATAGGAGAGTTCTTGAACAGCTTCTTTGTTTAAGAGATAGATGATAGATAGATAGATAGATAGATAGATAGATAGATAGATAGATAGATAGATAGATAGATAGATGATAGATAGATGATGATAGATGATAGATAGATAGATAGATAGATAGATAGATAGATAGATAGATAGATAGATAGATAGATAGAGATAGATAGCAGACTGAATTGTCATTTTGAAAGCCTAATGACCTACTTAAGAAATAGAGCTATCTTTCAAATTCAGAAGATGAATGGAACTGAATACAGCATGAATAGAGAATTAGAATAATGTAATAGCTATTGAACAAGGGTTTTGAAGAGTGAGGGAATGTTTGATACACTTCTTGTTATCCAATAATAAATAGATGGATCAAGAAAATTCATATACTTTGCTATAGACAAATATTTTTATTTGCTTATGCTGGCTTTCAGGCAAAGTGCAGCTATTCATAGGCATTTGAGAAATCACCTGTGTAGTACACCCAGTGTCCTGTTTCTAGGAATGATCTTGGAATGGAAAGGGTACAGCAAATTGAACAGTGTTAAGTTTGCTCATCACAAAATTTACAAAGTAGCTCAGCCTAATTGTACGTGGAAGTACTTATCAAACATTTTGCTTTCATATTTCCATTTATGTTAAAAAATAAAGCCGAATGTCTGCAATATCAAAGCAGAAAGAATGCTTGACAAATGATTTTGGTAAACCACCAAATAAGCAAAGCTGGAATTTATCAGGGAATATCATTGTTATGGAGTCTTGGAAGATGTTTGCACTTCTTTGGCCTCATGGACTATTACTCCCAGCCCTGTAAATTTTGTTTTTATTTACTTTTTCTAAGTTTTATTTTGTTGTTCTGAAAATATAATAACCTGAACCTGTGTCAGTGCACAATGCATATAAAATATCCATTTAATTGGTTGGGACATCATAAATATTCAATAAATATTGAGACCTTGCCCCATAACCTGGTCGTATTCAGTATTCTGAAGAGTTTCTCTGAAGAGATAATTGACAAAGGTAATTCTTATCAAAGAAAGCATTCTAGTTGTATACTTTCTTATAGTTTCAGAGGGTTAATAATTTTGTCTTCATGATGGGGAGCATGGTGGCAGACAGACACCCAGTGGTGCTGCAGTAGTAGCTGAGAGCTACATCCTTATCTAAAGGCAGCAGGCAAAGAGCAAGACATACATTGAGACTGGTAAAGACCTTTGAGACCTCAAAAGAGCCCATCCCCAACCTCCTCCAACAAAAACACACCTCAATCCTTCCAAACATTTCAATGGGAGAATATGCATGCAGGTATGTAGACCTATGAGGAGCAGGCTCATTCAGGCCACCACAGCTGGTTACCATTATTCTTCTCTCTCAGTCTTTCATGTTTTTATCCTTTCATCTAGTCACAGTCCAGGATCACCATCCTCCATCCTTCATGCAATACATACACTGAGCATCTTTACTGGTCCCCATAACTTTCATTAGGAAAATTCCAGTGGAAAGGACTTGAACATGATTATGAATAAAATTTCCCTTTCGTTATGAGGATGAAGTGTATGAAACAGTATTGCCGTCAAACAGGTTGTCACTCACCTGCAATCTCGGCTCTCTGAGGCTGTAGAGGAGAGGCTACAGTATGAGGCCCTGCAATAAGCCTGCTCTCAGTAGTTCACAGCCTGAGATCAGTTCTTTTACTAAGTTATTCCACTTGGTCCTCACGAGAAAATTTCCCTTCATATCATTAGACATGTTTTAGATGTAACAAGTATGAACTAAATAAGATAAGTCACATAGTCAACTCCAAATCACATGACGTGCCTAAATGACACGTGACAACTCCTTCCCACTAAGCCCCTGAGGACAAGGACTGGACACAGGACAGCAGTTAAGATGAAGAAGTTTGAGGGTATCAGCTACCAGAATAGTTAAGATATACTTTTGTGTATGAGTTCAGTTATATGTTGTTGGGGTTTCTGTCCTGCTCATTTCCCGCAATCATTAAGTCCCAAAGAAATCACACAGAGGTCTACATTAGTTATAAACTGATTGGCCTATTAGCTCAGGCTTCTTATTAACTCATATAACTTATATTAGCCCATTATTCTTGTCTATGTCTAGCCACATGGCCCAGTAACTTATTCAGTGAGACAGTCACATCTTACTTCTTCTGTGAATAAGTCACAACTGTGGACTAAGCTTTCCTTTTCCCAGAATTCTCCTGTTCTTGTCACCCTGCCTCTATTTTCTGCCTGGTTGTCCTGCCTATACTTCCTGCCTGGCTACTGGCCAATCAGTGTTTTTTTTTTTTTTTTTAAATACAACTGACAGGGTACAAACCATTGTCCTACAGTAGTTATGAACATTGAAGATGAATTGACTCTACTTGGAGAACACTGTATTTCATTTTTTTTTTTTTTAAAAAAAAAAAAGTAAGTTCAATACAAATTCTGGAGGAGGCAGTTTTGGGGATCCTGAGGGACTCAGTGTAAAGGTATCAGGGGAAGATGAATTTGCTCAAAATATGTTGTACACATGTATAAAGTTTTTCAAAGAATAAATAAAAAATAAGTAAAATTGAAGTTCAGGGATAGTAAAATGGCTCAGTGAGAAAAAGGCATTTGCTACCATGCCTGATTACTCCAGTGTGATTTCAGAGACCAAAATAACTGGAAAAAAAATGTTGAAATAAGGGCGGCAGGGTTGCGTCCCCAGCACCCCGGCCGCCTGCTAGCTTATGCCCGAAATAACAACACACAAGCTGTATTCATTTAAACACTGTTTGACCCATTTCTATCTAGCCTCTTCTCGGCTAACTCTCGCACCTGGACTAGCCCATTTCTAATAATGTGTGTAAGCACCCCAAGGTGCGCTTACCGGGAAGATTCTAGCCTACGTCCATCCTGGGTCGGAGCTGCCTGGGAGAGCGAAGCAGGGCCTCTGCTCCAGAGAGTAGAGCTGTCGAGTCTACCCGGGAGAGCTGAGCATGGCATCTCTGCTCCAGAGAGCAGAGCTGTTGAGTCTACCCGGAAGCAGAGCAGAGTCTGACCTCACTTCCTCTTCCTCCCAGCATCCTATTCTGTTTACTCCACCCACCTATGTTCTAACCAATAAAATGGGCCAAGCCAGTTTCTTTATTAGCCAATGACCTTCCTCCATCAAACCAACTCCCCGAAATTTTTTTAGACCTGTACTAGTAGGCTGTGGCAGATGTGCATTCCACTACAGATACATACACTAGGCACACACACACTCACACACACACATGCAAAGTAATAATATATAATGTAATTTGGAAAACAAAAGCAATGCAAGTTCAGAGAAGCAATACTTTTTTCTTAATGCTCTGTTATTGTTGTTTTGAGCAAAGACAGTAATGTGTTTCTTGATAAACATGTGTTCAGTGTTACCTGAGATAAGATAACCCTGAATATTTATCTCAATTGGAAACAATTGATTTTACTGTTTTCTCTGCATCTTCTAAATCTTTGATTAATCTCTTAATTTTTTTTTCTTTTTCCTGTCTTCCATTCATTCCTCTCTATCTTCTTCTCCTCTCCTCTTTATAATTTGGTTCGATAGCTAAAAGTAAGAGTAAAGTGGGCATCTATATAGGATGCAGAGATTCTGTGCAAGGTATGAGGGGCACCTACAAGGAAGAATATAATGTTCAAGTGTTTCTCAACAGAAGAAGGAATGAAAAGAGTAGCCTGGCCTAGGAAATCAGAGCTCAAATAATTCTAAAAGAGTTTGAGATAGTATTAACTGGCAGCAGAATTGTAGTGAGGTGTTAAAACTCAAACACTATAGAAAAATCTCACAGACAGCATTTGTATCAAATTGGATCAAATAATCATTTTAAAATTGGAAGTAATTGAGTTGTTGACTAAACGTCAATAACAAAAGTCAGGCCTGGTGATGACTGACTTCAATCCCAAAAAGCTGAGGCAGATTATAAATCCTAGATCCACGTGGGAGACAGAGTGAATTCACGGCCAATCTGGGTAATGTAGTAAGATTCTATCTCAAAATCAAAACTAAGAAGGGGCCGAGGACATGCTCAGTGGTCGGATGCTTTAACTAGCATGCACAAGGCTCCAAATTTAATCCCCACTCCTACAAATAGAAACCAGCCATGAATAGCAAATGCACAGCCATGTCCCTGTCATACTTCATCTGAAAGTATTGTAATAACATCAATCTGAAAATGAAGAAACTACTGATAAAATTCAAGGTAATTCCATAACATGATTATCCTAAAATCTCAAATGATGAAGTTTTAAAAGTCAAGCAAAGTGGGGAAGGTTACAGAATAAAAGAGACTAAATAGAGACGACAAAGACATGAAGTATTTGATCCTACTTCAATATTAGTTTAAATATTAGTTTGAGCTTAAGGGAAAATGATATCAGTAATAATTTTCTGATTTTGATGGCTACATTGGAGATACTGTAGGATAAATTCCATGTTGTAGACATTACCCAGTTTTGCTGAGAGGAATTACACTGACAACTAATTCTCAGATGGTACAAGAGAAAAAAATTGTATCATTCCTGCAAGGTTTGGGTAAATTTGAAATTGCTTTCACAATAGTTTACATAGTTAATTTTATTACTGAGAAGAAGATGAAATGCCTAACGTCTGAAGTGTCATGTCATCATGAATTCAAACAGAAGGCAATTTCTTAGAGGCTGTGTGCTACAGACAAATGAGTCAACTTTTAGACATTTGTCTAATGTGTTTTGAAATATGAAATGCCCTCCCAGAAGCTCATGGGATATGCTCTTGATGCTAAACTTTTTGTAGTGAGCCATGTGAGAAGGTGTAGATAGCTTAAGAACATGATTTTGAAATTTTAGTCTGGACTTATCTCTAACCCTTTCACTGATTTGTGTTTAGAATAATGTGAGCATCTCTGTTCTGTCACTCTTTCCCAACCATGATGGATTCAAACTGTAGAAATCATGAACAAAATAAGTATGTCTTCCCATAAATTGTTTATTGCTCCTGTATTTACCACAGCAATTAAAGGTCTGACTTAACAGAGAATGGTATTGTTATCTCTGTCTCTGTCTCTGTCTGTCTCTCTCTGCTACTCTGTCTCTGTCTCTCTCTAACACACACACACACACAAATCTTTCAGGCTTTTTCTGTGGTTTAAGTTCTCTTTTGATTCAAGGAACACTTGACACATTAAATATTCCAAATTAGTTCAACTACTATCATTTATTGATTAATTTTTTTCATTACCATCACTATTTTACTGAGTGGAAGGAATAGAGTGCTCATAATACAAAAGTTGAATTTGCAGTGACATTAACCTGACTGTGCTCAAATTCTAATTCTAAATTACAAGATGACACAAAGAAAGCTGTTTCACTTTGTGAAACGTCCTTCTGTCCTGTTGACTTCCATGACTTAATATGACACATATCTAATATTTCATCACTAAATCTAATTCCCACTGACTCTTTCCTCTTCATGGAGCATACCTTTCCCTTTACTGTCCAGACAACTCTGCTAGCCAAATCCACACTAAAACTCAGATCTCCAAAGTCCCTGATCATGAAGCTATTTCCTTTCATAGGTTTCCAGATTTTATAAAGCTTTGAATTGAATATTTCTTTTTTATCAATAACTACACAAAGCAAAAACTATTTTGAACAGTATGCTAAGATGTATTGGTTTCTTTTGTATTTACTGATGTGTACCCATTGCTCATCACAGGGTCCATCCAGCACACAGTATCCTTTCTACAAATAATCGCACAATGAAATAATGATACACATACATGAATGAGCCAGACACTGTACTGGGCACCTGAGATCTATCATTTGACATCTTTGCAGCAACCCTATGACACTGACAATAAAGCAGGTCAAATAAGCCCTGTTTCCATAGATTCGATCTTTTCAGACACAACCAAAGTTTTGGAAAGACAAAATTTGCATACAGATCAAACATCTACAGTCATCATTTCCTCACATAGATTTCTAAATAATAAAATCAATTGCTAGTTATACAGCATTTGTAGTAAATAATGTAAGAAATTCAAAAATGAGTTAAAGCAATGGAGCATCTGAATAGATTATAAATAACACTGTGCAGTATTGTAGAAGAGGACTTATGCATCTGCAGATGTCAGTATCTACAGGGGTTCAAGAATCAATTTCTAAAGGAGGCAAAGAGAAGACAATACTAATATACAATTACCAAAAACTACACCTCATGGTTGTTTTTAAAGATTTGCAAATTTGTATTTACAAACTCACGTACCTCTTACATAATTACCAGTTTTATTAAATTATCAATAAAAAGCAATGCAATATCAGAAGATTCAACTGTTTCTTGCCCTCAGTTTCTCATTTTTTTTTGATTTTGCAAATTCCCTTTAAATTTTTCTTAACACACAAATAAACCCTTAATGCAAGTGAAGAATTGTTTCTGTGTGATGCACTATCATGCTAGGTGAGTGTATCCTGCAAAAAGAGAGGGAGCACACGAACAGGGTCATGGTTCTTTTTTAATAACTTTTGTACAGTTGGTATTTTCTCATACATTTTATTGAAAAGAAATATTTTTCATATGTTATATTATGATCGTGGTTATGATTTCACCTCTCCCAAGTCTGTCCCAATCCATCCCACATCCTCACTCATGCAACTCTACACCTTCCTTTCTCTCTCTTTTTGGAGCAAGAGAAACAAAGGAAAAAGGTATACCAAAGGGAACTATCCTAATTTGACAATTTCCATGAACTCCAGGCAAGATTTTTTTTTTTAGCGTCAGTAGATCTTGACAATGCTCAAAGAAAAACTAATTATTTTCAGGTATTAAACATCAAGACAGGAGAGTAAAGGAGACCCACCCTAATTATGTAAGGAGACAATGCTGTATGCAAATTTCCAGTTCCTTCTAAAATAATGAATGATTGCTTGGGAAGAAAATAATTGCTTTGGCAATAAATGCAGCTGTTATTTATGTCACATTACTTATAAGACTGATGTGCATAATATTCCTCCAGTCCTACTATAAATTACAATAATTCAGGAACATATCACCTACAGACACTAACATGAAAATGTGCTTCAGTTGCTGCATTCCTCATTCTAATGAGAACAGGAACTTTTCTCAGAGATAAGGGCATTTTCAGGGGGAAAATGAGTAAATAACCTCATTATTGACATGCAGGAGTGAAGGGAAAGCAATAGAACAATACACGAGTTATATGATATAAACATCTCTAATAGAAACAAATGACCTAATGATTCTAAGTCCCTTACTCTTTACCAGATCTTCAGGTGTGAGTCAAAATGTGCAGAGACGTACCTAGATGCTGCAATAGGGAAGCACGATCCAAACACCAGCCTGTTATACATCTGATAACAAAACTTTAGTCAGATCCTTGAGCAAAGTAAACCTGTTTCCTATTGTACAATGAAAGCAGTTAATACTAATCTCAACTACTGTAAACACTATTATCACCCAAATCTCACTCACTAAAGCCCCTCGCTCCCCTCTGTGTGGCCCTAATAGGAGATGGAGTATTTGAGAGGTGAGTGGGTCATAAGGGCTCCACCATCATGTCTAAAATTAGTGTCCTTGTAAGAGAGACTCCCTGGAGCAGAGTGGCAAATCAGCCTTTGCGAGGGCACAGAGGACACCCTCTATGTATCTAAGAATGAGCCCTCAGGGTCAATGGATTGGCTTCTGTTATTAATCTTGAACTCCCCAGTCTTTGGAACTGTGAGAAATGCAATCCTGTTATCTATAAGCTAATTTGGTTATGATGTTTTTTTGCTAGAGAAGCCCAAAGGGCTAAAATATTTTATAGAGATGTTCTGGAAATTAAATCAGACAATATGTGCAAAACAATGCAACGTTGGCCATAAAGAGAATACATGACAGGAAATGATGATGAAGAATGCATGCAAATATTTGTGATCCCTTTAATTCCTTATTAATGACTCTAAAGGCACAGTTGTTAATGACACCTTAATGGCTGAATAAAGAAAGGCAGAGGAGCATTTTAGTCTTTAATATGTAACGAAAACACCAACGACACCATGTCAGTTTCATCTGGTCATAGACGGGAGCCCCAACAGATCAGCGCAGAGGTAAAGACAACTAATTTGACATGGTCCTTTGATGTGACACAACATACATTATCCTTGTACAATCAACTTTATCACAAGTAACTTTTCAGGGATGAGGAAACTTATACTGTAGTTTGCTCACTCAATAAACATCTGCCAGTTGGATGACCAAACTAAGCCAGACATTGTAACATGGAATGGGGGGGCCTGCTTGTTGTTGGGGTTTTCTGTCCTGCCCAGTACCCCCAGCTGTTTAGCCCCAAAGAAAATCACACATAGGTCTCCATAAATTATAAAGCTGGTTGGTCCATTGGGTCTAGCCTCTCACTGGCTAACTCTCACATCTTGATTAACCCATTTTTCTGATCTATATTAGCCATGTGGCTCAGTACCTTTTTCAGTGGAGCTGGTCACATCCTGCCACTTTGGGGATCTGGGCAGGAGTGGGAAGAATCAACTTCCTCCTTCCCAGAATTCTCCTGTTCTCATTACCTCATTTCTATTTCCTGTCTGGTTTTCCCGCCTATACTTCCTGCCTGGCCAATCAGCGTTTATTTAAAACATGACTGACAGAATACAGACAATTCTCTCGCACCAAGATGTGGAAGAAAATATTCAAAGCCTCCCTACCTTGATACCGCTAACAGGAAAAGTTGAGTCTCATTTCTCTTCTATCAGAAGCCAACAACAATGGCAAAGATTATCACCTTTCCAAAGAACTTCATGGCATCCTTGTATGGAACAAAGTGTCTCCTAGCACAGATGTCTCTTCTGGATGCTCTGCAATCAGACTGCCCTAAGGTTTTTGAGGAAACGTCTGTCTACGTGTGTGGCTTCTGTTCCTAGTGTCTAGCATGTAGCTGCAGCATCCAGGCCTGGCTCTATCTTTGCTTCACTGACACTCCTGCCTCAGGCACCTTTGGATGGTCCATTCACTCTGTTTAACTTCCGCAGGAACCCATTCTCTTTCTTTATGAGGGAAATTTCTTAGAGCAAGGACTATAATAGTAGCAGTTACTGCTGCCTCTGTGGTGCCTGGGTATTGAGTGTCTGTGTTTCAGGCACTATGCTAGCTGCTTTAGATGCATTATCTCTCACCCTTAAAATGACCCTGGGAATGGAGATTGTTATTCACATGGCATGGAGGTAAAGTACATTGTCCAATATCCCAGAGCTGTGGAAATAAAACCACCGGGTTAATACGGGTCTATCTGGCTCCAGACCTATGCATCTCTGCCCATACCACAATACAAACAGGTTTATAATTATCCTAATGCTTTGAATAATCATTATGATTATAGCAATTAAAAGCCAATAAATACCTGAGTGAGTCACAGATAATCATTATTTTGTTAATCTGATGACACCTGAGATTTATATCGTGCAATGTAGCTTACAAGTGCACTTAATTGATGGACTTCCTGGTGCTCATGCTAGTCTTGTGTTTCTAACATGTCGTTCCCGTCACCAGATACCCACATAGTTACAGGGTCCGTTTGACATAATCAGATAACTTAGGAACTGATGGTTTCTAGTGATGTTTGTGGGAACAATACATTTTAAAACCAAACTAGACCTGAGGCAAATAAAAAAAGCATTTTATATATTCTATCTTATCACTTTTTATCTCACCTTTTCCCATAGGTAAGTGTCAGATAAGCTTTTTTGTTACAATCTAAAGGAAAATTCTTAACTACCATTTGCATCCTCATTCACCTATATGGTTTCAGTATCAATTTGGAGCAATTGGCTTGCCAACGTTAAAACTTTTTACCAGCCCCTCCCTAGCCCTTGCTATATGCCCCCTGCAGACAATAACCACCTACCTTTTGCTCTGACCAGATTAAGGACAAATATCTTTTACATGTATTAGGCAGGATTTGACCAGGAGATTTCAAGTGTGGTCTCTGACTGACTTCCATCACAGAAGCGTCTTAACATCAATGGAGCATGCACAAAAGTAGGATACAAAGGAGGAAGAAAGGGTGCAGTGACAGAGACATCTCAGAAAGGAAAAGTGAATGCAGGGGTCAGGGAAGTTTCCCTGAAGTGACTCAGAGACCGTCCCTCTAAAATAGAGAAATAATATGTATGTAGCTTATAAGGCTTTTGCTCATGTTGCTCAAATGGCTCTGCCTTCTGCTGCATTTAATTGTTGGGTGATAAATGAATGAAAAGAATGGAGACATTGGAATGGCTCCATAATGAGAATCAAACTGGCACCCATTATCTGGATTCTTGTGGGATCAAGATGCTAATGAGCAGCCGGTGCTCACAAAAGACTCACCTTAGTATCATGAGAGATTAGTAAACTAGATTGCATTGCCCCTTGAAATCAAGTGTTTGAGTCATCTCTCGCAACAATGCAGCACTTTCCAAATGACACATTCTATACGAGGCCAATAACTCATTTCTGCCTCCCTAAAGGTTTCTCTTCCTATCTCCCAACCCAATATGCGCTGCTCATAAATATTAACATTTTGTTAGTGCGGGATCTTAGGCCAATTTGAATGGTGGAGACTGGAATGTGACGCGACTTGAAAAGCGGAGTGAAGTTATTGTGAGCCCGTGGACAGAAATGAGCTCAGCAGAAGAAAATATCGGAAACCATGCATGAAATCAGTGACAACCTTTGGCTCCTTTAATTACAGTCCGAAGAAGGAAAAATCACAATAGAGAGATTAAGTTCATTTTTACAGCCTTAAAGTCCGATACTGACCATTCAAGTTCATTTTCTCCTCATCGCCAGAATTCTCAAGAATAGCTTTTTAAAATGAAACTGTCTAGCTCATATTCGTGGGTATTATTACTACCTCTGCCAGCAACATTTGAGGAAAACTTCCTGACAAACTGTAATCATTCTCCTCGCCCTCAGCATCTTATTACTGAACATCCCTGCAAATTGCAGACCTGGAGATTTGAACCCAGAGCAGGGAGATTTTCACTATAAGATTTACTGCTTAAAGGTATCAGGGTATGTGGGTAAGAACTGGGCAGGGCGGAGAGTGCCTCAGCCCTTTGCTTTGTGAAACTCTTGCTTACTGTTTAGAGAATCATTTTGAGTTCACATTTCTCCCAGCTTAGTGATAGTACACATCATTAGGCTCAAATAGATAGACTTAAACTATTTTTACATGTTTTTTGGCAAAATAAGGTGCTATATTAGGCACTGTGGAGGCGGTATTTGGGACCAGTGCACATCTGATACCCCTAAGTGTATGTGTATTGATGGACTCTTACTACTTAATGTTTTAAGGTAATTAAGCCACAAAAACTCATTGGAATAATGTTTCGGGCTGACTTACAGCCTTAAAAGCCATTAGCAGCTAACTGCCAAGTTGTTCTGAGTCTCCATGTGCATGAGATTGAACCCTAGGCTAGTGGCAAGATGCATCAAGTCTTGACAGCGTTACACATTTTATCACAAACCTGGAAATAGGGAAGGAAGGGGGAAAACTGGAAATAAGAGGAAAAGAACCTTCAGAGCCCTCAGGTGTTTCCCTGGAATTGTTAACTGATTAACCAAATTTGATCTTCATATGGTAGTATTGCAAAATATTTCATTATTTGTATATGTGGTGGGTGTACCTGTAGAGTTTGTAGAATGGATAGGGTGGGTAAAATACACACCCTGCCCACAAGAAGTTCAGCAACTCAAGGAAGTCATGCACAAATGTTTAGTGCAGTGGAATAAGGAGCTAAGGAGGGATAGACAAAAGAGAGGAGACTAAGTACAAAGCAGAGGGTTTGCAGTTATAGAATTTGGGGAGTCAGAAGGCCCTAGTTTTAGGGAGAATGAGATAGGTTTGAAGCCTTCACTATAACTAAACTTAAAGGGTGTTGATTCTATAAAGAAATACCTAATTGAAAGTACAAGAATTTTGGGACAAGAGAGTCTACCCTTTTGAGTCAGTAAATCATTGCTTTGATCAGCCTTCTTACAAGACCCCTAAGAGAAATTGCTTTGTCTTATGGTTCTGGAAGTTTCAGTCCAAGACCTAGTGATCTCATTACTCTCGGGCTCTGGAAAGAGGCACATACCATGGTGAGAATGTGTGGTAAATCCAAATCTCTTACATTGTGAGCCAGAAACCAAAGAGCAAAAGAAAGAGACCAGGGTTCCATAGTGCCCATGCCACCAATTACCTAAGGAGCTCTCCAAAGGTGTCATCTAACTAAGATGGCACAGTGCTTCCCATTTAGTCCCACTGGGTGAACCATGCCTTCAGCACGTGATGAATATTCAACATCTAAACTATATCATCTATAGTTATAAAACATGGTCACAGAAGACCGGTGGAGTCAGGAATTGATTCCAAATGAAAAATCCAAGAATCTGAGCAGTGATGACTTAACATACTTAAATATGAATTTCTTTATGTTTTAAAAGAGAGAGAGGGGGAGAGAGAGAAAGAGAGAGAGATTTGTAATGTTATATTAGAGAGAAAAAACCATATTCACTGTGGTATATGGAAAATAGGCAGACATGAACATTGTGACTGAAATCATCAAAATGTTCAATATTCTCGATAAATGATATTAATGGGTCTATCTGTAACCACAGGGTTACAAACAGGCTCACAACTGGAAATGACAGAATTTTTGCCATCCCCTTTTTTATCAAAACTTTAAAAGTTAGTAGTGATTTCTTTCTCAGGCAAAGTAGACACTGCTTGCCAAATGAGTCCCTGTTGATGTGACCGCACTAACCATTCTGCCTTCACCCTGGAATGGGGGACCAGTATGAATAGACGTCTTGATGTAATGTCATCAGCGTCACAGGCTTCCTTTCCTATTTGGAATAAAAGCTTGTACATTTTCAACAGATCTCGTGCACATTGAAGAGATCACTAATCTGACCACAAATTGAGCCCAAGCAGGTAACTCCCACCAGGCAGCAGGAAGGATTTTATTCCTGGCCCTGATTTCCATGAACACTTACGATGCATCTGTTTTCTTCCGGAGTTCATTTGAATAGAACCCAAATTTGTACAAGTCTGCAAATGTGAAGAAAAATGCTTAAAATGTAAATTATTTTAATAAAATTTGAATGTGTCTCTCACACCTAGAATGAAGTTAGAGAAATGTGTTCATGACAAACTTCCTAAGCAAATGTCATTTCACTTTGGGGTATCCTGAAGCATAATGACCAATTTTTCAAATTGTGTATATAAAGACTGGACATGTCTTTATATCAAAATATTACTTTGAAAATTGTTGCTTTGGAAAACAAATGCCTTTAAATAAGTAAGAACTTTATAAACTTTTCCCATCAATGCATTTCCCCTCTGTGCATCTTCTTCCAGAAGGAGAAAATCCCATCACCAACCTAAAATCCTTCTTTGACTTCTCATTGATCATAGCCTTAGATTATCCAAACAGCCAAATGCTAAGATAACATATCAGAGACTTGGGGAAATCTCCAAAGTTCATTTTAGATTAAATCTACTAGTTTCTTAGACTCGTGCTCCCTTCTAGTGATAAAGGTGGATTATGACTGTACACTCCCTAATTAAGGACAAACACCAACTTGAGCTTTTATACTTTAACACAAATAGCATAACCTTTCTTTTCTGTTAAAACTCCTATACTTGATCTGTCATTTATGTGAATAGTACAGCCATTGTGCCCTCAAAGCCTGAAGTATTGACTTAGGTAAAAACAATCTCCCTTGTAGCAAAACTGCATTTTTTTTTTAATCATGATCAGATTTTTGACTTTGTTACTGATGCCACTAGTTCCAGACTGACAGGTCTAAATCTGAGAATTGTAAGTCAGCTTTTGATGGTGATAATGAATATAGAACTTTCTTTAATTAAAGTACTTTTAATCTGGGGGTGGAAAGCCAATTAGGGAGGCGCTGCATGCTTTACTCTGAAATTACATAGGTAGGCCTGCATCAGAAGTGATAATGATGCTAAATCTTCAAAGATCTGGTTTATTATGGTTTTGTTACATATTGGTATTGTGATACTAAAAATCAAAGCAATGTTTCCTTGTTTGAAGAGTTATATCAAAAAAGTTTGATATCTTTTATATCAAAGAGTAATTTGTACATGATGTAACTACAATGATATAGCCTTGAAATGCAAGAAACAAGTGTTGATTCATATTATACACAGTTTGTGGTAATTCTAGAATCACAAGTAAGGAGCCACGAAGAGACATCTATGTTGGGCATAGTGGTGCAAGCCTTTATAAAAGACCCTTCGTAGACAAAGGCAGACAGATTTATAAGTGTGAGACCAGCTTGTTATACACAGTGAGTTTCAGGTCAGTCAGGGATACATGATGAAACCTTGTAGATGTGAGGACATAGCCCGATATTTGAGATGTGATTTGAACAAAATGGTTTTAAGAGAAAATAAAAGGTATATTGACATCAACATAGGTTCAGCTCCTGTGGGATAAGGAATGGTGGGATGCATAGCTAGGAAAAAAAAAAAAAAAACTCTAGTTATAAAGTTATTTATTCTTAAAAGATTTGTCACATCCAAGGAGCTCAGTAATAAAAACTTCAGAATCTAAGCATGGCTTTGCTACCAACTTGGAGCAGCCACAGGAAGCTTCTCCTCTTTGTGCAAATTCTGAGATGGATCTCAGGATGCAGCAATGAACATAGTAACACATGAAGGCTTCCTGCAGGAAAGTTGAGAGGTGATGTGGGAGTGATTTCTTATTAATAAAGAAACTGCCTAGGCTCCTTGATAGGCCAATCTTAGGTGGGTGGAGTAAACAGAACAGAATTCTGGGAGAAAGAAGCTTAGTGAGGAGTCGCCATGATTCTCCCACTCCAGACAGATGCAGGTTAAGATCCTCCCTGGTAAGCCACCTCGTGGGCTACACAGAATATTAGAAGTGGGTTAGAACAATATGTAAGAGCTAGCCAATAAGAGGCTGGAACTAGCCGGGCCGGGCAATATTAAAAAAAATACAGTTTCCGTGTAATTATTTCGGGGCATAACCTAACCATGTGGGTGGCCGGGTGCCGGGGACGCAGCCCTGCCACTCCTAATTCAACAGAGAGGGCCTCTCTTGTGGCCACCATGATATCCTAATATATCTAACATTTAACATTTTCCTCACCTCTCCAGTCTTATCTGCCTGTCTAATTTTCTTCACCTATACACATAATATTTTTATTCTCTGGTGAGCCTTTGTTGGTTGTGGATGATGATCCTTCATTGTTGGTAATAAAAAGAGCCACCCTAGTAGGATCCAATTAAAAATGAGGTACAGATCTAAATAGATAATTCTCAATAGAAGAATCTCAAATGGGCAAGAAGCACATAAAGAAATGTTCAACATCCTTAGGCATCAGGTAAATGTAACTCAAAATGACTCAAAATTCCATCATATATCTGTTAAAATGGCTAGGATAAAAAACTCAAGTGACAGTTCATGCTGCAGAGGATGTGGGGCAAGGGGAATACTCCATTATTGCTGGGGGAGTTCAAATTTGCACAGCCACATTGGAAATCAATATGACAGTTTCTCAGAAAAATCGAGAATCAAACTGCCTCAAGATCCAGCTATACCACTCTTGGGCATATACCCAAAGGATGCTCGATCATACCAGATATTCAGAGCAGCTTTATTTGTAATAGCCAGAACCTGAAAACAACCTAGATGTCTCTCAACCAAAGAATGGATAAAGAATACATGGTACATTTACACAGTGGAGTATTACTCAGCTGTTTAAAAAAAATCAGGAAATTTGTAGGCAAATAAATGGAACAAGCAAAAATTATCCTGAGTGAGGTAACCCAGACCCAGGAAGACAAATATGGTATGTACTCACTTATAAGTAGGTCTTATCTATAAAGAATAACTATGCTACAATCCACAGGCTTAGAGAGACTGGGTAACAAGGAGGGCTCAAGGTCGGGGGGTAAGCTTAGATCTCCCTCAGAAGGAAAAATCAAAGAGATCTTATTGGATAGACTTGGGGTGGAAGTGGAAGGGAACATGAGAATTCAGGTTTGGGCAGGATGGAGGGGAGAGTCCTGAAAGAGATGACTGGAGAAGGGGAGTACAGCTTTCAGGGTTGGGAAGAAAGCTGATACAAGGAAATCTACAAGGACAACCCCAGCTAAGACTCCTAACAATAGGAGATATTTAGCCTGCAATGGTTTAGATAAACGGGCACCGCTCCCTGAGTGGGCGACCGTGGTGGGCCACGAGGGGCAGCCGGTTCCACCAGCCGTGTCCTCTGTGGGTCCCAGGCTGGTGAGAGGCAGCAGGTGAGAGAGCTCAGAGGGTCAGGGGGGCAGCCAGTCCCATGAGAAGCAGGTGAGGGACAGAGATGAACAGTCACACCATGCAGAGTGAGTCTGGATATAGTTTATTTGGTAAAAGGAAAGGGAGAGAGAAAAAGAAAAGAAACAGAAACTGAGAGAAAAAGGGAGGTAGGAAGGGAGGAGAGGAGAAGAGGCCTCAGTCACCTCTTCTAAAGAGAGGGGAGTTGGTGGGGCTTGTCTCTTAAAGGAAGAGGACAAGTCAGCAGCCAGTCATAAAACTGGCCATCTCCTGTAACCAAGAAAGACTTCCAGTGAAAGGACTGGAACACCAACCCAGCCACATATGCTTCGATTTACAATCTGTCTGTCCTACCTATGGAATGTCCAGGGGTAAGGCTGGTACAGAGATGGTGGGAGTGGCCAACCAATGACTAAACCAGGCTGAGACCCATGCCAGGAGACGGAACCCTCTACCTGCCTGGAGTGCCAAGACCCAGAGGATAGAAAACCCAGATACCTAAAATAGAACAAAACACAGTGGCAAAAAAAAAAGTCAATGAGTCAATGTAATGTTGCCTAATGATATTCCTCTATAATCATAGATTGGTCCCCAGCCCAATTATCATCAGACAGGCATCATCCAGCAACTGATTTGTGGGAGACCAGCTTCAACAAGTATACCACTTACTAGGGTAGGGGCATGGAAATTAGAAAAATAAGTAAAGAGAACAGAAATATGAGCAAAAATAATAAAATAGAAGCATAGGATAGTACTGCGAGGAAGTTCCAGTGAATAATGAAATTGTCTGTGTTTAATTTTTCATACTCATTTATACCCCAATACAACAGGGGGAACAAGGCAAAAGACTGCTTTAACATGATACAAAGAACAACTAGAACAGTTAACTTGCTTCAATACTTTGAAACATCAACCCATTTATTAATGAGAAAAGCATTCTTCTGTTGACTCACATTAGGGTGTGAACTCACCCTAGATCAAGTAACCTGAAGGTACCCACTTGCTAGGGAAAACTCCTAGTTCAAAAGAAGAAGCAGAAGTATGTTTGAATTCTCTGTCCTTTGGTCAGGATGGAGAGGATACACTTCTATGGGCCATCTTAACGTCCAAAACACCAAGTAACCACACCCTATGTCAGGATGTGTAGTCACAGTTGTTTTCAATAACTTTGAGCAACCTCAAACTCTCTGACCTTCAGAAAAGGTGGAATAGGCTCATATTTTTGGACCTCCACACTGATTTAAAGAGTTGCAGAGATTCACAGTTGAATATTAGGTAGAGTTTGGGGAATCCTCCAGAAGAGGGAGAGAAAAGATTATAGGGTCTAGGTTGGTCAAGGACCCAAGAAGAAAACCCACAGAATCAAATAACCTGGGGTCGTAGAGACCCTGTGTGGAAACAATAAAGGTCTTTGCTTTCATAAGACCTGCACAAGACTACAACACCCTACAAGTGAACATGACTGTTGTCTGCACCCCTAGATAAAGAACGGCAGTCAATAGCTCCTGAGGGAGAGGTAGTAAGCTTTTGCCTGGGCCTAGCCCTGTGAGAGATTGCCCAAGTTTATGTGGTCAATCTTAAATTCATGTTCATGCAGACAACAATAACTAGTCTCAGTAGGATCAATATGCACATATATTTACAAGATTATAGAAAGAAGAAGTCACAAATTTGAGATGAGCTTGTGGGGGAGAGATATGGTAGGAGTTAAAAGCAGTCATGGAAGAGGTGAATATGAAGTAAATGATATAAATGCAGTGCATTCATGAATGAAATCTTCAAATACTAATTTTAAGTAAGTAACCAAAAGTATCTGCCCCTTGGAAAATAATTTTTTAAAAAATGAAAGCTTTCAAAATAAAATTAAAACATTCAAGATTCATACATATAATAAAAACATGGTTGTGAAAGGCTATGAAAATACAGAGACTTGGAAACTTTCTAATTTTGAAAATTCAAACATGTTTGGAAAGGTTTCTAAAGGCTTTTTCCATCTTATTTATATAAAGGCATCAACACTCAAGTCACTACATAGAATCTGAGCAAAAAACATGCCCAGGCACAAAACATAATGCATTCATTAAATTAAGCAAAGATGTGCTACATTTGTTTTGTTATAGAATATTTGTTTAACTATGTAAAGATGTTTTGCATTTGGTTAATTATGTACAAATGAGTTGCTGTTTTACCTTGCCTGCCTAAGTCACCTGATCGGTCTTTAAAAACAAACAAACAAACAAAAAAAAAAAAGGGCTGAACAGCCAGTAGTGAGGGAGGAAGTATAGGCAGAATGTGAAGGTAGAGAGAGTAAATGGAAGGAGGAAGTTAGGAATTTATGGAAGAAAGGGAGAGAGCAGGGGCCTGACAGATAAACATGGAAGAAGCAGACAAATAGGACATACAGAATGAAAGAAAGGTAAAGAGTTCCCAGGCAAAGCATAGATGAACAGAAACAGGTTGAATTAAGTTAAAAGAGCAAGTAGGACAAACCTAGCATTCATAATGAATAACAAGTCTCCATGTCTTTATTTGGGAGCTGGTTGGTGGCCTAAAGAAAATATCAACTACAGGCACTCATTGGTTTTCTTTCCTAGTTTACGACTACATTTTGAGAATAGATGTTTAAATGAGGTTTGATATCCTAAATTCCTCTAACCTGTTGAAAGTCATCCACTCAGTTAGTTACTATGTCTTAAATCCTTTAATTAACATAGCTCACATCAGGACCTCCTTGAACTTTTCCCTCTCTCTTTCTTTCATTGACCTTATTGTCTATTAAACACTCGTTGTCAGCTCTATAGTTTTGTTAAAGTTTTCTGGGGAAACAAGGACAAATATCTGTTCATCCCAATAGTGCACTGATGGCAGACCAAGGGAAATATCTCTCCCAGATATACCTTGGTAAAGCAAGGTAGCTATTACATACCAGATTTTAGTGAGGAAATTAGCAAAAGTATAGATTACTCAAAGGCTGTTCCATCATGAAAAAGTCCACCCAAGCACTGGTGATAACTCACAAAAACTGCACCCTTGGAATTCCATGAACACTTTGAAGGTGGCTCTGCCAGTTTCTTTTCAACCATCATTACTTACAGAGTTTGGGAGAGGGGCTTTTTGAATCACGCAAATTTCTCAGCTTTCCAAACTGGTAAATTGTGTGTGATTCTTCCCAAAGAGAATTGTTTGAACTTTGAGGAATTAGCATCTAGGCATCTTATTTTATTGAACTATATTCTTCACCATAACACAACACCCAGGTTGTTATAAATAGATAAATCTCTGTCTCTCTCTCTGTCTCTCTCTGTCTCTCTCTGTCTCTTTCTCTCTCTCTCTCTCTGTCTCTCTCTCTCTTATATTTTAAAGCCTTAAGGCTTACATGCCAAGCAGAGCCTTTAACACAAACAAAACAGACCAAGAACTTCTGAGACAGGACGAAAAGGGGAGGTGACAAGAAAGGTGAGAGAGGAAAATAAACCAAATATAGCTGGAAGCAAAGGTCAGAACAGATATATAGAAAGAAGCAAAAGGAAACTGGAGCATGAGTCCTGCCTTGTGCTAGGATGTGTATGTCCTGCGACCACCCGCATAGTCATCACTTAACATTCTCAGCCTCCTTCTAGTCTTTCAAGACTGTCTCAATCACCTGCTGATTCATAATCTTAGAATCCATCTTCCCAGAATGCCATTAATTCCAGTATATTGTCACAAAATTGTTGAAGGTTTTTCTGCACAGGAAACTTTTTTTTTTCAGGGCAGAAAACCTTCATTTTGAATGTAACATTGAACTATTTTTACAAATCTATGACTTGATGCTGCACAGAGAATTGATCTAGAGTAACTATAATCTTCCCTCTTTCTCTTCTCTAACTCCTAAGATTGCTACCTCATCCCCAGGCTAGTTTGTCATTCCTAGTAATTCACATTTCCTTCTTCCTTTTGCTTCTTCAATATTTATTTTTCTTCGCTCTGCAAGGGTACCATTTACTTATTTATTTATACTTTGGTTTGTTCTGTGAAGAATTTGTTGTATTACAGGGTCAACTGCAATGAAAATATAAAAATATCTGAGTACAGTATGAACATAGAATTATGATTAATCCATTTCTGTTCAACTGAAGTAAAAAATGTCAACAGGCAAATGAGTTAAAATGCTATATAAAGGCAGGAAAAGTGTATGGTATAGTGTAGGCTCAAGGCTTAGGTTGAAATATAAATAAAATACCAAAAAAAATGTACATCCATCCACTCTTCCTCTTTCTTTTCCTTCTTGCCTCCCACCTTGGTTATTTTAGAGAGGATGTAAATCAAACTGGCCTCAGACTAATGGCAATGGTACCACCTCAGTCTTTCCAGTTCTCAAACTACAGGTAGGCAACCACCACACCTGGCTTTCGACTCTTGATTAATTTCAATCATTGGCTTAACAATTCCAAGCTGTCAAAAGTAAGAAAGAACCAAGGCTGGTTTTGCCATTCCTGCCATCAACATGGAATATGTGTAACAACCTTTCTTTCCCAGGGAACAGCAAAGATTTGCTGGGGGAAAAACTTAATTCTAAAACAACATGTTGATATAGTTATTGAAACATGACATGCAAGGAGAATAGCAAGGGGCAAGAGTCCTGGTCTTCCCTAATAAATGCAGGAAGAACAGTGGCTGAAGATCTAATAAAAAGCACATCCACAAAAACATTTTTTGAGCATAGAACGGTCAGAAGCAAGAGGAAGGCTCCAAGACAGTGAGAGAAGAATGAATTTGAATGGTGACTGATCAGTAATCTGTTTCAGCCTCTTTTGTATTCCCCCCACACACACACCCTGCCAGTTTTGCCTTTCCCATGCTTCAGCTTTATGCTCAGCCCTCCCTTGTAGTTACAGCCTGGAAAGGGTATGACTGGAGCTTTCTGGGTTGGCCATGATCACAACTACTGGGGCCAGAGGCAGAGAGCTCTGGGCTAGGACTTTAATATGCCACTCACTGAACTCGCTATTTTCCTTAATGGTGTCTATCCAAAGAATAGCCCAGGGAAGGTGACATTGACTATTAACCTATTCTGAGTGTGGGAGGCCTGCAGAAATGATGCCTAAATTGTTCCTCAAGAACAATTTGAGTGTGACTGGAAACTGCAAAATAAACCATGTCACCCATGAAAAAACACTCCTCATCATATATGCAGAAGTTGTTCTTCAAGGTTCTCCACTTAGGGAAGCAGGCTTATCACCACAGCTTAGATATCTATGGTAATGCTTTTTCAGACCAGTAAAACAAAAGTAGCAGACTTAACCACTGATTGTGTTTATTAAATTGCTCAGCATGACATTGTTAATAGTCTGAGAAAACAATTTGAGTGTGCAAAGTGACCCAGAATAGAATATATTATGATGCTTAAGCTGTTTTAAATATCTACCGAGAGGGATTTTTTTTCTTTTTTTTTTTCTTTTTTGTCGTTTGTTTGTTTATGAGATGCCCTTCAAGGAAGGAGACTCTAGAAACATAGGCAGAAGCTTCTCGGTCGACTTCATTTCAGGTTTATATTTAAGCTATGCCTGATTTTCAGTGAACGTAAGTCGGAAGACACATCTCAATTTTTTTTAGGTATATGTTCTAGGAGAAAGCATATGAGAGAGAAAGTACATGGGTGTGGGTGTATGTGTGTTCACATATGTAGGTGCATGTGTGTTCACGTGTGTATGTGTACGTGTGTGTGTGTGTGTAATTCATGTGGCTATGTACAGGGATATGGGTACTTATTTCTGTGTATGCATGTGTATAGTTGTGTTATTTATACCCAAGCCACTTGTATCTGATTGTGCACTTATGATTATCTCAATGAAGATGTAAAAATGATATTCAGAAAAGCTTTATGGCTAGGGACTACTCCTAAGGAATCCGAAACAATAAATGAACATAAACAGTGGTAAGACGTGATGTCACCACTGTAACCGCACCATGTGCTGAAACAGGAAGTTCACAATTTGTCCCTACTGGGGGAAACAGGAACAAAATGACAATGCGCAAGAAACTAAAGAGTTCCCAGAGTAAAGAATGTTTTGAAGGGCAGGTTCCTATGGGGATTCACACTAAAACAGAAATTTTCCTTAGAGGAAAGCCAGGGATTGAACCCACAACTCAAGGAAAGCCATGTTTGTTTGTTTGTTTGTTTGTTTGTTTTTTGTTTTGGTGGGCCAGCTAAGTAAAGAAGGGAAAAGAATTTAACATGCACCCAAAAATATAGCAAATATTTGCCAAATATTTACTTCCCACCCATAATATACATATTAAACTTGTAATTTGCAATCCCTGGTGTTTTGATAATGCAACCTGTTCGCTCAAGATGAGACAGTTGCAGTTTGAAAGTCCCCAGTTTTTGGCACTGTTTGGGAGGACTATGGAGCCCTCTCTTAGAGGGAGTGGGCTATTTGGGATGGGTCTTGTGACCTTACACCTCAGACTCACCTTCTTCCCCCCCTCTCCTTGCTAAGAACAGATGGAATGTGACTAGCCAGCCTACTTGATCTTGCCACCAGACCTTTCCGTCAATTATGGTCTATGGTCTTTAAAAAAAAAAAAACTTTTTTAAATTTGAAGACTAAATAATTGCTACATCATTGTTCTGTGTTGTGGAACATATACTTAATATTATATTTCTAAAATCTGAAAAGGATTGTTCATTCTAAAGCATTTCTCCCTGTGGGTTTTAAACCAGAAGATCATGCAATACATGATACTGATAATTCATGGCTGTCATATGCTGGCCTCTTTTGAGTATTCACTCATTTAGAATTTATTATTCTGCTCTGTGGTAGATATGGTAATCCCTGTCAATGCATAAAGATACCTAAAGCTTGCTGAGGATTATGTAGGTGTTCAAGGTTACAGAGCTCATAAACATTAAGAATGTCATTCTGACTTTAAATGCCATTCTAAGACCTGTGATTCTTATCAGGAAAAATGGCCATACAAGTTTAAATGTAGGAGAAGAAAATGCTAAGCATGAAGTGAGGAAAATGTCTTTTTCTGTGATATTATGTGTTGCTCGAGATCAATGATCCAGTCAGCTCAGAACCTGTTTCTTTTTTGAGGAGACCGATTAAAATAATTAACAATGCTAGAAAATAAAGTACAAGAATATTTGCTTTCTATTTAGGGTTTGTTTATCAGCTTTGCAAAAACAACATCTGTAGAGTCAGTTCTTAAAATGCCATACATTTTGGAGTCCTCAACACACCTGCAAGCAAGCAGCCTGGTGAATCTTGTCTCTAGCTTTCCTCTATGATCTACTTCTTCAAAAGCATCAAAGAGATCCCCCAATACTTTTATTTGTGTATTCTCTCCTGGTCCCCAGAAAGTTATCAACCCCAATAATGCACTTCCCCAATAATTCCTCAAGTTCTTTAGGATCTCCACATCCTTGGCTGAACAGGCTCCCCAAAACTTTGTCTCATAAATCCTTTCTATATGCCGCCATCCACTGCTCTCCAGAGCCTAGGAGTCTAATAAATTCTCTAATTCCACGTGGTCCTCTGGATATAATTTGGTGACCTTGTGAGAATGATCATTAAAGTCTCTCCCATTCACAACACAGCACCTCTCTTTGACCTTTGGCCCAGTAGTTCTCAACACATAATTAGTAAAAAAGCAACAAAAGAAGTTCACATGCTCTTCTCTTCCCATGGATTTTGACAAGTATATATCAACCATAACCTGGCTAGAACTCCTTTTCACAATAAAGATACTCAATAAATATGCATGAAAGGCATTAATAAATTAATGTTAATTAATCAAGTTTTTGGCTTGCTGTTTCCTTAATATCCTGAGAAGGCTCTAAGTTTCCTTAACAATAATAAACTGGAGAACTTTTCAGAATTTTGAAAATGCTACTAGAGTCTCTATTCCCCAAATTTTCCAAGAACTAAAAAAAGGATTTGCTTGGTTAGTGACTTCAAGGTAGCATCTCATTAAAAGATTCTTGGGAATGGGGCAAAATTTGCAGTCTATAAGTGAACTATAAATAGCACACATACATACGTAGGAAGAAGTGGAAATGACGTTTCTATTTTTAAATAACGTAGGACTGACTTCTTTGCGAGCGAATGAAATGCTTAGCAAGTTTATATGTAACGGAATTCAGATCTTTTGGCAGTAATTAATTGTGCTAAATGCGTGGCATTAAGTTAATTGCGAGTTATGTGGCATCTTCATGGGCTCTATCTCCAAACGGTAGTTTCAGAGATTTGCGTCTCTATATGCTAATGGTTTGCTTGGCCATACTCTCCAATTAAATGCAGAGCAGCCAGCCCTGTCTGCCTCACAAACATCCGCCTTTAACAATCGGAAATCAAATGGTGGCGGTGATGATTCTGCCACATACAGTGAGATGCGACAATTTAGGAAGACAATGGGAGTGTTAATCTATTCAATGGAGTTTCAAAGCTAGTAGCAGTCAGAAGAATAAATAAAAACATAAGCTTTGCAGCTGTTTAGACAGATGAGCCAACAGGGAAAACAGTAAGCACTTCCATCCTTTCCCTGTTATCAATAAACAATTGCTTTGCCTGAAGAGTCTTTTTTTTTCCTTTTGTCTTGTTACATTGACTTGCAGTCTTTTTGCTATCTCTTTCAGTGTATAATCCAATTCATACACTAACAGACAATTCTAATAAGTAATATATTATTGGAGTCTGGAATTTTGCCAAAGACAGTTTTCATAAGTCTTCAAAGTCTCCCAACTACGTTTCCGATTCCTGAAGTTTTCAAGCAGGGCCTTTATCTCCTGCTTGAAGTCATGCCCACAAAGTGTTCCCAACTATAAATTTCTCTTACTTTGATATTAGGAATGTCTTTTAAATTCTATGTGACTGATACACCTGTGCTATTGCTGTCCCTGTTCTGGGAAGACATGAGTAAATGCTATTGTATACAGACAGGACACCAACCACTCTGCAGAGAAGCTGATTCCACCCAAGTCCAATGTGGTCCACAGATGTGTTCAGTGGACTGATTGACAGGTGTCTGAGTGAAGCAACAGCAGCTGCATCACTGAAAAGCTCCCGTGTTGACGGCCTCATGGAAGCTGCGCTATGCAGTTCTGTCTTCTGTTAATTCTCCACCTCCTTTGTAATGGAGAGTCCTCCAAGATTACTAAACACAGGTAGACAAGAGTGGGCTGAAATCTCAGGTAACAACTCCATTGAGTTTCCCTTCCTCTGCCCACTCAGAAATAATCCTAGCACTACTGCCACTGGCCTACTTATCACTATATTATTTCACACATGTTCTTTTATGACTTCTGGGTCTGCGATGGAAATCAATGGAATTGCTAACCCTGGAGGAAAAGCTATTCTGGAATAAATGTTTTGCTCTTAGCTATTAATAACTACTTACACAGTAACTGCCTGTTACTGAAACTTGATTGTAAATTTCTATGTAGCATGGATACCATGCTATTTTTTTTCTAAAGTAGAGCAAACAGTAGTGGATTTCACTCATTCATCTACCAACCTTCACCTTTAGTATTGTGAAATTCCCTTTCTTTCTTTCTTTCTTTCTTTCTTTCTTTCTTTCTTTCTTTCTTTCTTTCTTTTTTGTTTGGTTGGTTTTGGTTTTTTGAGACAGTGTTTCTCTGTGTATATATGTAGTTTTGGAACCTGTTCTAGAAGTCACTTTGTTGGTCAGGCTGGCCTGGAACTCATAAAGATCCTTCTGCATCTGTCTCCCAAGATTACAGGCCTGTGCCACCACCACGCAGCATAAAATTCTTTTTCAATACACACAACTCAGGAAGAATTTCTAACAATACTAAAGTTTTGCAGATACAGTTCTGAAACCTACTCATCATCATGTTTGAGCCAACATAGAACACTTGTTCATCCTTAGTCCGGTCAGAAAGTCAGTCATTCTATAATTTCCTATTTTTATTATAAACTTGTGATCTAAACAGTGAAAAGAAGAGAGATGAGAGACTGGTTTCTAAACACCTGCAGGACACCTAGATTGTTAGAATTGGTCTGTACAGAAACTTGACATTCAGACAGAAGAGCAAATAAGTTAGAAACTGCATTTTCTGGAGTTATGAATAAAGAAAGACTAGCTCTTTTCCAGGTCAGTAAGACAGTGAATTTTTCCTATATAGTTTGTTTGAATAGGACTATTGTCTCCGGCAGGTAAAAACAAGTCAGCTTAGATATGTTACTAGGGAGATTAGAGTTCATGGAAGCAAAGCAGAGTGTGGATTGTCTCCCTATGATCATTTAAATTCTTTCAGTCATCATAGACTTGATGAATGGCTCTGCCTGGGAGCCAAAGCTGGAGACCTTTCTAAATGGCTAAAAGCTAAAGAGAGGATATTGCCCATGATAAGGCCTAGAGTGCAACCATTTATGACTCAATAATTAAACATTCACTCACTCATTCATTTAGTCAATTACTTGATGAATTTATACAATATGGCAAGAGCTATGACAGGTAATGAGAACATGAAATGAACAAACACAGCTCTTGTTTTAAAAGAGTCACGGATCTTGGCTATCGGTCCCACAAAACAAAGAGCAGAGACTTGGGCTTATACAATAAGGGTATAATACACAATTCTGATGACATTTTTTTCAGTCAAGCTCTTAAAATAATTCTAAGTGCTTTGTTTATTGAGTGGTTTTTGTTTGTTTTGTTTGGTGGGTTGGTTGGTTGGTTTTGGTTTTTGATTTGAAAAGTAAAGTTATTGTATAGATATTCCATGGATCCTTTGGCTCCCAATTCAGGTTTTGATATACAAGCAAATAATCTAATGAAATATAAAGTGTTCTAGGAGGGAATGGAGCTACTAAATTTTCTGAGTTCACTCATTTACAGTGTCTTGCAAATGTGATAACGGACTGCTACAAGGCGAGTAAGTATCACCCAGGACAATGGAGAGTATTTCGGGCATATAAAGTGTGTTCCTAAGGTCTGAAAGGCAGGAGTTACCTAGAAACACAATGGATGTGTCAGAGTTTTCATGTGTCTAGAGTATAGAAGACCCAGATTTTATCCCAGGTTGGATGTTCACCTTCCTAGACATGGACGGAGGGGGGAGGACCTAGGACTTTCCACAGGGCAGGGAACCATGACTGCTCTTCGGATTGGAGAGGGAGGGGGAGAGGAG